>NC_135507.1:69472088-69832088 GCF_052857255.1 Amblyomma americanum | reverse complement strand
CAGCAGTGTTCTTTATGACTTAAGCTCCTTGGTTCGATTCAGTCATTCTATCCTTGTCTGGTATTGTTTTGTTTCTTTGCTGGGCAGTGAATGCTAAGAGAGCTTAGGTTTGAATTCGAATGAGTCAGTGTTTTAAGGTGCTTTGAAATGCGTAGATCTCTGCTGTATTTATGTATGTGTGCTTTGTTTACACAGAAGGACTGCCCTATCTGCATTCAAGCTGCATGCTTAAGCGGATAGGTACAGACGTGATGTACTATTTGAAGAAATAATAAATTACAATTACAATGACAAAATTAACAGCAAACTGCGGACGCAGAAAAGCCTCATCAGATTTTATAATCACCTGTAAATTTTTTTGCAGGCATCCACACCGCCGATATTTCTGTAATTTGTAGACCCCCGCCCAGACTGACATTCTCCAGAAAGCCACGCGGCCCTGCTCATTTTTGCAGAGGTAGCCGGAGCAGCAATCCGGACAGACATGGAGTTTCGTGGCAGGGTTTTGTGAGTATTGTGTTATCTTTTTCTGTGATAGTATCAAACGCCTCACTGGAGAAAAATAACGGCCACGTTCCGTGGTGACCGGTGTCGGCTGTCATAAAATATGCTTATTGGCTGCCGAGTAGTGATGCCATAAGTGAGGTTGCTAGACAGGAGAAATTCCTTTAACTGGAGGCACGTCACATCATTTTAGTGCAGAAACCTAATCAGCTTGAAGGAAGTGGCATCACAAACCAGTTTCTTCTGTGGAAAGCCTCCACCGGCCAACCGTGGAAAGTGGTGTTGACAAATCATTCAGAAGAATATGACGCAGACATAAGCAGGCCTCTGTGCAAAATAGACAGCCTCCCGGAAAACTACCTATGCAAAAAAGAGTCTTGCGGCAGCTACACTATAAGGAGAAAAGTGCAAAAAGGGCTGTCCTCTAGTCCACACCCTTTCACAAAAAAGGAGGAGGAGGAGAGTTTTTAATGAATACAGTAGAGGTCTGCCTGGTTGTTAGCCTAGCATGCTAAAGACAGTGCGCTAGGGGACACTTACAGCTGTAACATTCGCGGTGCTGGTCGCACTCTCCGTTGTAATCTACAGATAAGATTGCCCCGCTTGCCACGATATATTAATTTCTTTTGCCACTCCCTGATTGGCTGCTTAGCGCTCAAAAAGCGCGTCACCTAACGAATAAACGTCATTGTCTTCCTGGCGCTGCGTGGGTCGTCTGTTCCTTGGGCCGGTCGTCCTGCCGCCCTCGGCGTCTAGCCGTCGAATACGTAACAGCTGGTGGCAGCGGACTGCGGACAGCGGATGGAGCGCACGTCGGTGGTGGCCTTGGCGTCTGGTTTGGTGAGAGCACGGCTTACTTGACTTCATTGGGAGCATTAGCGGCATTTACTTTGTAGTCGAGGCTTTTGACTTCGCTAAATATTAGTACGTGTAAGAGTAGCACTTGTTCTCAGCAGTCATGAACCTCACATCGTTAACAAAACCCAACCTAGTGTTGCTTGCAGAATAATTAGGTATCCCTGTACAGAAGTCGATGCGTAAACCTGCAATTATTGAAGCAATATCCAAATGCGAAGCGAAAGACGACGAAGTCGAGGAATGTTGGAAGACAATTTCCGAACAGCTAAAAGAAAGAGAGATAGAACTGAAGTTAAAAGAGATGCAGCTGCATAGCCTTGAACGAACTGACAGTTTCGACATGCGCTGATACATGCAACCTTTTAGGGCTGGTAGCGACATCACGTTGTACCTTGTCAACTTTGAGAGGACGTGTACTAGAGCAGCACTTGCAGAAGGGACCTGGTCGCAACGCCTCTTGACATTGCTTCCAAACGAAGCAGCGGACGTAATCGCGAGAATGCCAGAGGAATATGCGCGTGACTACAATAAAGTAAAGCTTCAGCTGAGGCGAAGGTACAGCTTGTCTACAGAAGCCTTAAGGATGAAGTTTCGTAACACGAGGCGCAGTCAAGGAGAGTCATTCTCGGAATTCGCCTATAAATCCACGAGCTTGTTGGAAGAATGGCTTAAAAGTGCCAACGCATACGATAACAAGCAAAGTCTGATTGAAGGGTTCGCGCTAGAGGAATTCTATGCGTCTATTCCGGAGTAAATGGGCCTGTGGATTCAGGACAAGTCAAACGTTGCTACGTTGCAAATGGCAGCCACTTTGGCTGACGAATACTGTTCCCGCAGAATGCTAACTTCAGAAGTGCAAAAGAAACCGTCGGGAGCATTTAAAAAGTTTCAGAAAGGAGAGAGAGAAAACAATCAAGGGAAATCCGAGAGCGTTCCCGCCCAAACGCATGCGGCCAACTCGAGTGAACCAAAAGGTTCGAATTTTGAAGAAAAGCGACCGTTAGTCTGTCACAAATGCCAGCAACCAGGCCATATCGCAGTAGGGTGCCGACAAGCAACTGTGTCCGTTAACTTGCTAGCTGAAGAGAGCGATTTACTTTTGCCTTACACCTATGACATGACGGTGAATGGCGTCAGTTGCAAGGCTCTACGTCACACAGGTGCTACATTTGATATCGTCCACCCGTCGTTTGTTAAGCCCGAAGACTTCACCGGATCGTGTGTATGGGTGCGTCAGGCACTAGAGCCCGACACGAAGTGCTCGCCTGTAGCCAAAGTTGAAATGACGGGCGCCTTCGGCAAATTTCAAACTGAAGCCGCTGTTTCAGACAAGCTGCCGCAAAGAATCCCTTATATTTTTTCTAGCAGATCAATGAGGGACTTGCAAAACGCTGGAATGGAACAACATGCGAACCCTGTAATGGTCGTCACAAGGTCCCACACAAGAGCGCAAGCTACTAACGCTACTCGTGCCACCGACGTTCCAGAGCAAAGTGATTTATTTATTTATTTATTTATTTATTTATTTATTTATTTATTTATTTATTTATTTATTTATTTATTTATTTATTTATTTATTTATTTATTTATTTATTTATTTATTTATTTATTTATTTATTTATTTATTTATTTATTTATTTCAGTACCCTCAGGGCCCGAGGGCATTACAGAGGGGAGTGGGGTACAATCGACAAAATAACAAAGGAACAGCAGTCACAAGTAACACAAAAATGTGAACAAGAATATGGCTCGCGCAAATCAGTAGGTTACAGCAAATACAATCGAACAAATTAAGAGTCATTTCACACCAAATTATGAGCAAAGAATAAAAGTAAGCATAAAAGTAAGCATACCACGCAAACAAGCATACCACGCAGACCAGGTCTGTTTTAACTACCACATAAGCTGAAAAGAATAAACGGCAGGGCTCAAGAATTACATGTACTATGTTACCTTCAAGTTAGTTAAAGCCGATTTAAACACAGAATGGTCACTTATTTCGACGACCGATCGGGGAAGGTGATTCCATTGTGCCGATGTGCTGGGGATGAATGAGTTGCAAAAGTGGTTTGTGTGGCATGAAAGAATACCAACTTTATGACGATGATCGATCCGAGCTGAAACGTAGCAAGGTGGCGTTATAAATTTTCTCTTAAGGATGGGGTTATCGTAGTAAATCTTGTGGAATAAACAAAGGCGGGATATATTTCTTCGTTGCGACAGTAGTGGGAGTGATAAACTTGATTTCATGGCACTGACACTAGAGTTACGGCGATAATTAGAGAGAATGAAACGGGCCGCACGGTTCTGTATAGATTCGAGTTGGTATATTAGTGTCTCTTGATAGGGGCCCCAGATAGATGCAGCATATTCTAGTTTACTACGAACCAACGACTTGTAGAGAACCAAAAGGGACCACTATCGTTCACTGTAAAAGACGGCCTCTTGTACCGAACATTCAAAAACAAGAAAGGCCGCTCTTTCGAACCGCTGGTAGTTCCCCAGAAGTATCGTGCTGCACTTCTCGATCTGGTTCATACCAATAGCTGAGCTGGCCATTTAGGGATAAATAAAACTAAGAGCAGATTATTGAACGACTACTACTTGCCAATGTGCTTCAAGGAATCAGAGCAATGTGTACGTTCCTGCAACGTTTGCCAAAGGACCCGACGGCCAGACGAAAAATTCAAGGAGCCTTTGGTCCGAGTGTCTTTGATTGGCGAACCTTTTCGCAGATTGGTAGTCGACATCGTTGGTCCATTAGCAGTAACATCGGCGGGCAAAAAAATACTTGCTAACACTCATTTGCCCTGCCACAAAGTTCCCAGAAGCAGTGGTGTTACCAGAATTAAGCTCCACAGCTGTAGTCAACACGCTACTCGGCGTCATTTCCAGAATCAGATTTCCCAGCGAAATCCAATGCGACCAAGCTTCTGTGTTTACAAGCGCGTTTACCACGACATTCTTGCAGAAATGTGGCATATCCATTCACCACAGTTCTGTCTACCACCCGCAAAGCAATTCAGTTGAAAAACTTCACTCGGTAATGAAGCGCATTCTGCGTGCGCTCTGCTTCGAGAAGGGCACCGACTGGGACGCAGCTGTTCCCGCAATGCTCTTTGCTCTGCGCTCAGTCGCTCACGAAGCAACTGGATTCACCCCGGCGGAACTAGTTTACGGTCGAGCGCTTCGCTCCCCGCTCACCTTGCTAAAAGAAAAGTGGGAAGACAAATTCGTAGACAAATCCGTTGTCGAGTACGTGCTGACGTTGTTGAAACGCCTTCGTGAATCGCAAGAATTGGCGCAAATAACCATGGCAGAAGCGCAACAACGCGCGAAGGTGTATTACGACAGATCTGCACGAACTCGAACCTTCGAGGAAGGCGACAAAGTGCTAATTTTGAAGTCGTCGAAGGCAAGCAAACTGGAAGTAGCATGGGATGGCCCGGTCACGGTTAAGCAAAAGCTTTCAGACACCAATTACCTGGTAACGACGCCCGGTAAACGCAACGACGTGACAATCTACCACTGCAATCTAATGAAGCCATTTATCGAACGTATGGAAACGCTGAGCATCGTCCTAAACGAACCAGAGGGAATAAATGTTCCAGTCGCTCAAGTACCGACCCCTTGCTCTTCCCCGTCAACAGAAGAAATACTCGAATCTGTCTCTAAACAAGCTTCTTTGACAATCGAGCAAAGAAAGGAGTTAAAAGAGCTTGTACACAACTTCAGCAATTTGTCCAGTTCCTATCCCGGTAGGACAAACCTTGTGGAACACGACATTGAGTTGACATCTGACCAACCCTTCCGTACAAGGATGCACAGATTTTCGCCCCGTCATGAGAAGCTCTTGAACGATTCCGTTCAGAACATGTTGACACTGGGTCTAATTGTGTCAAGGGAAAGCGAATACGTGTCACCGATGTTTATCGTAGAAAGTCCGGGCAAGGAACCCAGACCCTCTAATACGATAAGCTGAATGCGATAACAAAAACGAAGACGTTTCCCATTCCTAATGTTGAAGCCTTGATCGAGAGTTTCCGCGGCACAGTACATTTCTACGTTAGATATGGTACGCGGCTTCTGGCAAGTGCCACTGACGGAGAACGCCAGTAAGCTCGCCGCTCTCATGACTCCGACAGGCACATATCGCCCTCTGGTGCTCACTTTTGGCCTCAAGAATGCACCGTTCGTATTTTCAAAACTAATGAATCAAGTACTCACAGGCACCGAGTCTTTCGCTGCGCCCTACCTCGATGACATCGCTGTTTTCTCGAGTACTTGGAAACAGCATTTGGACCATCTGCAGCAGGTATTCCTTCGAATCCGCGAAGCAAGGTTGACTCTCAAACTGAGCAAATGCTGTCTTGCAAACACTGAAGTCCACTACTTGGGGCACGTTATTGGCCAAGGGAAGCGACGCCCTTGCGAATTAAAAGTTGAGGCCATCACTAGCTTTCCTTTGCCAAAATCAGACTAACTTGCGTTCCTTTTTGGGTTTAGCTGCCTATTACAGCCGCTACATTCCAAACTTCGCACATATCGCTAGTCCTCTTACAGATGCTCTGCGCAAGACCGAGCCTACTATTATGCGTTGGAATACGGCGCGTAAAGACGCATTTGCTGCGATTAAAATGATTATTGTCAGCGCACCAGTTCTCGCGGCACCAGATTACTCTCTCCCTTTCTTAGTTCAGTGTGACGCCAGTGACCACAAAATGGGCGTTGTTTTAAGTCAGGTGAACGGAAAAGGCGAGGAGCACCCTGTTGTCTACGAAAGTCGAAAGCTAAGGTCACGCGAGCAAGCCTACAGCACAACAGAAAAAGAATGCGCTTGCTTAATGTGGGCTCTCGAAAAGCTCTCATGTTACTTGAAAGGTTCTTCCTTTATTTTTGAAACCGATCATTCCCCCTTAGTGTGGTTAAACCAAATGTGAAACAAAAATGGTCGCTTGATGAGGTGGAGTCTAGCGCTTCAATTCAGTTCGATTTTCTAGTGCGGCATAAGAAAGGCAAACGCCATGCCAATGCTGACTGCCTTGGCCGCATTCCCTAGTTTCCTTTTTCTTTATTTGTTTTTTCTCGTGTGCATGCCAGTAAATGCAAGTCTTTTCATTCTCGTGTTAAGTTTTCGCGTGTTCTGCTCCCAGTGAATTCAACTGCCAGGCTTTCCTAAACTTGGGCGCGAGGTTACTTCTGACAATGTTACTGCGTTTCTTTCGCTCGTTCCCTATGCCACTTCAGATCCTATCGTGCCGGCTGACGGATGAACCCTACGCCAGAGGTCTGCGGACCGCTCCCTGTCGCTACGTGCTCGGCAGCCTTCCGGCACTCGGCGAGCAGTGCTAAATACGAGCGTCACCTCCTCCTGGACGTCTGAGCCCCTCTGCACGGGCCTGTTTTTCGAGCCTGAAGACGCTTGGTGCCTTCTCCACCATTACTCCGATGTCCAGCTCAACTTGCCCGCCTGTGCCACCGAGCACCTCAACGTCTTTTCCAAGCGCAAGGACAATATGATCTTGCAAACGCTTCAGTGCTGTGCTTGGACAATCTAGTTGCCCTCCTGTCCCCGCCTTCAGTTGTTCAAGAAGCGTCATCCTCTTTAACGCCTTCCGAAAACGGTAGCTTCGGCCGAGCTGTAATATTCGCGGTGCTGCATGGTGGCACGCTCCGTTGTAATCTACAGATAAGATTGCCCCGCTTGCCACGATATATTCATTTCTTTTGCCACTCCCTGATTGGCTGCTTAGCGCTCAAAAAGCGCGTCGCCGAACGAATAGAGGTCATTGTCTTCCTGGCGCTGCGCGGGTCGTCTGTTCCTTGGGCCGGTCGTCCTGCCGCCATCGGCGTCTAGCCGTCGAATACGTAACACCACGTTTAAAGGCGTCAAGAGCTCTGAATGCTATCGCACTGCCAGCCCATAACGAAATTGCGCGTCTGTGGTTTTTAAACTAGAAATTGTTTTCGGTAAACAGATTTTCTGAAAATAAAGAGGCTAGAGCTGAGAGCACAGGTAAGAGGAAGAAATCAAAATATTGTGGCGATTTTGTACTTTTTGCTGAAGAACTCGCAGAATAACAACAGTTGGGGCATTTCTATAGCAATGTCTGCCCATGCCCTCTCATTTTAGGCAGGATAACATGGTGGCAAGGAATGAATGGAAACACGATTTTGTTCGTAAGTGCGAGCGACGGCTCCCACAGTTTGCAGAGAGGCGGCCATTGAAGATTGCTAAGGAGCATGTGCGTGCTGTGTGAGTGAGAAACTGCGGGGACGCAGTGTTCTTTACCGTACACAAAGCGTTGATTCCTGCGACAGATGATATTAAGAAACAGATTAAACCCTGGACGCATGAAAATTTTTTAGTTTGCATACGTGCACATTCTATTGCGCTTGCACTTTTTAGAATTATCCGAACGATGCAGATTTGCTTAAGCGAAGAATGCGGACAGAATTAGTTTTCACTGGCAGCTACTTTACGCGTTAGTATGGACGCCTGACGGGATTTCAAAGTGCAGATTCGAGGTTGTGATTTTGTTAACTGCGAGTTGCACTAGCGGAATTTCCTATTGGGAAGACGATGGGAAACTTCAAAGAAAACTCCAGGCATTTTTTAAAGAAGGTCATGTACAGATTGGTAATCATTCAGGGTGCATCAAAGGCAGCGGTCGGCGTAACACCGCAAGTGGTTGACGAACATATAGTTCTGTCTGTAAAAGAACAAATATTCATGAATCGTTTAAAACCGAGAAGCTGCACGTCCGCTGATTAAGCCAGCAGTGGGAACCATTTCTCCTTGACCGGTATACAAGAAACAGTTAGGAATTGTAATTGAAAAAATAAGAGAGAATGTTTGCAATATTCATATATATGTATGACTGCGTTAGCTAATGGGTTAATACCCATGTAATCGGAACCGGTCCTTCTCTGCTTAACATTTATATATCCCTCGGAGTCATACCATTCCTGGCGCAGTGGTGCAGTGGTGCGCGACTTCCCTTCGATGGCAGGTGCTGCCAGCGATGGAATTTGCGCGCTCTAGCTTGCTCTCGGCCAGAGAGACATAAAAACACTACGCGATTTTGCTCGGCTCAGAGTCACCAGATTTTTGCTTTCGCAATATTAGAGACATAAAATGATGGCGCTGTCAGTACTAGGACATTATACTCAGTTTTAGTACGCATCATTAACGTATTCACTCTGGAATACTGGAATCTAACCCTGAGCTTAAAGCGAAAACAAACAATTGTTGATCACGCAATCCAGTCACATGACTGCGACTGTGTAACTGGACTGGCATTTTATTGAAATCATCTCGAGCACGAGTTGTTCAGTCGATCTGAACAGATATGAATCGATGTGCGCACTCATGGCAATTTTTATGAGTCACTAGAGCATCTGGTTGGGCATACATGATGGCTCAGTAGGACACCGGTTTGGGCAGATTGGGTCTTGTATTCCAAACTCAGTTCGCACGAGGACTCAATCCGGTTAAAGCACTTCAGAAAGTGTGTGCATGCCTTCCACTGCTGCTGCTTGTACAGGGGTCGACTGCTCCTGGTGCAGATTTTACCTCGGCGTCTCCATTCGTTGGAATGGGAGATAAATAATGAACTAATGAATGAAATCGGTTTCCTATTGGCTGGAGGTGCAGATGCTCTGTACGGCTCACGAGCGACAAAATTCAGTGTGATGCAAACGCACCGTCGGCGCTTGTTACATATGTTGTTGAAAACCTGGGTTTTTCATGCTTCCTTTTTGAATTAAAATGGTAAAACTTCAGAAACGAAATGATGTGTTCCAAAAACTATTGTTATCATCTCGGAAAAATTTGGCCCTTCAATATGAATTTGAAAGTCCCGAAGCGACACACGAGCTCTGAGGGACTCCGTAGTGGACGGCTCCGGAATAAATGATACTCCTGTCACACGGCATTCCTTAAATGCCTATCCGGCAAAGACGCCTCTTTTCAACCGAGGAGCAGCGACGCAGCTACACAGTGCAACCCAAAGGTGAAACAGTCGTCGAGGCTTAGCACTCGCTGCTATTGATGAATTTGATGATGTGAGTGCTTAAAAATAAAACTGAAGTATTCTATCCATTAGTCGAGCTCAGACATGTTGTTATTCTTACTACTTCGTCATTAGAACTGCAACAACTGCTCACATCAGTAGAAGCAGGCTTTGTGTATTGCATTGACTACCAGGGGCCCTCGTTGTTGCTGCAACAAATTTACTGCCTTGCAATCTGAATAAAAAATATTAACACCCTCCGAAAATGCAAAACGAGACAAACCATTCGCATTTTTAAAGATATTTTCAAATGTCGTTACCTGCATATATTTTTCTTCTCTTTTAATTTTAGGCGTTGGTGTTCAGTGCAATCGCTGGTTTTCAAACGCAGCGCCCTCTGGGTCTAAAGGTCTCGAACGGGTGCCTTCGTCTTCAAGGCATTTAGCGGCAAATGTGCACGGCATTTGTGCCGTGTAGCTGCACTTTTTACGTCTGAGCATTAGGGCCTCATTCTCAAAGCATTTGCGGTACGTGGCCGTGTGAAAGGGTTTTGAGACTACCTGGGGCTCTTCAACGCGTGCACTGATATCGCACAACACACCGGCGTTGTTGTGCTTCGCCTCTGCTGAAATACTTGACTGCAGAAGCACAATGCCAGAGCCACTGAATCTCCGCGGCGGGTGCTAAAATACGTTTCATAATAAGCTTCGGTTCATAAGTGGAAAGGAACGATTTTGTGGCCGCGGTGTTGAACAGCAGCTGACAGCGAAAGCCGGATAGGGTGTTGTTGATGTATTATGTAATTAAAAAAAAAGAAAGATTTTGCTGGCCGGTGTAAAATCTAAGGCAGATGTACATTTTACTGGAACTTCCTTGGTAACAACCGCACGCAGGGACTCCCGATTATGAGCCAACAAAAGGTAACATGACATGGAGAATTGCAAGATTGATGCAAGCAACAAAAAATACTCCACACACACAAAGGGCGTCTAGAAAGGGGAAGATGCACAAATGAATATGGAAACAGCTTATCATCTACATGCTTCCAATTAATGTCCTGTGTACAAGCACAGTCAACTTGTAGTGTCCTGCTGTGGTTCATCATTCTACGTCTTACTATGGTGGGCGACATTGCTGAACTACCTTTACTCAATGCTTTCAGCAGGAAAGGGAGAGGACAGGAGGGGATTCTTATGACACACTATAGAAGAACGCCAACAGCCACAGAAACCAAGGAAATCAAAGAGAAAGGTTTTTTTTAATTCCTAGTGTAGTCTCTACCTGTGTCTGCTAAATAGCTTAACGAGGGCCTCGATTGTGCAAGTATTGATCCTATAGCCAGCATCAGGAGCTAGTATGATGTCCTCGCGCCCGCACAACTCGATTCTCTTCGTAATTATTCCGCCGTACTGCAGAACACTGGAACAGCCTTCCTCGAGAGATTGCTGCTATAACCTGCCCATTTAGGTTCCTTGTACGAATTTCACATGTGCTTGAATGAAAATCTTTTCTTTGTATGATTTGCTTTCAAATTATTTGTACTAATTTTCGTTTTCATTTCTGCGTGCCCCAGCTCTTATGTAGCACCCACTAATGAGGGTCTTTAAGGTAATAAAATGAAGCGAATGCAGCAAAAAGGGTTCTCGCACTGCTTCCACCTTCACCGTTCAATAACGTTTAACGTCGCACTTGGTGCATTACATGACGTTGTACGTCCGGCGCCATAGACGAGGGTGGCGGTGATGAGCACTGTCGATGTTGTTACATGCAACACGAATACACTCGAAAGCAGGAGGTCGGATAGCTACCATCATAGCGCAGTTGTTGTAGCATCGTACGTGAAGTGCGAATCTCGTGGGTTCGGATGCACCTGGCGGTGTTTTGTTCTATTTTGTAAGCAGTTTACTTTCAAGTAAAAATGATTACACTCTAAGGGGGTTCAGACCAGAAAGCAGCGGCAAGGCAGCGATAAAGTGGGCGGGAGCATGACGTAGAGTTAGTTTACGCAACGCTCCTGCAGGAAGCTGTTGTTGTTGATGTTGTTGTTGCGGCTGATGACGATGTTGGCATTTGGAAGAGCGGCAGAAATCCACAGTGGGAAACGTATTGGGCAGGGTGCGTTGCAATCTGAAACAGGAGAAGCACGTACATTGACGTAATTAGGTAGCAGTTATCGGTGAAATTTTGAGTTAGAAGTACAATCTAGCGCATTGGTGACAGCCGTCCTTGTCTTCGGCGGATGTCTGCACTGGGTCATCGCTGGCCTGCTGCATTTCAACCAAATTAATTTCGCATTGATCGATACCACCAAAAACTGACAGGATGGCTACGAATGCGTTTAGCAACAGCTTTTAAGGTATTTTTATTTTACTATATTTTGAGGCAAACAATCTGAAAGCGACATGTTTCAGGTCACTCTTTAATTTTCCGCACGTATTCGCGTTTTGTCTAGGTCTCCTCTCCAGCCCGCAGATCTAAGCGCGTGGGGCCACCGATGACATCCTTTCCTAGGGCGGCGCGTTTCGCAGCAGCTGCCGCGGATGGACAGTGCTGCATTCCTCCATTCTTTCCATATTTTTCCTTCTCCTTTCAGACTAACCGCCCTCCGTTTACGGAACCCGATGCTATATCTATGCCATACTCCTGGCACTGTAAACCTCATCCTTCTGTTTCCAGGATAACTAACCTGCGGTTGTCTCCCTTGGCAATCATCCACCGGTTCCGACTTATGCTCTCACTGTACCTTCCTTCTTGCACGGTAAACACTCTCCGATTAAACTCTCCTGTGCTCTCTCTATACCTGGTTATTTCTACGGTAAATATCTTCCGGTTCCTGTGGTAAAAGCTCTCCAGCTAGCACCCCTACACTCTCGCGATACCCTCCTCCTTTCACGGCACCACAACCAGGTTCGTGATTTCTCCGCTCTCGCCACGCCCTGTTGCGTCTGCGGTGACCACCTTACGGGCGCTTCCCGTGGTAACCTCCTTCCGGCTACGCCTTCTTACACTTTCGCCGTACCTTCCTTCTTCTGCGGTAATACTTCTCTTCCTTCCAGGGTAACTACCCTTCTGGAAGTTCTCGTGGCAACCCCCCAGTGGTTATGCATTTTATTCTCTCGCCATACCCACCTCCTTTTGGGGTAATCATCCTCCAGTTCCGGATTCCTGAGCTCTTGCGATGACCTGCTCTTTCAATGATAATCACCTTGTGGATGGTTCCGGTGGTAAGCATCGATCGGTTACTATACCTTCGCTCACCTCATACTCTCCTCCTTCCAATGTAACCACCGCCCGAATGGTTCCCATAGCAACGCTATCATCATCATCATCATCCGCCTGACTTCACTGCAAAGCAAAAGCCTCTCCCAGGTCTCTCCAATTAACCTTGTCCTTTGCGAGCTGCGCCCACCCTATCCCCGCAAACTTCCTAATCTCGTCCGCCCGCCTAACCTCCTGCCACGCCCTGCTACGACTGTCTTCTCTTGGAATCCACTTCGTTACCCTTAAGGACCAGCGGTTTTCTTGCCTTCACATTACATGCCCTGGCCAAGTCCATTTCTTCATTTTGATTTTGACTAGGATTTCGTTCACCCGCGTTTGTTCCCTCACCCACTCTGCCCGAATAGCAACGTACCTAACGGCAACGCGGACGATTGCGAGCTTATTACCACGCGAAATCCAGGAACGGACGCTAAACAGCTGCCTCTGTAAGGCATTCCGTTAAGCTTTTCCTGGTTTTGGTGATTGGCGGCTTCAAATTTACTTGAGGCGCTGAAAAAACAAAACAAAAACGAACAGATATCCCAGAAGTGGCGTGTCAACTAGACTGAAACAAAACAGCCGCGTTTTAATTGCTTGAAGCCTTGGAGAGACAGATTCGCAGAATCAGGCGTGTTTTCGTAGAAACGCATACATCTTTATTATGAGGATTGGTTCAGTTGCGCTTTTAACAATTAAATACTAACGTAAACATAATCGAAAACATCGCAATGACACAGAACAAGAGACGACCGCCAATATCTTGTCCCCGTTTCTGTGTACTGTATTCTATCATGCCTAAGATTCACCAAATTGCTCAACTACAGACTGTTTTTAAATGTTTCAGCTGAAATTTCCGGCAATCGTCGTCAAACATCGTTGTTAATATATGATGAAATTGACACTAGATCAGAAGCAGAAAACTAAAAATTTATACGACGGCCATTAGTGCAGAATTTTCGAGCTCGCCTCCAACGACGCTGGTTCCCACCGACACCTGCACGACGGGGAGCACACGGGAAGTCAGACGCTCGACCGATAGGCCATCAGCGGAACGGTGCGTGAGCTTATTTAGACTCAGCTACCGTGTGTCTACCCATGAAGGGCTATCCGGGTGTGAAAACGACGGTCACTGGGCTGAATTCGGCCATTCGACGATGTCCGAGAAAGCTCGCAACCGAACAGCGGGCATATTTTTGTGCTAATTAGCATACACGCTATGTTCACGAATTTGATTAACTGCGAACCATTTGTTGAAGAAATATTATCTGGCGAATGCTTTTGAAAGGTTTTGCATGTACTTCCGAAGATTCGGACGTAGTGATATCCAAGAGAGATTAAATCTTTCTGTTCCATCCCGTGTGGTGTTATCCCCTCATGCCATGGAAACTGTGCTCACAATCAGAGATTAATATTAATTGGTTTTGGGGGAAAGGAAATGGCGCAGTATCTGTCTCATATATCGTTAGACACCTGAACCGTGCCGTAAGGGAAGAGATAAAGGAGGGAGAGAAAGAAGAAAGGAAGAAAGAGGTGCCGTATTGGAGGGCTCCAGAATAATTTCAACCACCTGAGGATCTTTAACGTGCACTGAAATGGACTGAAAACGGACTGAAAACGGTGCAAAAGGACTGAAAACGGTGCTGGCTCCTATGCAAGAAAAGGACCCATTGGCGCACGCAGGCCATTTTGGCGGAGGTCAGAAGAGCGCCGCACCTGAGGCTACATCGACGTGGTTAGCGATACTGCAACTGCGGTTGCAGATCGCAGAAGGAGTGAGGGAATCGCTGGAATTGAAGCGCGAAACGTATACTCTTCGGTCGGAGCGTATAGCATGAGAAAAGGCCAGCGAGACAGAAAAAATGCAAGTGTTGGAAACGCAAAGAGCGAGGCAGGAATTAAGAGATGTTAATTCTGAGTCTGACGTCGCTGTCCCTGGCAGATTAGTTCCTCAGAACTGCGAAAGCGCACGACAAACTTTAAAGGTGACCGCAGGTTCAGATGAAGTTGTCGCCGAGGTGGCCGGTAGGCCATCACTGACAGCTGAGGACGCGCCGCTCGTGTCGGTCTTGCTGTCGATACAAGGGACACAGGTTGCGCTAACTCGGACAGCGGTATTGGCGGACGCGTTGAGCGCGCCGGGCGACAGCCTAGAGCTGCGCGAGGATTCAGCGACGATTTCCATGCGTGATTCTGGAACAAAGGAAGCGCACGCAGAAAACCATCGGACACCTAGAAAGAGTCGTCGCCGTCGAGTGTACCCTAAGCGCAAGAAAGCCGAGCCCTCTAAGACTACGCCTCCGGGTGACTCAGACGGTAGCAGCTGGAAGGGCAAGGTGAAGTCGTGCTTTTCGGCTGCAGAAGGCGTTCACGTTGTGGATAGGCAGCGGCAGGCGGGAAGTGGCGTAGCACGTTAATCATTTGAACAGCAGGGTGCGCGGAAATAGAGGGGCAAGCGAAATCGCGACGTAAAAGATTTCAGAAGACGCTGGAGCGCCGCCCCAAACGGAGAGTACCTCGCCGGCGACAGTCAGGGCTAACTGGTCGCGCACCAGGCATTAGAAAGCAAAAACGCTCATCGGGCGTCCAAGATTGCCGATTGCTGCCAAGGGAAGAAAGCTTGACAGGCAACGGCGCGTTCAGTTCAGAGTCTTTGTACGGGCGGACCGTTCGACCAACACCACGCTGCCGGGCCTTTGTAGGTTTATTACCGCAACACAGAAATGCTTGCAAAGGGGGCGCGGGAGTTGTCCTTTCTTGTGACTGGTCGGCGTCAGTGATACCGCGTCCCAGCCGGGCGCGGCTGAAGAGTTTAAAGCATGCGATCTCTCCGAGTGCTCTATGTATGCATGCGTAAGTAACCAGTAGATATAATGTGGGAAGCGGAGGCTGGTGACCAGCTTGGCAGTTGGCATACAGAGAGCGGACATGGCAAGTTCTGGAACGTGCAGATTGGTGTCCTAACCTTGTGTGCACGGAACGAATTGAGGCTGTGTATGTGTGTGCGCAGTGCTGCTTGAAACCTTGTGGTTGGACTTTTATGTCACACTGACAGGATGTGTCCACGTGACATTCTTGGTTGGGAGGTGTGGAGTTCGCTGACCTTTCCGTGAACTCGTTGGTTTGGTGTTCGCAAGGAAGGTCACTCCAGTGGGGTCGGAAGTTGCCAACAAAGGGACCCGTCCTGTCCCGGCCTCCCCTGCTTGCGGCGGACGTCCTTATCTCCTCCGCCCGGTCACGGGCATAGCCCGTCTTAAGCAGCCTAACCATGTACAGGTGTGGACATGTGTGCGTTCACAAGGGGTTGCTGAGGCTTCGGGAATGCACGAGATACGGCTGAGTATTAGCCGAGTTCCCGGAAACCCACTATTTCCGCAACTGTCTTCTTCTCTTTCGGTGTCTTCTGTAAACAACTTTAGTTATCGTCTCGTCGACATATGTTTGTCGCGTGTGCTAAAGAGAAAAAATATGTTAGGAAACTGGTAACCGCTGTGCCTGGGTGCTGTGGGAGAGGGTGGTCGCGTTTGTGCTGTTTGTGTATTTTATTGCAACCTCTCCTTTCCCAAATGTTTAATCAGCACTCTTTCCCCAATATGTGATTAGTTGGCGGAAAACTTATTTTCCTCTCTCTAACCACTGATTGGTGACGTGTGTAGCTTGTAATCTTCTTGGTGGCGGTCTCTGCTAAAGGCGGAGACAGAGGGTTTTAAAACAAGCGCACAGGGTTGAACGAGGGCTGAATTCGTCTGATCAACGGTTTAGTCATGTAAATAGTTTTCTCCTTGCTTTGTTTCTTCTTATTTTATTTATGTAGTAAATAAACAGTTGACCTTCTGCTTTCCTCGAGTAATGTGAATGTTTGCAACTTAGAACCACCGGGTCATCAAGAAACCCCGATTTCATCATCAACAAGCTGTTTCCTCTCATCGCCACCTGAAGGGGGAAATCAATTGTAAGGTCTGACTGTATCGATATTTATATGTTGTTCAGGATTTGTATAATTATAAAATTTTGCTCTATAGCACTACTTGATTTTCTGTGATGTGGATTTTTACGCAAGATGAGTGCAGACATATTTGTTCATTACATATGCTCTTTGTTATCGTAGCCTTTCCGTACAAGTGCATCCTGTTCGCTGTGATTGCTGGGTGAAGCAAGAGGCCTTGGCAGCCTATGCCTTTAGCTTTCGCTTTTTCTCCTTTCTCCTTATTGAAAGGATGAATAAACTTCATACTTCGAACGTCGTGCGTGTCAAAGCTAATGTATACACTGATTGCACGGTGGGAGGAATGCAAGCATTATTTGCCGAATTGCATGACTGGGTATGATTGTGTTCGAACGACCTCCAGTGCATTAAAGTGGCAAGGCACCTTATTTGCTTCGTTCAAGAAATTTTCTGCGACTGTAGGATGCCAGTTCGTGGTGTCAAAACTCTTAGCAGCGCGAGGAAATAGCAAGGATGTGTACCATAGCTTTTGTTTACCATCTGTATGCAGCCCTGCCGGACGCCCTCCTATATGGCCTAAGGCCACCTTGATTGTTAATTTACGACGACGACAGATGTTTGTGAGCATCGGGATTATAGCAACGCGAAGCCTTGGGCAGTTCGAGACCCCCGAAGCAGCTCGGCCGGGCCTGTGGGAAAATACAGTGTTTTGCCTGGCTTGGCCAGGGGTGGACTTGAAGTTGAGAGGCCGTACTGCGTTGGCGGCCATAGAGAGAGCTCCGTTGCCTAGCTTTTGATTCAATATTGCAGGGTGGCGTACAATTGGGGAGTTCTAGCAGCGGCGCGGTTGGCAGCTTGTCGATCTCGCGTCTGAGTGCAGCAATGGAGGCGAGTTGCCGGTCTAGGCTTTCGCTTGGGACTAGCCAAGCCGATGAAGCGGGAGTAGATGAGGGAGCGGCCGGTGCAGCGGTTAAGCGATGCGCCAGCGCCCCGCCACGTGGCTGTTTCAAGCACAGCCACCCATGGGGAAGAGGCGCATTGCTTATGAGAGTTACCGCGATATATTAATGCGATTTACATATAACACTTGTGAGATACAGGCTAATCTTCCCGGGTCCCGTAGGGCTCATACTCAGAGACATGGTGGACAAATGGCGATTGCATTGAATTTGCAGTGGTGGCCGCTTCGCTCACACTCTGGCGGGCACGTTGCCGCCCGCCACGGTGAGCAAGTTGTCATGAGGTTACAACATCACGTGAGCTCTCTCGGCGAACCAGAAAATTTGGCTGCAGAGAAGCCAGAATTATTTTGTGAGACGACAACCTAGATGCAATGGCATTAGTATGGACGGTGATGTGCAATAAAACAATATGCGTTGGAAAAACGTGTCGATGTGGGCGAAAGGGTGCACAACGGGACTCCGAAGCGTCGGTAGGGAGGGACCTTATAACGCTATCGCGTCATACACTTAAGGTGAACGAGTGTTCCCGAAGGTTTTGTCTTAGTATTACGCGGGTGTGTGGCCGCAGCAGCCAAGGCGGCTGCGGCGCCGTCAAGATTTTATACTGCACTTTCTCGCGCCCCCTAAGGATTGTATATTAGGGAATAGCGTGTATAAAATTACACAAAGTTGCCGCTTAACTTGGATGTTGTTTCGGCTCATAGCGTTGATGTCAACAATGCTTTTCTCTTTCATATCTTAGAACATTGATACCGAAAGATGCACAGTATGTTGCGCAAGAAAGGACCGTGGAGGTTATATACAATACTCTTTGAAACATTCCAAACATCGGCCTCTTTGCAATCCCAAGGTACGTAAATGAAGCAGCTCTTATTAGACAGAGAATCATGAAAAATTAAATTTGCTGTTCCTTATTTCACAATCTAAGCCTTTATTTTAGTAAAAAGTTACAAAACTCAGTATCCAAAAATGGCGCGAAAATTCACAGCGGCGCAATGCCGCAAGCAAGTCTGAAAGAACGTTACATTATTTTCGTCATTCAGAGCGAAGTTGTTCAAATATTCGCCTTCTTTTTGCAACCATAAGCCAGACCAGTGAGCTTAGAACGGTAGCGGGGACATATCTTATCCGGGATTTGCTGTAGTTTCCCTTCGTAGATTTTCAGCTCGGAAGTAATATGGTGTGCATGCACACGGACGTCGCCTTTAGCCGCAACACCTGAAAAATGAACAGAAAGTTAAGTACGGAGAGAACTGCTCGTGTGGTAGCCGCAAGTGATGAGAGGAGTCGTTAAGCCGTTGCTTTTGTTGAAAAACAGTCGCGTTAGCAATATAATTGCCAACAGTTTAAATTGACAAGCTTATCGTTATCAAGCTGTGACTGACTTGATGCAGTGCTCGTTGTGAGTATGCATTCCTTCACAGGGGAGTTTGAAATAAGTTACGATGATCTAAAAAAAGAACCGCGAAAGCTTTTTGTATCCTTCTTGTGGTTATGCATTTTTTTAATCACATGAAACATAATTACGAACTGTGAATTTGCTCAGACTGCTGGAAGCTCTACCGTCCAACTTTTCACAGGGAGCTTCAACTAACGCGGCATGATTAAAAAACTAGGCTTTTAGAGGAATAGACATACCTTCTGCAGAATTGTAATACTTAAGTTAGCAGGAATAAATAACCAAACAGGTCAGTCATCTTAACAAATGAGCACCTTAAATAATTTTCAATTGGTACACTTTTAGCTGTAAGAGTTAAGTGTCTGGTCACAAATTTAGCTTTGTAGCTGGCCTTTCGCAGCAACCTTATCCCTTTTTGGAATTTATAAACGTGGTTAGATTCAGCGCTGTGGTCACACAAATTTCGAACATGGCGCTCTTTTCTAAAAGCCAGCGTCATGGGCGCGCGCAAAGCAAGGCACACCACTATACACGTCAGTCCGCAGTGCACGTGTTCGTACTGCAGCTGACGCTGCGATGCTCGCCACTCCTTGCTGCTCCAGGCATGTGCGCCACAGAGTGACGTGTAGTGCTGGGTGTTGCTTTGCGCTTGTTATCAACGCAGGCCTTTTTTCCTGCGAGTTGGAGCAACGAGCAGCTGCACGGACCTTTGCGTTGGCAGCACGCAAAGTCACGCCACATCTACTACAGGGAGTGACGGGTAGTTGGAGGTGTTAAAGTTACCGTATAGGCGGCGTTCCTTCGCGCCCGCCAAAAACGCGTGATGTCTAAAATTTGTTCAGCCACATATATAAATGGGGAATCGTGTTTTGGAAATTCTTATAAGTGACATTGCAACTGTAACGTCCAGCTGAAAATCACAAACTTTAGCTTTCGGCCAAACTTTCATACATCGAATGTGAACGACTAGAATGTAATGAACCACATTACTAATTGAGCTGACGTCATGCCAAATGATATAAAAAATGTATAACGGATCCTTATAGAATACGGCCTCTGGTAGAGCACAGTGAGTTTGCAGGCCATTTCCCTGTTGTCTTTGTCGTTAGCAGCGTGTTTAGCAAAAATAACTGTGCGTTGGTGCGCGTGTGTTGAAAAGTGCCGTTGTGTGACATGTGCTATTTAATTACAAAAATGCGCTGATTGCGAGTTTTTCAATCTTCTTTAAAAATTACAGTAGCATGGTGGTTTCACTTCTGCCAGCATTGTAGGTAATTTAAACAATTTAGGAGTACTGGGCGACTTATCAATAAATGCTTTGGCAGGAGAGTATATTAGGTAAAAAAACTAGCAGTGGCTTAGCTCGGCTATGCCATAATACACGTAGCGTGAGCTACGCTGAGCCGCTCAGCAACAGTTGCCACTGAGGAGCAGTTTCACTCTCCTTTTCCATGGCTATGCCACACTGGCAAATGCCCCGCTAAATGTATACCCCCACTGATACCTCTGCGCATGCACACAGAATGAGAGGCGCCGTCAAGCGGTTCCGGCGCGGCGTCAGACTTGGCTACTGCGGAACGGAGGCGGACATCTGGGCACGCGCCAGTGCAAGTGCGTCTGCCGCGGCTATGACTGTCACTCCTCTGGAATGCGTTGAGCGGCGAGGCACGCACGGCGGCGGCGGCTCCGGCGCGCCAGCTGTGCGCCGTTTGACGTCACTGCTCCTCGCGCATGCGCAGCACGGCTCTCCAGGAGCCACGCGAAACTGCTCAACGTCGGCCAGAGGAGCTCACGCTGCAAAAGTGCATTGAAAAGGATAAAGCTTACACGGCAATAATAGTTAATAAAATGCAAGACGGTAGTATAGACAAACAACATACTTAAACAAGCGAAGACATTACACTAGATAGAATTGGTCCCCAAGAGAAAAACACGAAGAAAAAAAGGGTGGTGCGCACCTTATACAGAGCCAGGACTTGTATAAAAGTGATACGCCCAAAGTGTGCAATACTTACTACTTTGCAGTCGTATAGCATTGACACAAAAGGCCTGTGATGTAAAATAGTCGATACCATTATACACAGAGCCTGTAAAACTATCTGTCTTTAAATGAAAAAGGAGGGAGAGGAGAAGGAAAGGTGGGGAGGCTAACCAGGAGATGCAAATGGTTTTCTTGGAGTGGGAGAGAGGAATACAGGATACAAAGTGGAAAGTGTTCGGTAAGTGAACATATACCGTAATGTTCAAGATCATCGCGCAGGCAAGAAATCCTTAAAAAACGAAACAGGGCTTGGCTCGTCCGGAGAGCCGTCAACAGCTTGGGCCTTTGTCGAGGATATTCATCTGTGTTAGTGGGCGAGGATGACTATAGTCCAGTCAACAGCAATGTATTTACATCTCTCAGCACTGTACGCTGCGCATGCGCAGAGAAAGTTCTGAATCTCCTGTTCAGATTTGCTGCTAACATAGGCGGGCCTAGCTGTGTGCCTTGACCACGAGAAAGGAATAAAAATTCGGACACGAAACACCCGGACAGAGGCTACACCGCTAGTTCGGATATCGTCATTTGAAGCCTTCTGCCTATATATTGGTCCGATATTGTAGAGTTATATTACTCAAAAATTTAGGCATCAAGTACGGCCATGCGGTTGTAGTGGCGGCCGGGTAGGTAAGAGGACAGCAAAAGGCCTGCAAAGGAAGCTGCTTATTTTGTGCTTTGTGCCCACGAACAATAAAACAACTCTGCAGCGCCGACAGCAGCTTACGCGCTTGGCTGTCGTCGAAGGTCACGAAAGCCGGTCCTCTAGGCCGCGCTTAATTAGAAGGTTGCGCCATATTCGTATATTGTAAAATCAATTGCGGGTGGGTAGACTCCTTCCACAGAGATCTAGTAGCTGCATGCTTGACAACCAAATGGTTAGGCGTCCTCGAACAAGACCAGAAAAAATATTTGAAAGCTTTGAAGCAGTATCAATATGCATTACAATATTTTATCCATCAGAATTCCAAGAGCCTGGAGTACAGTATATGTAACAGATAAGAAACCGTTGTTATGCAGCCTTCTTTTTTCTTATGTCATTTGTTTGAGCAGGTTTGCGCACGACGCAAAAGAAGAGGAAGCGTTTTCTGCTTGTAGTAGTGGTATAAAATAATAACGGAAAGTTAATTCGCTGTGAACCTGAACTTTCACTGTTTCACAAACCTTTGAAACCTCTTTTTGTCTCTTGCAGAACAGAAGAGGTTGCTGAATGTCAAGTTCAACTCTTCACAACCTGATACAGCTTTCTTTTTTTGTTTACTTAATAAAGTGGCCCGAAGCAGAACCTTCTCCTAATTCTTCTCAAAGGTTTGAGAGGTTCAAAGTTCTATACATTGCAACGGATAATGCCGATGACGGTGATGTGAACGAAGTGTCTCCGTGGCATGCGTGTCCTCTGTCTTGTTCAGCACTGTGCGCTCTCGGTGGCGTGTATTCAGTGCCCCGGTTCTCCTTGCAACTTCCTCGCCTTGAACCACGTAACTGTTTTGATGGAGGAGGAGGATGTATTCTCATCACACCATGGAGATTCAGAGTGGTCCCCAAGCCGGAGCTACCACAATTGATCAAACCGGCGAGCCACATAGCATTGTCACCGTTATTTCTTAGACATGGCTATTCAGGAGCTGCATAACAGCATTGTACCAACGCCGGGTGATCACTTGCAAAAAAAATGGCAGTGGTTTAGCTCTGGTTAAACCTAAAGTGACGCGATAGCTACAGCTGGTCGAGTGGAAATTGCTGAGTTGAACTGCAAGGTCAGTCCTTTGCCGCTCCGTTTCGCTGGGCGTTCCTTTCTTATCTTCGTCACACTTGACACGGCGCATGCGCACGGCTGTTGCAGCTCGGTTTCTCCGGCGCTCAGCGCTGCCAGCAGCAGGAGCTGCTCCTCACCACGTGCCTGGTCACGTGACCAACCACGTGACCACGTGGTGGGACCGGCGCCACTATGCTGTGGCTGCGCCGCCACCGCCACGTGCCCCCGCCACGCTGAAGGCTCGAAATGGCATCAGCAGCGGCGCTACAAAATGGCATCAGCGGCGGTCCAGCGCTAGGATTTAGAGAAAGCTTGACAATTTTCACACACTGGTCCAACTTTCAAGCCAATATTAGGCCATCGTTTGGCAGATCGAGCAGCCACCCCTGGCCGGGCTTTTGTTCCGCGACATCGGCCACGGGCTTTCGAGTTTTCAAACACTGGCATCGATTTTTTAAAAATCGGCATCCATTCCTCTATATTGACACATATAACATAGCCAACCGACTAGCCAATGACGAGCATCGTGGATAGAGCATTCTACTCGTACTTAGCAAATATTCGTTAGCAAAAAAAAAACGTTTACTGTGGCTTGCAGACCACAAGACATCCTGGGGAGGAAAGGGAAGGACGGCGCAAGAGTAAGGTGGCAGAGGCTGAGGGAAAATCATTTTCAAGATTGCTGCCGTGCTGATGATTCAGGCAGGAGAGCGCAGTTTGCCAAGCTGCTGTGGCAAGGCTAAGGCATCCATATAGTGCTTAATGGAGCTGTCTTCCACTGAACAGATGAGTCATTTCGGAGCGAATCGCACTCCTCTTACAAAAGCGATGTTGCACTACATTCAAACAAATTCCTCGTGCAGCTCTCGCATGGTAACCCCACGACACGTCGAACCTGCAGAGACGTGCGTGATGTGGACATCATCAGCCAACGTGCGGCCGTCGCAGGACAAAGGCGGGTAATTAAAATTGAATTTTGTGAGGTACAGTGTCCATGAAGATACAACGCAATTTAGGGAATATTTTTCTATTGATGGTTCATATGTAACACAATATTAGACGAAAAAAAGTGGAATTGCATTTACAAAATTTGCCTTGTACCTAATGGTTATTTTCTGGTATTAATGCGCCGTATCGCTCCCCCCAGAAAAGCTATTCAAAGTAGCCAAAGCAATTGAACGAATTGTTTCGTTCTAATATCCCAACTACATATCTTAACATTTCGAGCACATTTGTTTCACTTTCTTTATCAAAGTTAAGTCACAGGTTGTAGCATCTCCTCCACATAGACCAAGTTTTTTCTGTAAACTGTGAAAATGACGGTTTACACAGTTTGCGAAATACGCTGAGCACAAGAACCTCGGCGCACCTCAGCTTTGAAAAAAGAAAATGAAGCATATTATCTTCGTAGCTTCGCTTCCATGTGACAAAGGAAATGAAACTGACTAAAAAACCGCGTGAAAGCACCAATCTGAAAGTCCAGAGTTATTAACTTAGAGGGGTAGAGACGCCAAATTCCAAGATTGTAGAAAGACTGTCATACGTTTCCTTGGTATATGAGCACCATAGGAGCCAAGTATTAAACTCAAGGAAGGTCTAAAATATATTTAATTTCATTTGAAAGTTTGTGAAAATGCTCGCCCTTCGAAGTCCGACCCATCGCTAGAGCATCAACGCGACGTAGAGACGAAGAGGAAAAACATCAGGTATTTTTTACGTCATTGCACAGTTTTCTGACGTAGGGGCAAAGTTTAGCGGTTTTGCGGCCTAGCAATCTTGCTCTTGAATCTTTCTTTTCCTAAATGCTCACGTCTGCGGCTCACGACCAACGAGTCAACGCATGCTGTTGTAGCGAGCCCGCCAGACACAGTCCTGCTGGCGTTTTAGTTTACGCGCACAGTGACCTTCAGGCACACCAATCGGCATGCCTCAGGTTTCGTGCGTTGTTGATCTTTGCCTCAGCAAGTCCGGCACCAAAGCGGCGTTGCATAAATTTCCTCGTGATGCCGCGCAGAAACAAGCTGAATAGATTTTGTGCGTGAAATTGGGCGCCACTATTAGACTCCGAGCAACTATACAGTGTTGTATGCTCGCTACACTTTGACAACAGAAGCTACGAGTGCAACCCGGCATACCTCGCTGGCTTCGGCATTCGATCAAAACGTTCCCTGAGCGCTGGCGCCATGCTAACGTTGTACTAGCTGGCAGCAGCGCAGCGTCTTCTCGCTGCGGGAGCTGAGAGAACGGACGAACAGTGTCAAAGCTTCAGGTGTGTATCGCATGCTTTCTCCTTGATGTTTGTTGGCGTGCATGTTCGTGCTGCAGCGTCAGCTTGTGCAAAATGTTTGCGAAGTGCGTCGTCGATGGTGTCAGCGGGCTTCCTGACTGCGGTGAGTACGCGGGCATAGACGAGACTCCAGAGTTCTCGTCTTCGAGCACAGGTTGGCATTTTTCGATGATCTTGTTTACTTGGGTTTTCTCATGATGCCAGAGATTGGTTGGCTGCTTATCTAAAGGCCACAGTAGCCCAGAAAAAGTACAAAAAGGACGCGAAAAAATAGTGCTGAAACCTGGTGTGAACGCCGCGACTTCGTATGAAGATGGCCTTGCTGTTTCTACCTCTGCCCAACCATCGGCTTCTGCTATCGTGCTGTGCGCTTAACGCTGCCGCAAGCGCCACGGTTAAATAAAATGAACCGCCCTCGAGCCCAAAAATCAAAATTTTTCCTGTCTCTTTCTCTCTCCCAAGCGTATTTTGGTAGTACAGGTAGGAGGTGATAACAAAGAGCTTAGCACTGCAATGCCTTCATGTAGCAGAAATTGCTCCTACTGCTGAGCCCTACTGTTTCAAACGGCAATCGCAGCTACAGAAATACAACTAATTAATGAAATTGAAGGTAATTTAAGAATACAAATGGGCTATCTTCCTAGGATGTGGCAGTAGTCATCCAGAATTGATACGTGTACAGGCTACAAAAGTAATAAAAGTAATGTGAAACGTCCATCATTGACATTATCCAGAGACAGTCGGACGATTGTCGGCTTAAAAGCAGTGCAATGACTTAGTAATACAAGATCACGATTCAGGTTTGTGATAGCTTAAACAATAGCGAGATTTCTAACTGAAATAAAAGTTCCACAGATTGATTGACTTAGAATAAAAAAATACAAAGCATAGTGGCATCCACCGCCACCCTGTTTCAGTGAAGGTCCTTGGAAACCATTGATTCATTCACTGTTTCCTTGTACATATGAAATCTTGAGATACGCGGGTTGGGGGCAAGCACTTGACTAACAGCCTGTATGACTGTCTAGCATAAGTTTCTCATGGCCTATCTGTATAAATGCCTGGCTGTGTGCTCTGAAGCCTTGCCATTAGTTTGCATGCACAATTTTCATTTTATTTTGATTTTAGCACTTACCCATGGCCAAGCAGCACTGCTTCTCACAGTGCCAGAAAACCTGCACCTACCAAATCTGATGCACAGGTTCAGTGCACACTCCGAGTGGCATGAAAATCTACGCAGGTGGCATTCATGCCTGAAGCGAAAAGTGTTGGTGTGCGAACAGGGCATGCAACACAGGAAGCTGGTATGTGTGCAAAGGAGTACTTGCCTCCTTTTTCAAAAATAAGAAAGAAACATATTGCAATGCATGCATTGCGATTTTGTGAGATAGTTGGTACTGTTAATTTCTGTAACAGCAGCAATAATTATACATTATTGTGCCATTACATGTGATTTTCTAACGTAACATTCTTTGTGTTCATGGAAAGAGTACTAATGATATAGTCATTAGTACGCTAATGGTATAGTCATTAGCCTGGCTGCTGGCCCGAAATACAAAGGTTCGATCCGGGCCTCAGCAGTCACATTTCGATGTAGGCGAAATGCTAGAGACCCATGTACTGTGCGATGCCGGTGCACATTAAATAACCCCAGATGGTAGACATTTTCTGGAGTCCTCCACTACGGCGTCCTTTATAGCCTGAGTCGTTTTGGGACGTTAAACTCCATAAACCAAACCAGCAAGCACACTAGCTTGAGGTCTTCTTTGGAATCCTTTAACAATTATGTGAACTGTTTGTATAGCAGCACTCTTATCAGAGAGAAGCGTAAAGGTAGTTTACTGTTGGCAAGCCAGACATAAGTTACTTTTAAAGTAGCTTTAAGTGAGCTAGTGATTCAGTTGGTCATTATAAGGGAGCAGCCTCAGCAATTAAAGTTCAGTGTTTTGCCCAGCCGTTGGAAACCATTATACTATGCTTCAAGAAAGAGAAATCATTTGCATCTGAGATGTAAACCTGTAAGTATGCACACAATAGGCTGGTTTCTTTGCACTGAACAGTCGAGGTACACCAATGTAATGCATCTCTGATAGTAGATACACGCACTGCTCATCTCGGTACAACTCTACCTTTCTTACCTATTACTTTCACAATGTTTGCCACTGCACATTGCTCTCAATTCTCCTCCCAATTGCAGAATCTCCGACAGACTTCACAGTTGCCGATAGTATGCTGCAAGTGGACACAGCTCCTAGGTGTTCTTCGCTAAACTGGTACAGTTTGTCTGCAACATTCGAAGACAATCCTCATGAGCACTTACCAACCAAGTTTGGACACCTCAACAGCGTAAGTGTAATAAGCAAGGCCTAGGCACACACATGAAAGCTCAGCAGCATGTAGGTATTCTCGTTAATGGCCAAATTTGCTTCAGTGTAACCAGTGTGTAACAATAAAATGCAAATATTTTTGTAGTAGCACCTGATGGTGGTCGTTCTTTAGGGTTTATGGTAGTTGTACATTGAGCACATTGCTTCATTATTTACATGACAATACTAAACTGCCTGCAGGTCTTCCTCTGAACCATCACCACCGTGGAGGTTGAATGTTTATGAGGACTGCTTGCTGGAGCTCACCAATCTCTGCAGGAAGTGCCATCACCCAGCACAATCTCCACTGAAGGTGTGTAACTGAGTCTCACTTATCCATTGCAGCGGTTGCAGCAGAAGTTGATTGGAACCAAGGCACTCACAGGTAGATAATCTAGTCCGGAGAAAATGTTGCTTATTTCGCACTAAACGCGACCACAGAATGAAAAAAAGCCAACTCAGCAGTGAGAAGAGGTAAGATGAGTGGTGGGTGTGAAAAATGACTCATGCTAGGGGACACAGTGGCGAAAAAAACTCCGGTCCATAATCAGCGCGGCATCTTTCCGGCTTTTCGCAGCAGCGCCTCGCGCAAACCCAACGACACGCGATCACATGTTTCCTTTAACAGTGGACCATACTGTACATTGCACTGATCCTGGAGTCTACATTATTTGCGACGTGAACCCTGTCGCTGGAAACACGTGCCCTTATATAGGTACCTGTGCCTCTACGGCGCACCATTTTCAGCGATGTTCACCGCCTTCCTCATCTCGGTATCCGTGCATCTTAGCGTCTTGTTGCGAAGCATTTCGTCTCGCCTGGCTTCAACGCCTACGTTCGCATCTGGGCTCTGGCGTGCCTTGTTGCCCGTCAGCAGTGCAAAATTTAGCGTCACTTTATTACCCCTCTAGAAAGTTTCCAGCCCTCGGACTCCAATTTTGCAGTTTTTCACATCGACCTGGTCGAACCATTACCATCATCGCATGGTTACCGTTATATACGAACTATAATTCACTGTTTGACACGCTGGCTGGAAGCCAGCCTTATACCGCACATTTCTGTGGAAATGGTTGCCTCCACGCTCATTTCTACGTGGATTGCACGTTTCAGCGTGCCAGTGGGGATCATCACCGACCGAGGCCACTATTTTGTGTCCGGACTTATCGCCAGTTTGACCCAGCTTCTCGGCATCACCCTTCTCAAAACTACAGCTTACCGTCCGCAAGTCAACAGCTTCGTCAAGAGGTTACATGCAGCCGAAGGCATCGCCACTTCCTTGCCAGTTGTCCTTTTAGATCTTAGTACGGCCATCAAGGGAGATCTCAGATGTGCCCCTTCTCATCTCGCCTATGGCGCATCGTTGCGTCTACCAGCTGATCTCGTGTGCCTGCCTGCCCAAAGCGTTGTCTGTCCTGCCTTGGCATACTTTATGTTGAACGTCTAACCACTCTCCTGTCCTGTATCCCCACCCGTCCGACACGTGCTCACCAGTGCAAGCTGACCTTTGTCCACCGTAGTTGCAGAGACAGCGCCTATGTTTTCTTATGCGTGGATTGTGCTCGCCGTCTGCTTTAGGCACCCTATACTGGACCACATCTCGTCGTCGCGCGGGGCTACAAAACGCTGTGTCATCAGTTGTGACACAGTCATTTCCCTCAACCATCTAAAGGTTGTCCACGTCGACAACACTTTGCTTCATTCATCAGCTGCCCTCTCCCTTCTCTTTCCACTTTTTCCCAACAAGACACCTCCCTGTCCTCTTTCACCTAGCCGGAATACTTTGCTGGGACAACTCTGTCTCCTGAGGGGCAGACCTTGTGGTGGCATGTTAGCACCGTGCGATATGAGGTGAAGAAGTAAAAAAAGGGATGCGCAGCGGCTGGAATAAACCAGTTTGAATGCAGCTGTTGTGGAAGCAATATCTTCTAGTGTAGCATAGCAGCCAGCCACGCTGGATCAGTGCTGTGAAGAAGACAACTGCGAAGTGCAAGGGACGCTTGCAGACCTAAAATTTGGCTTGAACTCTTGTTGGACGTTGCAGACTATGTAGTTAGAACTTGGCCAGAACTCCCCCTTACTCATTGAGTGTAAGACAGCAGAATCTTGCGCTATGCTTTTGTACATTCTATAGAGGCAGTAAAACTGTTCACTGAGGCATGCAACCTGGCTCTTTAGCTGCTCAGCCTCAGAAATCGAAGGATGAGGTGTGCATATTTGCACAGGATGGTGGATGCAGGGCCCACGTACACGCAAGTTCAAGTACAGCAGAAATACTTTCTGCAGCTGAAGCTTGAGAAACATTCTAAAAATCAAACAGCTGTAGCAGATCTAAGGGACAAGAAAAATGGTAGCAATAAAAAGTAGAAGGGCCACAGAAAATAGCTTGCACTCATCATAAAGTAGGTCCGAGTAGTACCGACAGAAGACCGGACTTGTTGGGATCAGGATTAAGTAGCATTTATAAACCGTTATTAACCTAAGCTGCGTGATAGCAGCCCCCTACATAAAAGCTGTCTTTTGCTTTCTTTCTCGTTGTAAAGTTGATTCCACAGTCGCAGGCTTAGTGACATTTTGCCCTGTTTTTTGTGTGAAAATTGTTCTGTCCAATCATAATTCCCGAAGTGTGTCACCCTTTTGGTGTGTGTTCATGCCCTTGCTTAGTATAGCCTCTGAAAGTCCCACATGTGTATGTTTTTCGAAGTAATGTCCTGCATGTGTGCTCATTGTACTACTGCATCAGCAGGTTCTTTTAGATCTTAGGGTGTTGGGTAAAAAGTATGTTTTTTTAACCGTTTGTAGTGCAGCTCCTCCCTCAAAGTACGGGCCTGATTTCTATGTTACGTTTTTTGTATTGTGACACGTAGAGTGAGTGTTACGCATGTGCTAGCCAAGACATTTTTTACACAGACGCACAGGTGACTGGTGCTATGGAGCACGTGTCTTCGTGTGCAAGTTGTTTATATTTGTGCAGTACAGAAAGTTGATGACGAAAGGCAAAATAGGGGTAACACAAGTAGTTTCAGGCGGAGATGTTTTGGAAAAAACAGTAAATCGTGGAAAAATATTATAGAAGTAAACGGCCAAAATAGCAATAACATAACACAAGAAAGGACAACGAAAACCAGGTGTGGAACTTAAGGCTGGAGTGTTTGCAAATGCTTAAGGAAACCTATCTTGTTTCATCTCTTCATGCAAGGTGGGCAAACACTTAGATATTACTTTTTATTTATTTGGTCAGTTTGCCCTAAAGGCTCTCTTTCAAGAGTATCACATGGGGTGGGGGTTAGTGTACAGGGCGTATAAAGATCAAGAACAGCAACAAAGAAGTATTGTTTGCCGTCTTAAAGGCTTCTTTTTCTCTGGAAGTGCGATGATCAGTTTGCATTATGAAAGTCAAAGTGATAGGGCCACAAGAGTAACAATAAAAATGTTAATGAGAGTTTGGCACACCTTTATAAAATTGAAACGCTCTTCCAAATATCACACATTGCCCTTCATGTCAGGCAGTTATATATTCTTGCACAGCTGGATGGAACTCTGCAAACAACACCCATGTAGCACTGATTAAAATGGGCTATGCATTTGACCTGACCTATTGTCGTAATGGTCCCAACTGCTCGCAGCTGATTTTTGTTTTATCTAGGCTACACGATTTAGGCTGGGCTATCTGAAACAGGTATAGGCAGCGCAGTGCTTGGTTTTGTAGTAGCTTGAAGGTTGGCTTTTTTTTCTCATACAGTGCTGGCCAGTGATTGAATATCTACGATGATGCCCCAGTGCATAATTCTGAGTCTGTTGTAGCGAGCCTGCAGTGGGATACAGCCCTGCAAAAGTTTAACACTTACCTGCTGCTCACATTCATTGCTAGAAGGCCTGGTACTGCTGCAAGAGAACGCCCCATAATGGATGCTTAGCGTAATTTGAAAGTAGTAAGACGTTTTTGTTACTAAGTATATTTTTCATAACTCACCTCTTACTATAAAACACTACGAATGGGTTGCCATCACACCTACCACGCTTGATGTGCTAGCTTGCTTCAGCAGATATCTGGCCTTGTGCAGGTTTTTATTTACCAGGATATAGCTTTCGCGATATTTTTGATTAAATTGACAGCATTCCTATAGATCTTCTGTGCTCACTTATGTCCAAACACCTGCATAAAGGAAATGCAGCTGCCTGCTCATAATTCCCCATATAAAGCTAAAATTTGAACTCTTTCATGGAACTACGAGAATCTGGGGCTCTTAGTGATACTACACCTGGCTTTCTCGAGTTTGGAAGATCCTTTCATAATGAAAGCTCCTTGAAACACAGAGTTTCTGCTTAATCGTTCAAAATTGCTGCCAACTATTACCTGTCCTTTTTCATTTTGTTCCTCCGTCTGCCTAATTTATTTAGCTGTAATTTGTTGCTACTTTCAAATTACCTTCATTCGGTTAGCACAAGTGTCACGTTTCAGCAGTACTGGTCCTTCGAAAATGAGCCCACCGCTACTTCTCCAACCCTCAAGTCTTCATTACATGCACGTATTTGCTTTGTGTGATGTGCACTCAGGTTGTTGTGCTGTATTGCTTGTACAAAACTTCATTAGTGTGCTGCTGACCAGGGTAACATTTGTTTGCTTTTCCTTTCCAACAGGGGTGAGCAAATGGGAGAGGGGTTGATTCTATGAAACTGGTTCGTCTGGATAACATGGATATTGAAGAAATGCAGACATCATAATAATCAGTGCTCTGTAGAAGGCAAGGCATGCACCATGATTCAGTATGTGGGCTTTATGCACTTCTCAGGAATTTGCAAAAAGTGCATGCAACTGAGGAATTCCATTGTATAGCGATGTCTGTCATTGTGACCGCATATACTTGGCACAAACTGGCTCGGCTGGGATCATTCTTTTAGGCATGGGAGCTGATGCAGGTATAGCTGTTCTGCCATATTACTGTTGCGTATGGAAAGGTGTGTGTTCATTCATAGTGATTAGAAGGCAATGAGATATTTTATCACAAGCACAAAGCCTGTTATGTGGTGTGAATTTCAGCAGTTGTATTGTTGAAAGCAGCATTTCATGCATATGTTGTAATTGTAGCTAGGCCAGCCTAAAGTATGCATATGTATATCTATACAAAGTACACATTTGTCCGAAATATCACTTGTAATAATTCAGACTAATGTACACTTTTTTGTTTTAACTGGAGTTCATTGTTCTGCTTTGCATTTCGATGTTAACTAAATGACTGTACACCTTGTTACCTTCAGTGGGCACAGTTCATTTCTCACACTGATTTATTCCAGGCCGCGAAACCCACAGTATTGCTGCGCGGGAAAGCAATACTCATTTTTCCCACGACACAGCTTGGCAGAACTCTACGATTCCTTCTCCCAAGGCGACGCCAAATCCGGCGCACAAACTGTCCGTACGTCGTTTACCTCTAACGACTGCAAAGAATAGTCGCTGTATTAAGATGGGGATGTGAAAACACAAAAAAACTGTTAGTTACAGAACCCTGAATCAGTTTTTCTATTGGTAGTTCAATATCAGTGGCAAGTGCCAGCAACTGAGGTGCCAGGCTAGGCGTCTAGACAGAATAAGAGAATATGTAGAGATATTATGTAGGAAGCTATATTGTCACTGCTTTCAGCTTTGCTGTGAGGATTGCCAAAACTTCAACCACTGTGCTGTAAATTTAAAACTTAGTTCATACGAAGGTGGCAGCATTCAAATTGTATAGCTGCAAGCGAAATGGTGGCAAAGCTAGGTTTGAAGATCAAGACATATGTGGAGTTTAATGCAAGCGACACGAATGTCATCGTTGAAACTGATACTGGAGTGGAGCATGACAATATCGCAAGTGCCTCTCATATATGATCGAACATGCAACATTCAGTTATCTGTGGATTTCTGGTGCGTTGACGAGGGCCGGTCTGTCTTCCAGTTGTGCAAAATATGCAAGTTGCAGTGCGTAGATGTTAAGGCACCCCTGTAAAAAGATGTTGCAGCTGGTGATGCACTGCGCACACTCGGGGATGTGGGCTGCTACTTCAAGGATTTCACGGCAGCACACAGACTCGAGTACGGTGTCCATGGCGCGACAGCGGCCGCATTCACACTTAGGATAAACGCCGTTATTATTATTATTATTATTATTATTATTATTATTATTATTATTAGTAGTAGTAGTAGTAGTAGTAGTAGTAGTAGTAGTAGTAGTAGTAGTAGTAGTAGTAGTAGTAGTAGTAGTAGTAGTAGTAGTACTATTGCAGCACGCAGAGCTGCTTTTGCAAGCCGTCGCGCCCGCAGCCGAAGGCAAATTCAAAAAGACCGCTTTGTGCATGCATCGGGCGCGTTTTTGCGAGTTCTCAATTTTGCGCACGCTCGCCACGAAGCATGCGACAAGCGCAAGATCGCGTGTTTCAAAGAGCACGAAAGAAAAAATAAAAGAAACGAATAGAGATGTGCGAGTGGCTTGCTGGAGCGGCAAAATTATGCTCCTCACTGAAGCAAAGTCTACGACGCTCTACATGTACGTGGAGAACACGTGCAAACAGTTCAGGGAGAAATGGCATCCAAACGGCGTAATGGGTGCTCGCGATAAAATATATACTCATTGTTTACGCAAACAGCAATGACCGAGCTACAACATGAGGGGTTGCGCGTGTTAGGGACCTCGTTTTTTTGTCCACGATATGTTTGACTGCAGTGACTGGCATAATGGCAAAGAGATCGGGCACTGCAGTTGGGACGAAAACAAACAAAAATCCCTTAGACAAGCAGCAAAATAACACAACACTGCTTACCAGTTGACGTTGCCTATACGCTCGGCGTCCGCTGGCACCACCTGGACTGCGTCGGGCCTAACGCCTGTCTCCTCTACGGATTCGCCGGCCAGCGGGTCAAATGTAAAGTTGTTGTTGTTGTCTCAAAAACGATAGTACATACCCACGGTGGAGGATTGGCCAAGGCTTGCTGCTGATCCAAACAGGAAAATACTCATCCATGTTTACCTCAAGCGGTGTAAAAATAAAGTGGATGTCGGGGTTCGCAAACGCGGCGTCTTCATCATCGTCTGTATCGTCCCGCGAAGCCTCCTAATCAGTGTCGTTACCAAAATAAAATTCTTCGCCTTCTGACTTGGAGCTATTTGCCATTAATTTGCGACTTGCCCTGCTCCCGTCTCTCCGTCGTCTCCGTGTTTACGAACGTGCGTCTAAAGCAAACGTCACGGTTTTCCGGGCCCACGTGACAGCGCATTGTCTGGTTTTTGACGTCGTGTAGAATTCTGGCAACTACGAACCGAAACCGAAACCGGTGGGTACAAATAGTAAGATTATTAATTATATAATATGAGCTCGTGCTGCTAACATCGTGTATCATGCTCAAAGAATTGCTACGCATTATTTACAACGGAGAGTTGCAACAAAAAAATGTTGTGTCTCTACCCCCTTAATGTTTAACTTAATTTTGTTCCTAATAGTTTTCCAGTTTCCGGTTCAGGTCGCTCTGACGGATAAAAGGAACGAGGACACTAGGGTCGGGACAGAGCATGCTTATAAACATTTTGGCGCATTTGTTCAACTTATCGTTGCGAACTGGTGTTTTCCCTAGTCATTGGAAGTTGTCAGTAGTTGTTCCTGTATTCAAGTCTGGCGATGCTTGTGATGTAAACAACTTTCGTCCTGTGTCACTAATTTGTTCTTTTGCGAAAGTTTTTGAAATGATTATGAGCGAACGCATGGGCTCATACTTCAAACAGAAGATCTCGATTCTGCAGCACGGTTTTTTGAAAGGTCGCTCTGTGGAAACGAATTTATGCAGCTTTCTTGATTATACTGGGCCACATGTATTTAATCGTGGTCAGGTAGATGCAGTCTACTTTGACATGACTAAAGCTTTCGATATGGTTTCCCATGAGGTACTTCTGATGAAGGTGGAAAGATACGGACTTTGCCCCATATACTGCAGGTGGCTCAAAAGCTTCCTTGGCAGCCGCCGTAACATGGTACGATTTTCCGGCTGCGTGTCCAACGAATTTCTGTCATCTTCGGGAGTGCCTCAGGGCTCCAGCTTAGGACCGCTGTTGTTTTTAGTGTTTAATAATGATTTGCCGTTACATGTCAAGAACTCGAGAATTCTGCTCTTCGCAGATGATTTCAAATTATTCCGTAATATTGGAGATATTGAGGACTGCCGCCAATTGCAAGCTGACATTAACAACGTTGAGAATTGGTGTTTGATGAATCGCTTAAAACTGAATATTAAGAAGACTTCCGTCCTGTCTCTAACTAGGAAACGCGACACAGTTACGTTTGATTACACACTTTTGGCGGGTGAGATTTCTCGCGTGGCCCATGTACGAGACCTTGGTGTTGTTGTTGATTCAAAGCTTGATTTTAGACTGCATGTAAATTCAATTGTGTTACGCGCATTGAGGCATATTAGTCTTATCTCTAGATTAACAAAAAAATTTCGACGGCACGAATGTCTACGCACTCTATACTGTGCCCTTGTGAGACCGCGTCTTGAGTTCGCGTCAGTAGCCTGGAATAGCGTATCTGTCGCCTATTGCACGAAAATTGAAAATGTCCAGCGTAAATTCATACGCATCTATTATGATAGATATATTGGTCGCCGTCGTTTCTACGACTATGATTCTCTCTTGGCAGACCTCAATATGTCTACCCTTGGCGACAGGTGACGCATACGTGACATGCAGTTTCTGCAAAACGTTGTGTGCGGTTACATTAACTGTGGGACCTTACTGATGTCGCTGAATTTTCGTGTGCCGCATGCAAAAGCTGCAAAATGTTTCGACACATTTTATCCCGATTTGCACGCCATCTGTCCAATGACTCGTTTACAAATCTTATATAACAAAACGTTTAATGACATGGACATATTTTCCTAATTGTTGTTTTCGTGCCTGCTTTTAAATCTTTTGAAGTGGTGTTTTTGATGTATCTGACCTAGTGTGCGCAGTGCGCTCGTTTAGGCCACTTAGCTGTTGAGGCACACTCAAATAAACATATCTATCTATCTATCTATCTATCTATCTATCTATCTATCTATCTATCTATCTATCTATCTATCTATCTATCTATCTATCTATCTATCTATCTATCTATCTATCTATCTATCTATCTATCTATCTATCTATCTATCTATCTATCTATCTATCTATCTATCTATCTATCTATCTATCTATCTATCTATCTATCTATCTATCTATCTATCTATCTATCTATCTATCTATCTATCTATCTATCTATCTATCTATCTATCTATCTATCTATCTATCTATCTATCTATCTATCTATCTATCTATCTATCTATCTATCTATCTATCTATCTATCTATCTATCTATCTATCTATCTATCTATCTATCTATCTATCTATCTATCTATCTATCTATCTATCTATCTATCTATCTATCTATCTATCTATCTATCTATCTATCTATCTATCTATCTATCTATCTATCTATCTATCTATCTATCTATCTATCTATCTATCTATCTATCTATCTATCTATCTATCTATCTATCTATCTATCTATCTATCTATCTATCTATCTATCTATCTATCTATCTATCTATCTATCTATCTATCTATCTATCTATCTATCTATCTATCTATCTATCTATCTATCTATCTATCTATCTATCTATCTATCTATCTATCTATCTATCTATCTATCTATCTATCTATCTATCTATCTATCTATCTATCTATCTATCTATCTATCTATCTATCTATCTATCTATCTATCTATCTATCTATCTATCTATCTATCTATCTATCTATCTATCTATCTATCTATCTATCTATCTATCTATCTATCTATCTATCTATCTATCTATCTATCTATCTATCTATCTATCTATCTATCTATCTATCTATCTATCTATCTATCTATCTATCTATCTATCTATCTATCTATCTATCTATCTATCTATCTATCTATCTATCTATCTATCTATCTATCTATCTATCTATCTATCTATCTATCTATCTATCTATCTATCTATCTATCTATCTATCTATCTATCTATCTATCTATCTATCTATCTATCTATCTATCTATCTATCTATCTATCTATCTATCTATCTATCTATCTATCTATCTATCTATCTGTCTGTCTGTCTGTCTGTCTGTCTGTCTGTCTGTCTGTCTGTCTGTCTGTCTGTCTATCTATCTATCTATCTATCTATCTATCTATCTATCTATCTATCTATCTATCTATCTATCTATCTATCTATCTATCTATCTATCTATCTGTCTATCTGTCTATCTGTCTGTCTGTCTGTCTGTCTGTCTGTCTGTCTGTCTATCTATCTATCTATCTATCTATCTATCTATCTATCTATCTATCTATCTATCTATCTATCTATCTATCTATCTATCTATCTATCTATCTATCTATCTATCTATCTATCTATCTATCTATCTATCTATCTATCTATCTATCTATTTTATGCACGGGACGAGCCAATCAGACTGGCAAGAGCTATCACACAGGAGGGACGAAACGCAGGAACGACAAGCACCTACCAGTGCTTAAAAGAGCACATGGGAGGATGGTTACGAACGCCTGCTCAATCGCGAAAGGTAACGCTTGATAACGGAATGCACTCTGCGTTTTGGAAAATAATGAAAATTGGCATTCTTTCTAGAGAGTATTCATAAAGATGTAAAATTCCGATCGAGAATGGAAGATCATGTTTCTATCTAACGCCAAGTGCGCCTGGAGCTTCACGAGTGCGGCTACCCTAAGCCCTTCGATTTAATTCTACAACGTGCATCACGGCCATCAAGACCGATGTGCCCTTCTCAGTGACTACAAGCCGCCATTGCTAATGTGCTGGGAGCGAGCGAGTCTTAGGCGCATATTCTGTGGACATACAATGCGCATGTCATTCACGTTCAAGCGTGCAAGCTGCTGCTCGAGTTGATGGACATTGAAAAAAAAAAAACGAAAGAAAAAGAATTTGGCTGGCGTTTTTGGAAAGAGATTTCGCAGCTTTTTCTTTTGGGTTATTTTTCATTTTTTGTACAAATTCTATTCAATGACACAAATTATCGGAATACTCCAATCCTTGTACATTAGTGTTTTTGTTTCCGCAATGCACTCTGGCCGTTCCCCCGCAGTGGGTATGCGCCATTAAGCCTGAACACATCATCATGATCATCATCTATGAAGTTCCATGCGAACAGTGAGATGATTGCAACATAACCGGAAGCGAGTATTTCGAAAGACGATTGAGGGATCAAAAGAATGACGTCACTAATAAGTAGATTGCATCCGACGCGCTTGCGGTACATGTGGGCGCCGCGACGCGCAAGATCGCCCGGGAAAAAAAGATCAAAATAGGAGTTGAAAAGAATTGGCTTTCACGCAGATATCATGAGCTCTCCATAATTCTCGCAACAAGAACGAGAACTCTAAATTACAGCGACGGTACTCTTCCATCCACATAAGGAAGATGCATGGGGCGATTATTGAAACGCACTGAAGCTGCACGCTGCTGGCTTTCTGTTCAGGGAACAATGCTTCCAGGCTATCAAACATTTTTAGCAGCAGCATTTGATCGGCTTTCCTTTTTCTTTCCACATGAACATGTTAGTCAACCATACGGGATGTAGTCTAACATTAAGCTTGGAGATAAAAATTATTCTGGGAGATGAAAGACGGCCGCTCAACGCCCTCTTTTGCTGCTGAATCTCATTCGGGCCGCACTTCATGCCGTTAAAAGAAATTTCTTGCATATTTGTCTTTAGAAGGGAGATGTTTAGTTGGTTTTCTGAAATGTTGAGTAAGCAATGTTGTCTTCGCAATTCGTCGCGTTTTTCCTCTGTTTTTAATGCGAAAGCATTATATGTCCCATTGTCACAAAAGCCGCCGCCCGCCGTCTCTCGCCATTCATGGCACTAAATTCCTGAGTGACGTCAGCATGCTATCTCATGACGTCAGCAGTAGACCAGGCAATAGTGACGTCCTCAGCAAAGAAGGAAAACTAAATTTTTCCTGAAGGTGTCAGGAATTGAACCACAAACCATCATACTGCAAAGCGAGCCGCCACCTATAGGCCACAAGACCGCTTGTTTTATTTAAAGATGGTATTTATACGCTGGATACAGGTTCTATTTACATGAAATATTTACAAAGCTCTTAGAAAACGCCCCAAACGACCTGTCATACAACGAAGACAGAGCAGCCAAGCTCCGGACGGATCTTATTGCTGAGCATATGAGAAAGAGGCAGTGTCACTTCGCTTTACAGTCTGTCCGTTCATACACTTCCGTCCGATTAACAGTCGTTTGGAAGAAATGAGATTAAGACGAAACAACAGATTCACAGTGCCGGTACATCATTCTAGTTTTCAATGAGCTGTGTAGTCCAATCCGTAAAAAAATATTTTAAGAGGTTCTTGCACATATTGTGCACCGTTGCGGTATCGTATGCTTCGAAAAGTCAAATAAATTCGCTTTTAGAAGGTCGCTTGCAAGACATCATAGAACAGAACTGTGTCCTTACAACTTGTGAAGCAATGCTCGATTGTTTCAAGAACATTTTGAATATGTTTTGCCGGTAGAAATGCGTCAAAGCATTAGAGCCAAACCTCTCCCTTAGAATATGAATGTGGGTCGTAACGATGGATGCAAGTGGACCATGGCGAAGCTGCTTGGAGAAAAATACTCGAGGGTAGGAAGCGCCGTATTTGTGGACGCAGCGGAATATTGACTACGAAAAGAAAACGGATTTGTTACGCGCGCGGTGAAAGTGTCTAGCAAGGTAGCGGTCTCTACCCAATCAGCACAGCTAAGCGGCCCAACGCTGGAAATGTATTGGCGAAGTCTGGTCTTAAAAAGGACCAGAGAGAAACCAGCCTTTCCCACCATTGGGCTGATTACCTAAGCTGCTTGGGTATAGTAGAGAGCAGAGGTGAAGTGGCTGAAGAGGCCGATATAGCGCTAGAGATCACACAGGAAGGCACCAGCACCATTCTTAACGATTGCAAGATGGCCCTGAGCAACTTTGCGCTAGGGTGAATCTCCGCCACCGCGTACAAAATTCTCAGCATGATGCCAAAAAGGCAGGGAGGTTACTTACCTGCTTTGGGTCCCGGTTCATGAACGGATCCTCGGGAAAGAGGCAGCTCAACAATACGCTCGAGATATCAGCAGAGCTTGTGAAGAAGACTCCGACGCGGGGACCTTGTCAAGTAAGACTGGAGATCTACCAGGCCGTTACCAGTTATTACTGATACCTTGGGGCTACTCTGCCTCCTCAAAATTCGTCGCTCATCCGAGACCAAGCCAACACGTGGAAGTGACTACAAAAACGGTCGCTGTCAAATCCGTGGGTCTGTGCGAATATTTTTCCTGACCTGGTAAACCCTTAATGCAAGTTGTGCGGTGAGCCAGCAACGCTGAATCACATAATTTGGGATTGCGCGGAAGATCCGCCTCCTTCAGACCTGATTGTAACTCCGTCAAGACAAGCATGGGAAGCTGTTCTCTCAAGCACTGACCAGGACCAATGACCGAAGCCCTGGCAAAAGCGCAAGATGCCGCAAAAAGAGTTCAACTGCCGGCTAGCTGGAACACCTGCGGAGGACACCCATGAATAATGCCAAACAGTTGACAATAAATTTTCGTTCTTTACTTTTTTTTTACACAGAGTTGCAGTATCTGCCAGTAGTGACGCAATACAAGCACCCATGAGGACAGGGGTTGGTAATAGAGGAATGTGACGTCAGTAAATATCATATAACGAGGCTTGAGTGGTGTCGACATTTTATCTTCCCCTCACGGCACCATCTTACAGCGTTGCTGCTGAGCTCACTTAGATCATGAACGCCGCGCTTCCTCTGACTAGACAGACTTACGCATCATAGACTAAACATTGCACAATTTTTCGGCCCTGGCCTGGAGTTGATCGTCCCTCACTGCCTTCGTTCTTTCATGCGCCTTAGCCGTTTCCCACTGTTCTTCGCATGCGGCTGCATAGACCGGCAGTTGGCGGCAGAGGAGGTCCTTCCGCAAGGAAACAGTCTGGCTGAGAACGTTTGCCTGACGCTGTGAAAAGCGCACCTCAAGGTGCTGCCAGTTACAAACGTACAGCAAGGAGATATGGTAATCGCTGTGAGGTATAAAACATAAGACGAAGCGGCTTGCTTTCCGCCGGCTCTGGTTCGCACTGCGCTGGGACTGTTAAGTATGGCGAACTGTTTACTCCAGCAAATGCACTTCAAGGCCAAATGTTCGCCTTTCATTGTTTGTAAGCTTCTAAAAAGTCCGTCTGTCTACAGAACGACAAAATTACAGTCGCCAGAAGAGAGTTAAAAAAGAGGTGCGAAATAAATTATTGAAATATTACATCCGCCACCACAACCATGCCTCAAAACTACACAAAGATAATTTATTGGTACACCAGGCAATATTCAGGCGAAAGCCTTTAATGACTTATACTTGCGGTGTCCATCCGTCCTTCCTCCGGTGACACTCAACTCGATAAGAAAAAGATAATGTGGGTTAGCTCAGGTAATCCAGGATAAAGAAAGCGAAAGATGGCGTTGACTGTGTTCATTGGCATTGGCATTGACAATATTCTAGACGGCAATGTCTTCGAGCAAATGAAGGGCGCATAACTGGCTTCCTGGATGTGAGGACGCCTCATTCGTGCTTTGATACATGTGGCGGTGGAGAGAGAGAAATGTGGCCTGAATGCGTTAGCACTGACAGCGTTGTGGCTGACATGCGGCACTGCAGCAATAGCTAGGCCGCAGCGTTCATTTGGTGATCAATCTCTCCCGATCAACCATTAACTGCAAGCCACCCCCCAGGCTGGTAGAGAGGGCGCGCAGCCTATCCAGTGTGCGGAACGCAATCAAAGCCGGCTTTTGCCATTGGACACCAACGCCATGAACATGAAAGCGAGATTGAGGTCTCCACTGACCCACGGAGCCGATTGTGCGCCTTTTATTTTGTGAAAATTAACGGCCTTTGCAAAGTTGTCAACATCAATAAACTCTATGGAGGCCGTCGGCTCACTTGTTTTGTTTGGTTTTTGAGGAAAGGAAATGGCACAGTAACCGTCTCACATATCTCGGTGGACACCCGAACCGCGCCGTTAAAGAAGGGGTAAAGGAGGGAGAAAAAGAATAAAACTGAAAACAGAAAGTTAGATTTTGATTAAAGGTGAGGCGCTGCGCAGCAGCGGAACGAACACCTGCGTCTCGGTGCTACTAGTGACGCATGCGCAGTAGTGCCTAGGCAGCGATAGAGAGAAATATCCGCGGCTGGGTCTCATAAGCAGCTATGTTAACTGCGTTTGTGGGGCTGGGTGGCGCGAACCGGTCGGTAAACCGCTGTGCCAACTCTTCAAAGCTGAGTCCACTGGAGATTGCGAGGGCGGCCAGCGATTGACAGTTTGCCTGTGGTTCGGTAATGCGCCGCAGGGTGTCAAAAAGCCTCCGCGAGCTGACATCTTCCTCCATCCTTCGGCTTAGTGAAGCCCACTACCGGAGGTATATCTTCTTGGCGTGGCGCCGCGCTGCCGCGTCCAGGCGGTTGTAGAAAGTCCAATAGGCGGCTCTGTCAGTCCATCGCGCCCGTCGCTCTGCGCGATCTCTCTTCTCGCGCAGATTCAGCAGCTTCATATCAGGTGTGGGCTGCCCTGCCCTTACCTCTGCTCCTTGGGTGGCTGCGAGAGCGCTTCGAACTAGACTTGAAAAGAAATCTGCGCCAGTGGCAGCAACCGCGTCGACCGCCCGCCTGAACGCACTCCAGTTGGTAATGGAGTAGGAACGTTTGCGGCGCGCTTCCAATGCAGTGGGTTCGATTAGGATAGAGTAATGACCCGAGCCCCAGAGAGATGGTGATCGGTGCCATATCGCCTCTATGCCTCCGGATGCGAAGGCAACGTTGATGCATGAGCCAGTTGTTCCGCGTAGTCGAACGTGGGCTCGCCGTTGTTCAAGGGGGTAAATCCCAGCTGCATTGCTGGGTCGTGCAGGTCGTCTCAACGCGCGGAGTGGCGCGCAGTGCCCCACGCACTATGCTGGGCGTTATAATCTCCGCAGATGATTCGGCGCGGGGCACAGCACAAAAACACAGCGCGTTCCACGCGACAGCTGGACGCACGAAACACTGGCCACCGACGCGTCAACATCACCGACGCGCACTGTCACTACCACGCACCCCTCGGCGTCAAATGTCGCCGCCGCCGAGCCGACGAGGGTGTGCTGGACGTCCTGCCGTACGTATATCGCGCACCTTGATTTCCCGGGGCGATGAGATGTGACACAACAGGGCACTGCGGCACAGGTGGGTTCCTCGCACATAGTGGCTGAGTGGTAGCGAATGTAGCCAGGTAGCCGCAACTGGGGCCCCCTGTCATGTGAACTCTCGTTCGTCTCCTGCAGCGCGATAACTTCTGGCGAATCCTGTGCGATGCGAACTCGCATTTCGGCGTACCGCGCCGCAAGTGAGCGTACGTTCCACTGCAGTATGGATGGTATGCGGGAGGGAGTCCGGCGGCTAGCGATCATGTTGGCTTATCAGTGAGGGAGCACCCGCTGCTGCTAAGCAAGCCCAGTGTCCATCGGTGCCCTCAGGAAAAAAGTTCGCTGAGGGCGTGCAACGTCAGCTTTAAGCGCGCGATCTCCGCGTCCCGTGCGTCAGGGGGCTGGCCATGAGAAGCGGCCGCAGGCTCGGGCCGCTCTGCGCGGGACGCCGGCCAACCGGATCGCAGCTGCTGCTGCCGGCGCGGCCGTTGCTTCGGTTGCTTCTGCTGCTCGGGTGCTCCCCTGACGGCCTGCGCATAAGAAAGCGCGCGCGGCGCCTGCTGATGTTGCTGGGCTTGAGCCGCTGTTTCAGCCTGGACGACGGCTCGGACAACCCGCCTGGACATCGGTGCCATGGATGTGGCCATTAAAGTGGCCACGTGACGCTCTCGCTGCCAGTGCGGGCACGCTGGGTCCATGGCCGCGTGCCGCCCCCCGCAGTTAGTGCAGCGAGGCTTGCGCGATCGCGCAGGTACCAGGCTCGTGCGGCCCGTCGCAGCGCGTGCATTGGGCAGGGGCGCGATACACCTCAGTGGCATGCCCCAGGCTGGCGCACTTGGCACACTGGAACGGCCGGAGATGTCAGGGGTGGATCTCGAGCCTGTGCTTGAATATGGTGATGAACGCCAGTGGTGTCGGCGCCGCAAAACGGAGAGAGAGTGTGCTGCCCGACAGCGACGCCGAGGCCATCGGCACCGTTGACTGCGCCGCCGCTAGCAGCTCCTCCGCCGTGCTGTGCCCGTCCACACCGAAGACCAGGCCGGAGCTTTGATTCCGAGGAGGAGGCTCCTTGGCGCAGACCGGCACGCCGCGGATGACAGCTGTGGCTAGCAGTACCTGGAGAGCATCGCTGGTCCCCACGTCCACTGCCACCACATTCCGCCGCATGTTTACCCGGACGGCGAGGACGCCCGGACGGGGTCCGATCTCCTCGGCCAACTCCCAGCCCTGTTCCCTGGTGAAAGCGGTGCGCCGGTTCGCCGGCCGAAACAGCACCGTTTACACCAGGATGGACGGGACCTCCAGGGCAGCAGCGGCTCGTTCCAGGGCAGCTCTTCGACGCCGCTGCGCCTTGGTAGTGATGGTGCGTCACAGGACTAGGCTGGCCCCAGCATCAGTGTTGCCGCTGTCTGCGGCGTATTGTTGCGGCGCGCCGCGGAGTTGGGCGCGCTCGCTGCCAGCAGACGAGGCCCCAGCCGCAGCCTGGTCTCGTGCGGCGGGATTTGGCGTGGTCGCACCCGGTTTTCTTGCCGACGCCGTCGCCCCAGCAGCAACAGCAGTAGCAGCAGCTGCAGGCTTGAGGTGGGCTCCATGGAGTTCGTGCTGGGCAGGCCCTGTTCCATCGAGTGTGGAGGAAGAAAGAACAGCGACGACAGGGGGCTTCGAGCTTCCCGCTTGGCCACCGCGATGTCCCTTTTGGTTTCCGAGTCCCTCTCCTCCTCGGACCCCGTTGAGCGTCGCCGTTTCCGGAGAGCAGAATCGTCTATTGGGGTTGCACATGCTCTCCTCGGCTGCAGGTGTCCGCGGTGAGCCCGCAGCAGCAGCATCAGGGGGAGAGGGCATCACAGCCGGTTCCCCAGGTGTAGCAATGGCGGCGGGAGGCGCAGGGGTGGCCAGAAATGGCGGGGAGAGAGCCGCCATGAAGTCCTACGTCTGCTGAGCAAGCGCCGTGGCGTCCTTCAAGGCTAGAACGCTTGTGTCCGCCGGCGACACGTCCAAGGTCCCGATGAGGGACTCGAGGCTCTCCGAGGTGGTGATGAGCGCCGCCGTCAGGTACCTCACCGTGTCCCGCAGATCAGCGATCTCGGCCTGCATCCGCCGAATGGTGCTGGACGACCTTGCTCTGAATGGCGCTCGTCTCCGTGATCGTAAGCGTGAGCGGCCTGCCCTGCGTTGCTCATCGTCACCGCCGAACGCAGGCCGGCACTCGTTCACGGTGTCTGTGACCTCCATGGGGAGACCCCGCAGCGCCGCGAAGAATTATGCCCAGCGTCCGAAGGAGGGGAGAGCTAAAAAATACGCCCGCTCGCATGGAGCGCCCGCCGAAGAATCCAGGTGAAAAATGAAAATTAGTTGTTTGGGGAAAGGAAATGACGCAGTAACTGTCTCACATATCTCGATGGACACCCGAATCGCACCGTAAGGGAAGGGAGGGAGGGGAAGTGAAAGAACAAAGCGAGGAAGAGGTGCCGTAGTGGAGGACTCCAGAATATTTTCGACCACCAGCTAGGGATCTTTAATTCCCACTGACATCGCACAGCACACGGGCGCCTAACGCGTAACTCCTCTATCGAAACGCGGCCGCCGCGGTCAGGTTCGAAGCCGGGTACTCCGGCTCAGCAGCCGAGCGCCCTAACCAGTGAGCCATTGCAGCGGGTCATCTTCTCTGAAGGTGCCGTGGAGGAATCCGCCGAGATTTATGAGACAATTGCTGCGCCATTTCCTTTCCTCAAAAACAAATTTTCGTATCAAATTCGTGAAGCAACCCTTTGTCGTACAGCGTTTCGGGTAGTGTCCTACGCTCGCACGCGTGTGTGTATGGTGCGTGTGGAATAACGCGCGCTAAATGTAGCATGATGCGCACAGCGCATGCGCTAATCGCTAACTGAGGCCGAGGTTTAGTGTACTTTACGCCAGCTTACGCTAAAATTAGAATTTAGCGTGCCTGGTCCTTGAGTACGCTAGAAGGTTTAGCGTTGACAGGTGTTGACCCAGGTCGCCCATTACGATCGAATTCGTCGCTGTTACAGTATTTTTAGCGTGTCCATGCTTAAATGCAGTATGGGGCGTTTCCTTTGCCTTATCTTACCTACAGAACAAAAAAAACTGCAGTAAATTTACCACATTTTAATTTTGTTCGGCGGCTGCGTTGTCCCTGAGCTTAACAAGATGCATCGTTTTCGCGTGGATTGCCTTAACCTGGATTCTTACACCCATGTGATCGTAAACAGAAGTTGTAGCCGTCTAGCCGTCTCGGTGAGAGCTGTTTATTCGGCGTTGTCCAATAGGATAGTTCGGTCTTTGCAAGATTGTAGCTTACGCAACAACCGCGCAGAGAAATCCTGCTCAGCGTCCGCGGTGTGTTTTCGCGGATGATATAGCACTCCTTCGGGAGGGGAATCCGCAAACACGGCTAGGCTTATCTGGCTACCGGCCCGGTACGACTTGGCTGGTCCTGACTTACTTGTAAAAAGAAGTACAAGAAATATCTTCTTATTTCGACACCAGGTGTTGTCACTGTGGTTTGCATTCGTGTTTCCGTACGATCACTAAAAGCGCCGGTGTTACACACAGTGTAACATCGACGCCATTTACTTTCCCCAGCAAACAATTACGTGAATGTTTACGTACGTAAACGCTTGTGCGAAAGGTGCCTATAGTCGGATGCAACTTAAGTGTGCAGTAATCTCCGCTCACATTAAAGACCGCCACACAGAATTCCTTCGCGACAAAAAAGTAGTTCTTTGTAAAACTTTCATAGCTGGCTAAAAAGAAGCTAGCCACAAAAAAAAAATGTAAGCCCTACAATTTTGATATCTTTCTTATTTAGTAAAGTCAAACAATAAAAGCTCATTTTTGTTTACTTTGTGACTGGCTAGCTGAGTAATACAGGATGCCGCGGAGCGTGGTCCAGTGTAAAAGAGCTGCTGTTTTTTTTTTTAAGTTGTATCCTGCGATAGTAATGCTTTCGCTTTCCACGAGTAGGCAGTCTTATCGGCTCGGCTGAATGATTTACTATAGAAGTCGTCCTACTAGACGCAGCTGCCGCCAAGTGTCAGGGCATCTTGGCCGTTGTCTAGGCGGGGAGGTTAAAGAAAAATTAGCTGCGGTTCAACTGCTTCTGAACCTAGTTAGAGACGAAAACTGTGTAATATCGGGTAAGTAGACGCGGCTTGCCTCTTACGTTGAGTGCGTTCCGCACACTGAATAGGCAATGCGCCCACCCTGCCAGCAGGCGGTTAGATTAGTGGTTTATCGCGAGAGGTTGGTCACCAAAAGATAAATTGGTTTTTGGAAAAAAGAAATGGCGCAGCATCTGTCTGACATATCGGCCGACATCAGGGGGCCTATTATCGACACGCATGGCCGCCGTTCGGCGCCATCTTGTCTCTCTGATTGGCTCATAGGGCGATCACGTGCAAGTCACGAGTTTCAAATTTGTGGCGCGAAACCTTCAGGCTTCGATATTTCTTTCTGCTGTGACGTCAAAATGACGTGTCCTTGAAAACTGATTTTTAGCACAGTTATACTTGGTGCCAGGTTGGTAAATTTAGGTGTCTGTGGAGGGGAACGAAGCTACAGCTGGCAGGAAAGAAAGAACTTGGCTCATTTTAGCAATTTTGAGAAAAAAGTTCGTACTGTGAAGGGTTGCTTCCTAGAATGTGATTGACTGGGGGAATGTCACGTGAATCACGCGCTACGCAAACGTAATTCAGTGAAGTCAAAATGACGTTTCGTGACGCAAAGGAAATGCTGCCATTGCTGAAAAATGCCCCATTTGGCCGCCGTAATTTGAGAAGGCCGCAAGATGGTCGAATTATGGTGGACGTAGTCGAATTATGACCACACTGATTTATACAGCTGTTAGCTCACCGTAGTTTGGTAGGCGCATATTTCAAGTAATAAACTGTTGAGAAACATCGTTGTTTTGAATGTAGAAGCATTGAAACGGCGTTATAACAGTACCTCTTAATTAGGCAGCCTTTTCGAGCCTTAATTATCAGAGCGTAATTTTACACCAGCGTGAGGACTCTAGCTGCGCTCCCGTTTCAAACGCTTCTCTCATGCTAAGAAATTATCGGACCGCGCGGTCGCGGTTGCTACAGCGCGGATATGGCGGCGTCCGTAGCTGCCGTTTGTTGTCACGGGCTGTGAGAAGCGAGGCATTCGTGAGTGCGCCTCAGTCTTTTCGAAGGACTGCACGGTTCGTGAGTTTAACGGCCTGGCCAATGATATATGGTGTGGTGGCTGTGCAAGAAGCTTTGCGGCAAGAGGCAGCGCGTGACCACACTGGTCTGCCTTAAACATGGGATTGTAGGTGCTCCGGCCGTTACTCTTATCCTGTGTTTCAAGGCGCCATCGGTAGCTGTGAACGTCTGGACACCAATTAGTCCAGTGTTTGCCTCTATTTACACGCTGTCGCTGACCTGATGTTCAACTGCGTGAGTGATGAGAGGGTGGCACAAAGGTTTGTCTGCCGGCTGAGCGACATGCTTCCAGAATGTGTTCCGCTTGTCGGCGGGACTGTGCTCATGAGTGCATCATCTGTGTGCATCAGTGTCTGTGTGCATAAGGGCAGTTTCTGAAGACAGCAGTGTCATCAAGGCAGCGTACATGTGCCGGATACATCGTCTCGAGCATCGATGAGGTAAGGGAAACCGCAACGAAAAATTGCTGTTGACTTTCTTCAGATGGCTGCATGCAAGGTTATTCATATTGATGGCTGGTGGCTTTCTTCGGGTATGTAATAACAAGTCCCTTATGTTCCTACCCTTTTTTGGTCTAATGCAAACAGCTATGAGTTTAATGGCACATTTATTTGTTGCCTATTATTCGAGGAAGCCTTGTGCAAATAAAAACAGCATTTCAGAATTGTCTTGTCTGTAAAGTAAAACACACAACGAGTTTTCAGATTACTACAATATGCGGATGTGGGTGACTCGTAGGGCGTCTGCATGTCTATGGTTTTCTTTCGTTGCACACAAACACAATGGCTTGGCATCTACATTTTGATAAATGTAGTTGCACAAGCATTCGTGTAGTGAGATTTTAGTGCAGTTAAATATTCTGAGGTAACGTTAACCTTGGACTTCCCCTACAATGTGCCTTGTAGCAGTTGCTTTCACTGCAACACAATAAAAATAAATATGTAATATTTATTTATACCCATCAGTCTGGCTGTAGTCAAGCTGTTTTCACAGTTCTGTTTTACTTCCTCCATCATTTTGATAGAGATGACCAATAAAATATAACTGTTACAAAAGCAGTTTATTTCGGTAGTAGTTAGAGTCATGCGTGAAACTTTAGTTTGATAATTACAGCCCTGTGATGTCTCGTATTTGAAAGTCTTTGCTCTTGTGTGTATGAAACTTGCATTGCACTCAAGCTCACGCACTAAAGACAGTGTTGATTGCCTTCCAGGTGACATGCGTATATTGTGCCTCTTCGATGCATCACTGCTATCCTAGGAAGTCATGTGCTGAGGAATGCTGCTGCAAGGTTCAACATCGTTCATCTCTCAGCTAGAGTGCTTCTCAAGCAAAGAATCATTCTTTGGAAGGGTTGCATTGGATGTCTTCACAGGTGTCAAGAGCTGTACATATGGAACAGGATTCTTTTCAAAGGCGATCAAACTTGCACTGTGCGACACATTGCATGCATCCGCACTTAGCTGCAGGACTCACTGCCATAGTTTTCATCTGTAGTCATGCTATGATTAGTCTATGTAAACATTTTTTATACTTCAAGTTTCATTGCACACAGCAAGAAAGCTGTTCAAGTCTGTGATTTTTGTGCTGCTCTTTAAACAGGACCAAATTTTACTTTCAGTTTGTCACTAGAGTGTGTAATGACAGGAGTGCTTGGTGTGTAGACTAGGCTTTTCTCTAGTGCTGCAGTTCTTCACGTGACAGAAAGCGTAGAAGAAACTTTTCTCCTACCATCTGCAAATTGGCCGGATGTGTGCTTAAACACATGCTTTAACGCTACTGAACAGTTGCTAATTCTTAATGTACTGCATTGCTGTGTGCTCTCTTTATGCAGAATGTGCATGTTGGTGCTTTACTGCAGTGAAACAGAGGAAGTCACCAAAATGTTTTTCTCCTGCCAGCAGAGCTTTGAACTAGTACTTGTCTTTGATTTCTGTTAAAAGTTTGTGCTCCATGACGTAATTACTGCTTCATTGAAATTTCTTGACATGCACAAAACATAGGGATGTGTATGCAGTCATTTATCGCATCTTGCTCAGGGCGCAGTCTGATTTTGTAGGCAACTGTTCGTCCGATAGGAGGTCCCTAATGTGTCATCTGTGTGTGCTCACAGAGCAAAGCAAGCTTTGTTTCCTGACAATTCTTTGCCTCTTTCCCTGTTTTCTACTGTTGCTTTTAAATGCTATGTGTAGTGATACAGCAATCCACTAGTTTTCCTCTGAGCAAAAAGTGAGGCAACTCTTTCATGTTTGCCATCTGCCAAGCTTGTACGAATGAAAGACAAGGCAGCTGTCTTCTAGTTCGACCAGTTTCGCTGTGTAAGGCCCTGCTTTTACCAGCCTTGTTGCTGCTACTTTGCTTCTTGGCTGCTGCTAATGCTGTTAGGCGAATTTGACAAAAATTCCAGACAATCTGTTCAACCTATGTTTCTTTGGTAAAACGGGGGCATCAATGGACGCAATGCTATTTTTTGATTCAACACAGGAATCTACTGGATTTGGCACTTCGTGAAATGGGCATTATCAATGCGCACATATAACGCATCACACTTCTTTCACACATTGCAACTTGTCTTGTTACCGGAGAAATCTGCCTCTGTGACCCTGATGTGTGCGGGATTTTACCACATTTGCTGTGTGGCAGCAGCAATCGGCTCATTACTGTCATTGCCATCACATGTCCTGCAGCAGTCATGAAATTTTCTTTTGTATCAAAAACAAATGTGTTTGTTGTGATACTTTGCAGAAAGGAAGTTTGTTCTACAGCTGACTTGCTCCAAAATTTTGCTTGACCTTCAAAAGAAAATTGGAAGCAAAGCAATTATTTTTTTTAAAACAAGCTAATATTTCAGGGGGCTCAAATTTTGTGCAATATATCTTCCAGTGCACTCAATTTCCACTAACATATTGCAGTTTTCTGTGCCTTCGTATTACAGCTGATTTGTTTAGTCAATAAAATGCACCAGTTTCACTTACATCTATCCTGATCACCAGTTTATCGTCTACTTTACCCAGTACTCAGGCCTTCCCTTGCGATTAACTGTGTCATTGCCACCAATGTCTAATCCCACCTCTGTGTAAAATTATCTGTGCATGCGTGGCTGTGCTGATGTTCGGCAAAAAAAAAGATGCAAATGACTAAATGCATGAGAAAATTGCATTCAACCCTTTAGGGAAATTTGTACATGACTGCGTACATTGCGAACTCATTTTTCTCGGGGTTTGCTTTAGTTGTCACTGATTTATTCATTTCAATCCCATTTAGCACTCGTCGTCCTCTAAATAAGGTGCTTTTTATGGTTGCAGCACATATTTTTCTGGCAGAATACAACAGCATAGCAACTGCTTCAGTATGTATGTTTGTAAACAATACATAGATCAAAAATTGGAATGCTTGTTCTGCTTCGTATTTGGCATTTCTGTTTTGGTTTTTAATGGTGCGCCAGCTGTCTTCAATTGTAATGAATTGCAGGGTTGTAATCAAGTCTTCAGGCCACATGGTCTGCTTTTGATCCCCGAAGTGCAACACTCAGTGTTCTTGAAGCATAAAAGGCCTTGAAAGGCGAAAACAAGGGTTTTCCTCACCTTGCAGAAGTTTATAGCATGATGGGTGCCTTGAATACTCCACTGCACAGCTAAAAAGTGAGCCCTGTGGCGTGAAGTCTTCACGTAGGGGTGTACATGCACCGTATCGTTGCAATTCCTACTGCTGACTTCTCCTTTTAGCTGTGTATTGTATGGTGCTGTGACGATAATTTATTTCGTGTTGAACAATCTTCAGTGGTTTATTAATTATCATGAGTACATCCTACGTGGTGCACACATTAAAACCTACCGAAAGCCACTGGCTACCGTCGCTGGCTAGATTGCTTTTTGTGTATCCTGGAGACTTTTATCTTAATAGTACCCTAATCAGAACACTATCGCTGTCTGTATTGGTACCTCCCATATGTTGTCCTATGGGCGACATCAACATTGAATGACTTGCCTATTTTCTGTCTAATCTTATGCTTTTGTTTTTCCGGCCATGTTCCTGCCTCTGTTGCTGCAATATCTGGCTGTATTAAATTCGAAAAAGCGGTTACCAATTTTATGTGTTCCCCCACTCTTCTTTGTATGCCTCCGGGCCTTCAGAGTATGAAAATAAATTATTTCCTCCTTGTCTGTAGTGCTCTTAAGTTTACTGTCATGTTTTTGTTCTCCTTCAGCTCTTCAGCTCATGGTGCCACTTAGTTGTCTCTTTAAATACTGCGTGCAAGATCAACTGAAATGCTTCGCCCCAAAACACATGTTCGGTCTTTGTGTGACGTGTACTAGGCAATGAGTGTGCATACATGAACATTAAATTAAGTTTCTTGCATCATACAAATAAAGCTGCCTCGGTGGCTCAGTGGTTATGGTGGTTGGCTGCTGACCCGAAACACGCAGGTTCAATCCTGGCCGCAGCGGTAGAGGCCCATGTACTGTGCGATGCCAGTTCACGGCAAAGAACCCAAGAGGGTCGAAATTATCGAGAGCTCTCTACTACAGCATCTCTCATAGCTTCAGTCGCTTTGGGATCATAAACCTCATAAAACAAAGCAAATAAAGCAAGTATCTTGCACATTGCATGTGTCTTACTGTAATATGGTGTCACCACCGATATTTAATCTCTACCTCTATGTTCCTCCCCTGCCCCTTTGTGGAATGACAGGTGAAGGAACTTTTCCTTATCCGACCTCTCCACCTTTTTTGGCATATATCTTTCTCTCTTACTTGGAAGCTGGCTGTACTGTACTTGATCAGGCATCTAAAGGAGCTGCTTGATTTTATGGCAGCTGCATAACGGTTATTTTACAACGAAGAAACTCAAGACGCTGCCTGACTCGTGTTGCTTGTGTGGACAGCAAGGGAGGTGAGGCGGCCTGTAAGTGCTCAAGAAAATAATTTTGTCCCACCTCACAGAATGTTGTGCTTACTTGCCTCGCACATATAGTGTAGCTGCTTCTGTGTGGTGGTCGTGAGTGTTACGTATTCACTTGAACAAGTAGAAAAAATTTATGCCTTTCTAGGAAGGGAAAAACAAGCAAAATTGCTGACAGCATTTGTAATTTTTATGAAGTAATATATGTGCCACTTACATCACAAAAGTGCATGCGTGCAGGCTTACGAAGCACAATATGAGTACATCACTGAATTTTGTGAGGGTACGCTCTATTCAAATTATGTTGTGTGTGTGTGTTTGGGGGGAGGGATGTCGCTTTGTTTTATGTTGTTTGTTATTAATGCCAGAAAAGAATTTTTTTTTCCCCCGGCTTTGCACATCTAAGTTGATAATAAGGGATGCGCACTCGGTGCGTTTCCTTGACGAGATTCACTCCGATAATCCGCGCTTTGCAGTTTCGTTTCGTGCGCGGGTGCATGCAAACATGACTAACAACAGAGTCTGGTGCAACGCGTTGCCTAAACTGTGCACATCGGCTTGCCTTGCCAAGCATGCATTTCAGCACTAAACACATCTTGGAGGCCTTCCAAGCGCACAGAGATACAACTCCGCTGCACCCCGTTCTCTGTTAAAGCCGATACGTAGCGATTAAAAGCTTTAGCACCCTTGCTGACCTCACGGTAGCTGAGGCGGCGCCTAGGAAACAGTGGGTTTCCGCAGTGTTTACAACGCTAAGTATGCGAGCGTTGTCCTCGGGCAGTGACTGCTGGCCTGCGCGGATTTAGGCGCCGCTTCGGGCGCCTTTTCAGCAGTGGCGGCACCACTCTAAATATATGGCTCTCGTTGCTAGCCCGGACGAGATGACGTTTCCCCCAGAAAACTGCCTTCGTCTCAGTTCCTGCACTCAACTGTGGCTGGTAAGCGAATGTGCGAAGCTGTCGTCGATCGTTATGAGGAGCAATGCCACAAAGGCATCATGCCAGCCAAAGCTTTCACTTTGCGCTACCATTCGGCACGTACGCCATTACGAATACCCTGGCCCCGTTCTTGGTGTTCGCCAGCTTCTCTGCGCAACAGTACGCACGCGTGTGACGCCGCTCGTGACTCGCGGGTACGTCATCAGTTCACCTCGACTGCAAAGTCGTCTAGGCTACGCCCTCTCTCGCACCGCCGCATCGAACTCGATGAATCCTTTGACAACCGACGTACGAGTATTTCGCACTGAGTAGCCTAAGTCGGTCTGCCCTTATCTGCTGCCGGACATCCGACATGATACGCAAGAGGCCGCAAAATATTTCACTCCTTCGCACTGCCCCTCGACGCGTATGCACCGAAGATTGCAATGCAGAGGCTCAGCGCAAGCTCCCGGAGCGGCGCTCTGTTCCGTACTTGGCGCCAATAGTAGCAGACGGCGGTATTTATTTCTAGATAATAATAATAATTGGTTTTTGGGGAAAAGAAATGACGCAGTATCTGTCTCATATATCGTTGGACACCTGAACCGCGCCGTAAGGGAAAGGATAAAGGAGGGAGTGAAAGAAGAAAGGAAGAAATAGGCGCCGTAGTGGAGGGCTCCGGAATAATTTCGACCACCTGGGGATCTTTAACGTGCACTGACATCGCACAGCACACGGGCGCCTTAGCGTTTTTCCTCCAGAAAAACGCAGCCGCTGCGGTCGGGTTCGAACCCGGGAACTCCGGATCAGTAGTCGAGCGTCCTAACCACTTAGCCACCGCGGCGTCAGTTTTTACTTTTTTTTCTCTTCACGTAATCAGATTCTGTGGGTACGTAACCTGGCACCGCCTTGATGGTTACGTCACGCCTAAGTCACAATTTGAACAAAATGGCGAATTGTAGAGAATAGGCCCCCTGGACCGCGCCGTAACGGGATAGATAAATGAGGGAGTGAACGAACTGGAGGGCTCCGGGATAGTTTTGACCACCTCGGAATCTTTAACGCGCACTGACATCGCACAGATGACGTTAAAGATCCCCAGGTGGTCGAAATTATTCCGGAGGCCTCCACTACGGCGCATCTTTCCCATTTATTCTTTCACCCAAACAACGCTGCTGCTTATTGCTGCAGTGGCGCGTATCTGCCACAACATTGTCAGCGCTAATGCATGCATCCCAGATCTCTCTCTCTCCCCACCGCCACATACCGAAAAGATTGAGGCGTCCACCAACCAGGGAGTCAATTATGCGCCCTCCTTTCCTCAGAATCATCGCAGTCTAGAACGTTGTCAACGCTAACGCCAATGAACACCAAAAAAACGTCCATGGTTTATTGCTCCAGTGGCGCGTTTGTGCTACAACGTGTGAATGCCAACGCATGCAGCGCACATCTGTCACTACCGCCACCTAGCTTAAAGCGCGAGTGAGGTATCCATCGTCTCAGAGTGCCAGTTAAATTTCTTTCCTTTCGTTTCGAAGAAAATTGAATACTGGTTTTGAAAATTGATTTTTCAGGAAAGGAAATGGCGCAGTATCTGTCTCACATATCGGCCGACACGTGAACCGTGCCGTAAGGAAAGTGATAAGGGAAGTGAAAGTAGAAAGGAAGAAAAAGATGCCCTAGTGGAAGGCTCCGAAGTAATTTCCGTAACCTGGGGATCTTTAGCGTGAACGGACATCGCACTGCACACGTACGCCTTTTGCGTTCCGCGTCAACCGTAACGCGGCCGCCGCGGTCTGGTTCGAATCCGCGAAGATTAGTTTTTAAAATTGGTTATGAGTTGAGGAAATGGCGCAGTAACTGTCTTACATGTAACTGTCTTACTTAGAACACTTACTGTCTTACTTATAAAAGGAACATTGGGCAACACCTCCTTCATGTATGCTGAGGTTTACCGACGCGGCTTAATATCAACCGTAAAAACAACTTAGCATAAACATTGGCGCCTCACAACGCCTTTGAATATGCGTTAGTCCTCTTTCATTGGCGTTTCATAAAGGCAGCACAATGCCGTTGGTAATCTAGGTATAGGCACAATTCATTCTTCGCTTTGGAGATGCAGAGTCCATGAGCATTTTGCGCTTCATGCTAGCACATGTTTACCATGGAGAAATACCCGACGAAGGTAGCAAGATTGCGCTGATTGCAAGCGAAGGGCAGTAAGCACCGAACATTCCAGAGCTGCGTGTGTTTCCTCTCCATCGGTCTCTTGGGGTTCTCGAGAAATGCGACTATAAACACGGCCGCACTTCTTGGCGCCGTTGCCTCGATGAAAACAAACGGGTCTCCACTGGCCACCGCGTCCCGAGGCATCGATTTCAGTAACTTTGACCTCCTCCAGTTTCCGCCATCATCGATCCCATTCTCCGCCGAGTTCCCCTGTGTGCTCGCGGCGCTGTCGCCACTGAAAAAAAGAACAGTCGAGCCGCACAACGCGACGAACACACAAAGCTTGCATACGTGCGCACACAGATCGACCGGCTGGTACGTACCAGTACATATGAGCAGCGGTTTTGACTGATTTTTTCTTTACAAGCGGGCTCTCCGGACTGTTCAACATTTGGCGTTCCCAGCATATACTTGTGAAAAACTCATGTTTGCATCTACTTTGAAGTCTTTTGTCAGCAGCGCCCTCTCCGAGGATTTGATCCTAGGCGCTTGGCCAGAGAGTTCGAAAACTCTTCAGGCAATTCGCGGGCGCTCTCACGCTTTTTGAGCGACACAGGACTTGACTCGCATTTGTAATATTAGAAATTGTACCTTTTATTTCTTTATCTGCCTACCCCCTTTATCATCTCGCGCCATCGTGACCCTCTTTTTTCTCCTCTTCCCTTTCCCAGCGCAGAGTAGCAGACTAGATATTTATTTTCCCGGCCAAGCTCTCTGCCTTTCACGTCAATAAACCCCTCCTTTCTCTCTTTCATTCTTCTTCACAGCACCAACGCTGCAAACAGGGTTGGAAAGGATAGCCTTGGTGCACGTTTCCTGTAACGAATACGAGACCGACGTCTGTCCTGGTGGCCACATGTCGCTTCCCCTGGCACCCGGATGAGGCCAACCGTTCCTACCACGTAGTGCACTTTAGGGACAAAATGAAAAGCGAACAAGCATATATCGTGGTTCTGTATTGTACAACGAGACATTAATTTGCAACCGGTTCAAGAAAATGAACATCACTGGTCCCTATAGAGAAAAGCATGAACAGCCCAAGTCTCATAATACAGCTCGAAGAAGCAAAGAAAAAGAATGCTGTTTTATTTTTTATAGGCGCTGCTCGCAGTTATGTAGGGTTGAGTTTACGGTAGCTTGTGCTGGAAAGATAAGGCTGAGCTCGTGAAACCAAACTGTGCAAACGATAGAGGACGTTGCCTGCATGCAGTTAAGAGGGCGCCACAAGTTCGTTGTCGCCATTGGACTTCCAAATCCAATTTGCTTGCGACGCAAACGTATAAATTGCGCTCAGATATAGCTGCTTAGGTATTGTTTATGGTTTATGATTAATGGGGGTTTAACGTCCCAAAGCGACTCAGGCTATGATGAACGTCGTAGTGAAGACCTCCGAACATTTTACTTGCCTGAGGTTGTTTAACGTGCATTGAAAACGCACAGTACACGGGCCTATAGAATTTAGCCTCCATCGAAATTCCTGATCCTATTCTCTCGCCAGTGCCTTGTATATACAGGATCATTGCGATCCGCAATCGACAGCAGCTAAAAAACTGATGCCTTTGTAGCTATGAAGTAAAAAAAATCGGACTGTCACTGACGCCTTCAGTGCTATATAAGTACTACCTCAGACTCTAAACAGAAAGGAGTAAAAAGGGAGTAACATGTCCTCTAGTGCACACCGTTTTACGAAAGAGAGTACGCTTGAGGACAGCTTACTCCCTTTTTTACTCCCATAAAGGCGTACTCGTGTTTTGAGTGCACTCGAATATGTAATTCTACGATAGCAATAAACTACATGGACACGATCGTGTAAACGTTCCTCGATTATACAGCAGCAAATAAAGAATGAGGTGAAGAGGGTAAAGAAAGAAGTGAGTTACCATAATGTTGTCTGTTCTTTCTGAATACTTTCTCTTTTACTTCATGCTTCGCCGCAACATGTAACATGTGTGAACCTTGTTGGTTCTGCGCAGTCCGATATCTGGGTCAAAGCACTTGTAGTGGCAAGTGAGCGCATTAATAATCGGCCAGAAACATCCGTAATAAACTTTGCTACTCCTTTCTTATCGGTTATCTAGACAGTAAGCGCTAGGCAAGCAGCTAGTCACGTCGAAAACGAGCCACTCTCTCCCGCTTCAGCACTGAGCACGTTGGATGGTTTCTTGTGCTAGAAGCCGCTATTTATCATCGGCATATAAACAAACTGCAAACAAGAATCTGTTGATTTTGTGTTCCTTGGTACGACGAAGCACTAAACATAGAGCTGCATTTTTTTTCAATCCAGTCGCCACTGCACAAAAAAAAAAAGAGGACGAAATTCGAAAGTCTGACAGTGGAAACGAGCTGACTCGTCTCTACTAAGAGCAGTGCGCGATGTGCGGAAGCGGAGGCAGAGCCTGGTTAGATGTGTCTGCGATGCAATATGCATGCGGCCATCTTCACGCACCAGAAGCAGTCGAGTCTTAACTGTGCCATCGAGCGCCCAGCTTTCCCTCTCTCTATCGTTTTTGTGCTCTTTCTGCTGGTGCACACTTTCACTGCTAAGCGATCATTGAGCGTCGCATTTAAAGTCGGTTCTGAACATATCCTGTGCTGTACAGGAAAGCAAGTGTTGGTACTGAAGAATAAAACTGTTATACGTTAAATTCATTTGTGATAAAATATGCATTGTGGATACGTGTAGTCACAGATCTATACTATGGTGTGTCGCTTTTGGTGTAGGTGTATATATTTTTTCAATGCACTCGCATGTGACACTGCTGGGCACAAAACTGTTGATGAGGTTCATTAAATAGGATATAATCTCTAATATTGAAATATTGCAAGCTACTGTTATCGAAAAATTAATGATATTGGTCAATTCTAGAGATGAAAAGCAAAATTTTTCGTTTAAATTTCGTGAATCGCTCGCATCGAGTAGGTAAGATTACCATAGAACAACAAGGGACAACCGAAAACAAAGGGACTGCGCAGCACAACCTAGTGGAAAAATGCGACAGAGGTGGTCCCAAAATACTATATTTTTGTAGTCCTGTCGTTGCAACACATTTTTTTGCATTCTTCTCTTGTCCCGAAAGATCTTGCTCTGTCATTACGATAGGGGACTACACAATACTACATAAAGTATTGTTGTCACGTGCGAAAATACTACAGAAAGATCTGTTGTGACGACAGAAAATATTTGTTGTATATTTCGATAGGTAAACATGGACTTTAAGGACACAAGGACAGAGGAGGGTAGGTTTCTGACGTTAGCAAAATTGTTAATAATAAAAAATACCAGCCTGCCGAGGGCCGTTCTGCGGATATACTTATTGTTATAGTGAAGTCTTACTATGCATAAAAAAATTGCACTCATAAGCTATGTCTACATTAAAATGAGCCTACATTAATATGAAGAGACTGGGCGAGACAAAAAGTGTTTTTCCGCGGTTGAGCAGTGCCTGTGTAGAAAGAATAACAATGGGAAAGAAACATGTGATGTCTTGTATATACCATTGTTAAGTTTCCGGTTTTCTCAATATAGGAACAGAAAACGATATTGTATTTCATACTGCGGTGCAGTTCATTCGTTCAATTCACCTACGTTGCAATAAAATCCATGCGCTCCAGGCTAAACCTGGAAAGTGAAAGGCTGCAACTTTTCGAAGTATGACAAATGATTGCTTGCTAAATTTTTCATTGTACCTTTTAGGAAATACTGCGTAGCCATCACACTCACATCACATTTCACTGAATCACACTCTCTTTACGCTATAAGGTGCATCATACCTCCTTACTGCTGCACAAACCATAATCACAAAATCTTGGCAGGCATGTTTTTCATCTTGAGGTTGTTTATTAACAGGACCCAGGTAAAAATAACGATGACATGCTCATCTCCTGCGTCCCGCCTAGTGATTCAAGGTGCCAATAAGCTTTTTTTCTGTTGCTTATGATTTTAAATGACGTCACACTGGTGTTCTTGTAATTATGACTCGTTTTTAATTCGCTAGCATTGCTGGCCACACTGAGCGCTTTCAGCGACCTGTGTGTGGTTTTTCTCCGTCACGCGAAGAGAAGAAAATCCTAGAAAAAAATTATGCGGCTTGGATTTGAACCCAGGAATTTCTCATGGGAAGCAAAAACTGAACTTAATGGACGGATGTGAAAGTATTCTGTGCGCAAGGCAGCATTGGTGGTGCAACTTTTCATGATGTAATCCTACGTCACGTGAGTGGACAGAAGGTTTGACGACGTATGCAAACTCTGCCTACGTGGACGTCACGGAAGGCTATGACGCTCTCGCGTATAAAACCTCCGCGCGTCACTCACTTGCATCGGGTGCGCGCCATACATGGACCATGCAAAATGGACAATGCTTTGGCGTGTCTTAAACAGTGTTTTAAACATGCCACTGAGCACTGTGAATAAAAGTAACAAAAGAACAAGAATGATGAGATTCAAACAAGATGGTGGTGACAATGGTGAACGCGGGGCAGCAGAAGATTAGAGTGAACAAAAGAAGGTGTTTGCAATGGCGGACAAAAGGTGTTTGCAGTTGTTCGAAAAATTGCCAAGCAGTCCTTAGTGTGGTCAACTGCTTGTTATTGCAATCAAACCTTGCTCTTGCACAGAATCACCAGGCATCTTTACAGACACAGGCTTTTACAGAGTATATATTTTCCCCAGTTATTCTTCAGTTGATGTGCGTGTTGCAGTCTCCCCCTGCAGAACATGCACGCAGTACAACACAGCAAAAATTGTCACATCTGTACATCAATGTAATCTAAATTCCTACGTCAAGAATGTGCGCAAGTGAGCAATCATACTTCCAAGTTGCTTGATAACATGGCATTAATTTATGCATGTTTCCTTATTGCGTAAGCGAGTGTTGAATTCCCCGCATTCATGTCGAGCAAATTAAGTTCATCCCTAGATAAGACCAGCAACGTCAGTTCGCCCAACTTGTCGACTCCCTTCACGTATTCTAAGTCTATGATTGTGAACCTACTTTATGCAGTAACCTAAACATACGAGCAAGTTGGTCTAGGACTGGCAAGCCTTCTGACGTTTCACAGACGACTGTCCGGTTGGGTGTCTGTACGCTCCAGTTCAAACTTGGCCCCCTTCCATTTGCGGTCTTCGGCTTTAGTGCGTTCCCAACACACTTCACGCACTAGCCCACTTGCACGAAGTAAATAGTCAAGTTCCCAGTGTCGTCTTATACTGGCAGTCATAATCGTATGTTGCTTTTGAGGAATCAAAAGGCGCATAACTGGATTACTGCTTTCTGCTTTCTCTGCTGCTTTGCCTTAAGGAGAGACTAGGGGATCGCACGTATGCAAGTAAACTAATTGTTTGTCTCGTTATTACAGCAACTAGAACGGAAATGTAAATGCAGGCTCAGTGGAACTAATGAAGCTATGCAATGTTTCTATTGTTCAAATTTTTGTGAAAGTAGGCACAATAAATTCACCGCTACACAGACCCTTCTTGACCTTTGTTATTTTCTGGCCACCATCGCCGCTTCCTCTAATTTGCGACGTGCATTCACATCACGCGGACAAGCAATTAAAGTGCAACACCTCAATCCTCATGAACGATGAATGCTATATATGCAGAATCACGCCAAAAGTTACAGAAAGTTTACAGATTACCGAATATCTTGTGTTTGTTTCAAGAACAAGTTAACAGGGAGCATGAAGTCTGCGAGGCATTCGGTTTGAGGTCATTGTTATTATGCCTGGTGAGGCAGCGCCCTGGAAGATCGTGTGCATAGCCTGCGGGCGCCCGCGCACTTTCAGTGGTGTTTTACAAACTGCTGGGTGAGGCAAAGTTCCCTCTGTATAGAAACATGATAACACAATTCGCTTCTCGGTCTTCGCAAACAAAAGAAGAGCAAGTACAACGGAAAGGATGCTGATCGTGTCTGGACGCATTGAGCCTACACAGACATTGCACTGTTGCCTCAGGCACCGAATATTGAGAGAGTGCTACTGCTCGGGACCGAAAGCGCCTGCGTACGAGTAAAAAGAACATGGAGAAAGTCAGTTAGAGGGTGTAGCAGGTGTCGCAGGATAGAACTGTGGCGAAACTTATGGTTGTATTTCAAAAGCCTTCGGTGGTACAGACACGACCGAAGGCTTCGTGCGCAGCGCCGATTCTCAGCGTTGCGCCAACACCCTCCCCCCCCCCCATAAAAAAGGGAGTAGAAAATAAGCTAGGCAAACCCAGCGACACGTGCGATTGAAGACACTGACGGAAGGCAAGCTTGTTCACTTGAGATAGATAATAACAAAGATGTTTCCGCATTTCTACTTTTCGATAACATACATTTCTCATAAATGTCTATTTGCAAAAAGTTAAGCTGGCTTCTATTATGTGCAGCGACTGGAATACAAAAACGTATTTCTTCAGTACTCTCTTCTTCATGGAGCGCTGCGCTCGTGTTTCTCTTGCACGAGAATTTTTTCACCTGCCGCTTGCCGTGAAGACTGGCCGCTAAGTTGAAATTTTAGACTGCTACATACGTTTCAGTGTTAAGCGCCACTTAATGAGGTCAAACCCAGCCAATAGTCTCGTGGCGTCCCTCCGAGATACCCGCCTAAGTAAAATAAATATGGCCTTGACATGGCTTCCAGCTCCCGGGGGTGCAAACGAATCAGATTCACTGGCCACTGTATGAGCGCTATTATATTGCCGCTTTTTTTTTTCGTGTACCACGCTATCGCAGCAGCCGATCAAGCCTCGTTGTTGGTGTTACCCTCACACAATGGCACACGCCCACATAGGGGGATTGGCCAAGAATTAAGCGGTACAGAGAGTTTTTCAGATAAATATTTCCTGAACGAAAATTTAGTGAATGCTGAGGAAGGAAGAAATAAAGAAAAAGGAACAGCGAAATTAAACAGAAAATGCATATCGCACGCAGGAGATCGACACAAAGTTTATAGCCGAGTGGTTAAATGATGATGATAACCGCAAGAATAAAAATAATATTGAAAAAAATCTGCAAAAGACTCTGTGCACGGCCTAACGTCATCTTCATCAACTTCCATCTGCGGCGCCAACATATTCCATCAGCTTAAACCTCGATCAGAGCTTAACCTGAGTCTAATATCGTCGCCAGACGTGCCTCAAACACAGCGAAGCGGAACTGTGAGCCAACTAGGCTACAAGCGTGCATTCGCACGTCTTCTCGGTTTAACTATGTTAAAACCCTACCACTTTTTTGCACTGTAGGATACTTATTTATTATATTATAAAGAAAGTGATGGCTTACACATGAGCTTAATACAGCGGAGCTTTTGTTTCGAAACCATGTTTATCACAAACAGATCTGGTTGATATATCATTGATTCATGTACTCTCCGAAGGCATTCAGTGCCTGCTTATATTTTCTTCGCTTTGAAAACAGGTACAGTGGAAGATATATGAATTTTCGTTGACAAAAATGCCGGCTACGGTGACTCGAAGCATAGCCCCAGAAAAATTCCTTAGCGCGGATGGCTCCTCTTTGGTTGAAAATATTTCTGGCAGAAATACATAATATGCGCAGCATAGAATTCAGGTGCTTTAAAATTCAAACTTTCGGGAAATCGGTCCCTTCTATATTGTCCGTTCTCAGGGCACTGAATACTGGCAAAAGAAACACCTCTGCTCATCTCGATACATCTGTTTGCCTGGATAACGCTTTTTAACTCCAAGTGCGACGTTTCTTTCTATCGACCCCTGTCGCAGGCGACCTTCTTTCAGTTTTCTGCTTGCAATCGTGGCGATATGCAGTACAGCCAAGCGGAGGCTCCAGGGGGTGCGATTACGACGGGAACAGCCCATGCACCATTTCTGGCCTACAAGGTGAGGTTCAATTTTCCAGTTTTTTATTTGTTTGCACTACCAACTGCCACTTTTCCTACACTTTTTCCAGCCTCTTTTTTTTCAGAACAGTTAGGAAGGGTGAGATTTTGACGGAGTTCTGAATTGTGCTTGCAGGTCTCAAATTTGTGACCGATGAAAAGATAACTCACAGTCTTCGTCAAAAGTTTTACGGCTAAAAACTTTTGTTTCAGCCGCTTAACAGAGCCATAGTGTGGCAGATCGGGCTAGTTGGTAATTTTCCATAATGCGATACAGCGCGAATAAAGACGGGGACGAAGCGAGACAAGACACCACAGCGCTGTGGTGTCTTGTCTCGCTTCGTCCCCGTCTTTATTCGCGCTGTATCGCATTATGGAAAATAACAGAGCCATTACGGCATTATTAAAGACCGAATCACCTTCTAAAGCTAGCACAAGTTTTCTTCTAGCGGTAGAGAAGCTTCCTGCTCGACTTGTATTTTGCATTGTCCGCAACACGGAGCATTCTTGGAATATTCATTTCGCTGCAGCTGAACGCTGCGGCCTTAAGACTTTTGGCCAAGACTGTGCGTAAATGAGGGCGTTTGTACTGCGATGTGCGCCTGATGCCCGGAAATGAAGACGGCACTGTCCACTCCATTTCTCATTTCTGTGTGTTGACTTGAGTTCTGAATGAGACTGTGCCCTTGGCTACCGTCCAGGCAGCTAAGGCTGCCCTTCGTCTGCATGGTCATCTGAGAGGTTTTACTAGGTAGAGTGCTGCAGCCTTTACTACACTTGCACCGATATATGTGTGGCGTCGATGGCGAAGCTGGAGTCATCGGATGACGGCTTAAATCTCGCCAACCTTTCAAACATGTGACCAGCGACACTCTCCCGTGGTAGCTTTTGGGTCGACGGGATGGCTGAGTTTAACTAGGTCTAGCTTGTGGCAATTCAGGTAGGGAAAACAGCATGCATTCGAAGTTTACGACATAACAGACTCTTCGAGGGAGTGTGGCTGCCTAGTGCAGGGAGCAAGACTATAGAGGAGGTGAAACCCCCGTCTGCGCGAGCGAGCACAGGCGACCAGATAAAGTCGCAATGTATGCGCCGACGGGGGCGCATTCAAAGGCGGCGCCTTGAGGCGTCTCGTAGAAGCAGCAGAAAAGAAAAATTCAGCGCCCGGGCAGGCGGCTCCGGCGCGCGCTCGAAGCAGACAAGCAGACGACACGGGTGTTTGCTTCAGCGGGCACGCCGTGACGTTGTATTTCAGTAGTTTTTTTCCAGACAGCCAGGCGCCGCCAGCAGGATAGTGGCATCGCGGGATGTGACCTTTTCAGGTCGCCGCAGACGGGCGAGTTTCCACTCCTTATAGTTTTCCTCCCTGGCCTAGTGACGGTGTGCGTAAAAAAAGTGTTCACGAATAACTTGGGCTACTAAAGGCTATAGAGTCAATTTACGTAAACTTCAAACGACCGTTGTAGTACTGAAGTCCCGCTTCAGCCCGCTGACTCCAGCAGTCCTTCAGGAGAGCCAAAATCTTCGTCACTTCGAATCTAAACCCCTGTACTCCAGTCTAATCCCGCTAGTCTGGTTATATTAGTCCAAGGAGGAGGAGGCATAAACATTTTATTGAAATAGTAGACTGAGGTTCCTTCGGGTGAAGCACCTATTCCAGGGCCCCACTGGCTCTAGCGGCTCGTTCGGCTTGGTCCGAGGTTGCCTGCTGGCTTCCCAGGTCCTGTCGGACGAGTCGCGTATCCCACGACCTTTCAAGTTCGTTGCGTGTGACAAGGGGTGAGGTTCCCTCTTCTGGTCTTTGAATGGAATGCCAAGTGATGTGTTTGAGGGTTGGTGGGCCGCCGATTCCAATATACTGCAGTCGTCGTTTTGTGCCTTCCTCTTTCGCCTTTTGACTGGTTTGCTTCAAACATTCTCAAGGGTACTGCAGGAGATGTCTCCAGTGGAGCCAGCCTCTGAGCCACCCTCTGAGCCACAACATGAGAACAGTAAAGAAACGCGCAGCAGAGTCTGGCTTGAGAAAGAGCCGACGTGAGGAGTAAGCGAAACGTTGCTACCGCTGAGAGTACTGTTCCACGAGCGTTTTTCTTGCGGGCAACGGAACGAATAATTGAAAAGAATCACATCTGGAACAAAACCAATGATCTCGCCTACCGAGCATACACTACCAATAAGTCCCGAAACAATACAATCCGATTTCGAGCTTACGTACCTCAAGGCAAGCACAAGTTAGAGACAAACTCAGATGTAAACTGCAGCTGATTATGTCGGGCACGACAGTAGTGCACTAGGATGTGGTCGATGAGGCCAGTACGGGCATAGACATGCTAGTTCGATAAGAGGGAAAGTTATTAAAGAAGCATAAATTCTTAAAACACTCGGCTTGTGTCGCGACACAAAAATGAAGAACCTGTACTCCATGTACGGCGCCGACTTATCTCAACATCGGCTACTACCACCCAATTTCACTCAACTTTTGCTCGGCAACCCGTTATTTGAATTCTCTGTCAAGACTCCAAAATATCAAACTTCAAAATTCAAAGTAAGGGTTGACGACAACGACTTGTAATTCGAAGGTCACTACAATCCGGCCTGCAACATCATCCGTCATCTAGAAAGAAACATTTCTTAGAGCTCGTGGATTGGGGTTTCTCTTCCCGTTATTGGCGAAGCAGTTTTTAAAATACCGTAAAAGCGAAACACCTGCACCTTGCCACTCTCGTGTAATTGTGAAACCGAATTACACTGTCGCGGACGGAACTTTTTGATTCGCGAAGTACCGAGTGACAGCCTTTAAAAACAGCATAAATACAATACCGTATGCAATGAAGGCAGCACCTGACACATTGGCCGTGATGTACAAGTCTCCTTTCTCGAAGGAAGGGCACTGAAGTTTTAAAAAAAATGGTTTAAGTTTATGGGGGTTTAATGTCTCAAAGCAACTCAAGCTATGAGGGACACCGTAGTGAACGGCTCCGGATATTTCTACCACCTGGGGCTCTTTAACATGCACTGACATCGCACAACACACAGGGCGTCTAGAATTTCGCCTCCATCGAAATTCGACCGCCGCGGCCGGGATGGAAGCGTCGTCTTTCTTGTCAGCAGCCGCGCGCTATAACCACTGAGCCACCGCGGCGGCGATGTTTGAAAAGTGAGCAGTGGTCTCTTTCCAACTTCAGTCTGCGTTACGCAGTGGGAAGCCTACGAGTGATCGAAATCGGGGCACGGACTGCAGCGGCCACGTTTCGATGGAGGCGAAGCGCAAAAGGCGCCAGTGTGCTGTGCGATATCAGTGCACGTTAAAGATCCCTAAGTGGTTGAGATTATTCGGGAGACCTCCACTACCGCACCTCTTTCTTCCTTTCTGATCTCAGTACCCACCTTTATCCCTTCCCTTACGGCGCGGTTCATGTGTCTGCCGGTAAAGTGCGACAGATACTGCGGCATTTCCTTTCCCCGAAAACCAATTTACAATTTACTGGGCAAAGCACCCCCTACAAATAAGGGAGAAGATCGAGTTACACCATGGAACGCAGTAATTTGCTGCAAGTGCATAAGCTCGACGATATTTCGCAGAGCGAAAGAAGGCATTCTAGAAAGATGTCTCAAGTGGCATAAAATGTTTACCATGCGTTTGGCGTTTGGATAGCGCGAAACGTCCGACGGTGTAACGTAGAATATTATAGCAAAGACTGCGGTGGGGGGGGGGGGGGGGGGGGAGAAATATTCCGGGTAACGATGGCGATGACGGAACTCAGGAATATCCTAAGGCTCTTGCAGTTGCTTATTCACAGGTATCATTCTTCCACTGCCCACAAACGCGACCTTACAACTTTCTTTTTTCAGATGTAAGAAACTCAATATGTGACTGCTCATAGCCATGACCTAAACGTCTCGATGATATTTATGAGCCACTCGTTGAGGCGGCGGTAGTATTTGCACGATGGATTCTCTGATCTCTTTTGATCGTGAAAGCAAAACGAGTATTTTTCCGACTTAAGATGTCATGGTCAACGCACTGATGAAACCGAGCATCCCCGCCCTCCTCATTTTTTCGATATCAACCCGTAATTCTCCGGAGCTCAAATCGACAGCTGTACACAACACGGCGACGCGTATAGTTAGTTCAGTGATTTACGATAGACTCGCGTATGGCTCAACAATCCCGCAAAAGACCAGCTGAAGCGCGGGGTCTCCGAAGCTTGTGATTCGATATCATTATGCCAAACTGTGCAACATACGCCCCGAAGCGCATCTTGCGCGATGCGCATGTCAGGGCGTTTCCCCGGGGCGGTTAATAAATGGCTGTTTAAACGAAGTTCGCTTTGCTGCGGAGCGCGATAACACGAGCCGTTGTTCGCTCGTCGCAAATCAAAAGAGGGCAAGAGCGACGTGAATGGCGTTGTGGTTATGCTTGAGAGAATAGAAAAAGTAGATTACGATTGTCTTATCAAGCAGTACCAAGAGCGTTTGCTCGAAAGTAAAATAAGCAAAAAATAAATGGGTTGCAGGAAAATACGGCGGATGAAAGAGCCGCCGAGAGTCGCTGCGGTCGCGTTTGTAAGCATGCGAGAGCGCGAACATGGTCGACTGCTCTGCCTTCAGCGCGAGGACTCAGAGATGCACTGCCTATGGGGAATAAGAGAGAAAGAGAAAAGAAGGAAGGAAAAGTGGATGAAGACCTGAGATGAAAGGTGAGGAGGATGGCCAGCATTTCTTGCCGACAGGAAAATAAAGGAAAACAAAGACAAGAACATGGCCCACAGCTGGCGGTAGCGGCGTTAGAGTGTCTTCGGAATGAAAGCTTCTGGGCTTCAGAATTACCTTTACCGGCATGTACGCTTCGAGGGCCTTTGCACTAGTGCCTATCTTATATTTTTTAAATGCGGAAAAGCGGCACTGAGGAACTGCGAAGGGATAACTATAGGCAGACTTGTGCTCTTCAGAAAAAATTGTTCACATTTCCTTCTGCAGTTGAGTATAATGAAGACAATGAAATTTTAACCGTACTTTATGCACCGCCAAGTAATCAGGAAAAATTATTGGCGCGAAGTATTGCTGCATTTCATTTGCACCCTTTTTTCGCACAGCACCAACGTTCTTAATTCTCTAACGTTTTTGGTCAAAGGCGTGCATAGGAGGAGGACGAGAAACGTTTATTGAAAGGAGGTGCAAAGTCAGTTGAACTTAGTCCATGAGCCGAATGTCTTGAAGCGCTCCTCCTCTCCTTATCGCCAGGTGCTTGTGGACAGCGGGGTCCTTGCTGCGCAGTGTGTCTTCGCAACATACATTGGTTGTCTCAAATGTCTCTTTTCGATTTAGGATTTTATTCGGTACTGTCATATCATGTTAAACATTTTGCCCGGCTGCTCGCGTAAAGGACAGGCCAGATCACGTATGTCGGGGTACCATCTGTTTAGAGTGGCAGAATTGGTTAGATTGTTAGCATCCTTCTAATTATGTTTTCTTCCTTACTGAGAGTAATGCTAGGTATGCTCAAAACACTTTTTCTCACAATCTAGTATTCTGTAGTGTCCGCGTAGCCTAGTAGCTGACTTGACGGCTCAAACCTCGGAGTCAGCCGTGTCATTTCCGGGCGTGTTCGTGTTTTCAAGGGTCCAGATGATCAATATATTTTTCAGTTCTGCTTTATTTATTGTCTTCTAGCATGGTTCGCTTACTCGCCCTCTAATGCAATTCAGCACTGCTCTTTTAGTGTCGTTCATCAATGCACCATTCCTGCTCCAGCGGATGGCAAGGGCTATGGCAGTTTTTTCTGCCTCTGTTGAAATGTTCTCTGATTATTTATGCGCTCGATGCAAAATGCGTAGGAAAGTGTGCATAACTGTAATAGTTATGATTTAATTATGCAACTGCCATAGATTTGATTTTGGCTGCTTGGTAAAATGTGTCCCGGTACCAATTTGTGATACGCATTTTATGCCCCTTTATTGGCGCTACATGTTTGTAAGGATATGGCGACAGTGTAAGAAGGCGTAACCGGAGCTTGGTAATTGTAAGCACAGTACCGAAGGTGGTTACCCTGCAAGGAGGAGGGTTCCAGAAGAGTGGTGGAATCACCGATGGAAGATGGTAAACGTGGAAAGAGGGTATGGTTTGGTTTATGGCTGTAGCTCTAGTCTGCTTGGGAAACAATTCTTTGTCAGTGGAGTACGTCAGTGCCTTATGTTCAGAAAGGGAGATCAAATGACAGCTTGATGCTTCATAGCGCTTTCGGCTACACCTTTCAACATAAGGAAATAAAGCTCTACGGAACTAGAGACATAAAGCGCAACAAAACGCCACGCAGCTTCAACACACAATTTACAATACAGATAATGCAATGCACGCGCGCAAAATATTAACACGAAAAGTTAATAATAAGTCAATATTAAGACATTATTCGCCATTATCTCATTGAACAATAAAGAATAAAAATAGAACAAATGAATCGTAAATAATAAGCAGCAAAAAATAACAACTTGAATGACGCCTAATTTACCCTTAAGTGTGCAATCCTATAGCATCAAAAATCCCTCCTCGACAGTACTCCTCTTTCATAGATTAGTAGATCGTTGGGAGTCCCCTCGCCGCTGCTGGCGCCGTGGTGCGGTCAAGTGCTGCACCACAGCGTTGGCAGGTGGCTGTTTCAAACACAGCCACCGGTGGTCTTGTGAGACCCGGGGGCAACCTCTCGTGAACACTAGTATAGCTCCAACCTGCCGCGGTGGATAGTTTCCTCACAACCCGGTGTGCAGGTTGTGAAGGCGTCACGAGGTCATGTGACCTTTATGGCGGAAAGGCGACCTGCTCTTCCGCTTAAAACAGCGCCGCCGACAAGGAGGACACCGCCTACGATGCCGGAAATTCTGCAGTACTGAAGCCTTACCGCTATCATGTAAAACTTGGCATTCAGTGGGAAATCGAATAACACGTGCTTTACATCCCCGTCTTTGTGGGCACATACGCACTGCACGCGAAGTTTTATGAAGAAAATGTTTCGTTCGGTCGCGGACAAAAAAGGCGAACCATGCCATTATATCCTTGTAAGGAACGGCGATTGCTTTCCTGTACATAACAACTTTGAACTGTATGCGACCACCGAACGCATGCTCGCCACATAACGAGCAGAACAGCGTTGGTGGAGTCTTTCCGTACTATATGGTGGCGGTGAACAGCAGCAGCCCAATTAATGGGCAGCGCCAGTGGTTAATGATCCGCCGTCAAAGTCCCTTTCCTGTATACAAGAAAGGCTCCCTATGCGCAGTCTATCTACTCTCTCTGGAAAACGAATCTTTGCACTCTTTCCTTGTCTGGAAAGGGGAGGGGGGGACACCGGCACACGTAAAGATCATTGGAGGCTAAATTAATGTCGTGAAATATGGAGAAAGTGCGAAAAAAAACGCTTTTTTCGGCCCTGTGTTATTGCGCCGGCAATAAAGTCGTGTTACTGCAAAGGAATCTGGCAAAAACATACAGGCGCGGAAATAAGTAAACGGAGCAAGCGATTTCGTTCTAAGTACAAACACGTCTTGCCTATAGGGACTGAAGAAACATTGTTGGTCCATGAGAAAGCCCACGGGCGTCCCCTAGCAGTAGGCACACACCATTGCTGGCAATTTCAATTAATAATAATAATAATAATTGGTTCTTGGGGAAAGGAAACGGCGCAGTATTTGTCTCATATATCGTTGGACACCCGAACCGCGCCGTAAGGGAAGGGATAAACGATGGAGTGAAAGAAGAAATGGAGAAGGAGGTGCCGTAGTGGAGGGCTCCGGAATAATTTCGACCACCTGGGGATCTTTAACGTGCACTGACATCGCACAGCACATGGGCGCCTTAGCGTTTTTCCTCCATAAAAACGCAGCCGCCGCGGCCTGGTTCGAACCCGGGAACTCCGGATCAGTAGTCGAGCGCCCTAACCACGTAGCCACCGCGGCGGGTTTCAATTAGGCAGCGCGTGAAAAATGTTCCAAGCCAAGAGCGTGCTCCGTTTTGTTTCGTCCGTGCCTGTACATGTTTGCTTTGTATTATCAACGCCGATGCGATCTTTTCAAGACAGTGTGTAGCCTGTATACCGATTTACCAGTTAAATACTTCTATTGAAGATAATGCGTAAACAGTGGACGTATTAGCAGCGAGCTCAATATTTTGTTTCGAGGGTTCTATCAATTATATGCGACATAGTATAGTACACACAAGCGGAGAGCGAATAAGCGCTTTACCGCGACCCGCCGGACGGTACTCGTAGTGTCAGGAGTAATTAACCACGCAAAGAAAACAGTACAGAAAATTTGAAGAATACAAAATATTTTGTCTCAGATTCTAGGACAGCTGAACAGTTGAGCGCATGGTTTGGGAAACATCTGGTTTGACGTCATTAACATTACAGCGGGCGAGGAAAAGCCCTGGAAGATCGAATGCATGACCTGCGGGTGGACCGGCCCTTTTCTTGCGCGGTTTACAAACACCGTGCGGCGCAATGCTCCCTTTGCGTCGGAGCATAACAACACAATTGGCTCCTTTGCCTTGGCAAACAAAACAAGAGCAAGAGCTATGGGATACATGGTTATCCTGTCTGGATGCATTGAGTCTGTACAGACATACATACATGGTACCGATGCCTCAGGGACAAAATTACGAGAGCGCTGCGGATCCGAACTGAAAGAGCCTGAGTACGAGTAAAAGGAACAGGAAGATACTGAGAGTGAGAGCGGAACAGGCGGTGCAGGAAAGAAGCATGGCGAGCCGTGTGGTTGTATCTTAAAAGCCTTCAGGGGCACAAAAATAGTGAATTCTTGGAGCACAGCGGCGAGAGAGGGAGGCAGGTAAGCAAAAGAACGTAGAGAAAGACAGCGACACGCGCTTGTGGGAAGGCAAGCACGAAAGACAATAAAAAGGCTGAATAAAAATTAAGACAAAAATGTTCCATGTCTAATTTTCTCCACCCCCAGGCTTTCACTTCTTGGTTCTCGCCACCATTATTAGATTAGTTACGAAGCTTTACTTACAAAGAGGCCTGTTGGCTTATTGTATGTGCGGCGACTCGAATGCAACAATGTATTTCTTCAGACGTCTTCGTTGTGCGGAGCGCTTCGCTCTTGCTTCTCTCAACTGAACATTTTTTTCTGCACCAGCTTGGCACAGAAGAGAAGAGGCTCAGTGATGTAAAAATTGGATATTTTTGGCTTGTTTTTACTGCGTAGCACACAACTTTAAGAGGTATTGAAGGAAGCTTCCGCTTACACACCGTCTTAATATAGCGCTGCTCTTCTTTCGACTACTTAGAGCGCAAATAAACCAGGCAGAAAGTTTATTGGTTACTATCTGAAGGCATTCGACACAGGCTAATCTTATTTTCTTCGTGTGTCACTGAGGCCCAGTGGCAGACTTGGGGATCTTCTTCGACGAAAAGGCGCCTAGCGAACCGAAACGTAGTCTAGGAACAAAAAAAAAAAAAAACTCAGTGCGGAGAGCTTCGGCGCATCAATGAGGCGTCGTGCTTTCTGGAGGAAATGTCTGACGTAAATAATAGGGATGAATTCGACAGAATTGAGGCGCCTTACGAGGCGAACAATAAAGAAATCCGTCACTTCTATATTGCCTTGTCTCAGACACTGAATAATTGCCGAGAGAAACGAGGATGGTGATATTGTAACCTCAGTTATAGCATCTTCTGAAGAAAATGACTCATCACTGCCCGCATAATCCCTGGCTGACGCTTCATAACTCTTCAGTACGGTCGTTTCGTGTGTAGCAATCGTCGCCATCGCGGGCACCGAGCACTCGCCTTGCGCACGCGGATTAGAAGCTGGCAAGCAGCCGTAGGTTTGTGCGCCTTCCCAGGCCTGTGTGCCGGGGGCGGGGAGGGAGGCGGCTTTTTCTTATGCAGATAAACATTGCTTCAATCAATCAATCAATCAATCAATCAATCAATCAATCAATTAGTCAATCAAGCAGTCCATCAAGCAATCAATCAGTCAACCGAGCCATTGCGCTGGCGAGCGCGAGCTTGGAACGCCGCGATTGAAAACGTTCTTTTCGAATCAAAACATTTCCCATCATAATTTACCGTTTTTTCTTTTTATTTATTTATATCGGCCTTCTTTTTTTTATTTTCACATTTCTATTTTTCATTTTTTTTGTTCTTTACCTCCCACAAATTTAAGCTTCTTAGGCAGCTTTACCACCTTCGACCAGCTCTGTCACTGAATCTGACTGTCCTTTTTCCGGATCTCATCTCATTTCTGCTGCATCCAATGCAAAAACTAGTTGTCGCCGCCTGGCTGTGGCGCATAACCATTATGGGTATCCGCCATAATACATGGAAAACAACAACACAAACGTCGAGCTGTGGCGAGAGCAAGCATCGTGCACAGAGGTCTGGAAGACCGCGAGCAGCTCTCATGGTTCGCTCAATTACCTTATCCTTGCCGGGCCGCGCGGGTGCACGTCGTGGAGTACAATAATTAAATACGGCTGCCGCCACCTCGAACTTGCTTTCCACCCTAATCTCAAGTCCAGCTTCTTTCAGTGTCTCACTTCCTGTCACGGGGAAAGCAGTGCTGGCAAGCCGAGGAACAAGAGCGTGATTACGCGACGTGCTCGGCACGAGGTGCCTTTCTGCAGCCTATGAGTATATATAGAATCAGCCAGTTTTGTGATTTCTTTGCACTGCCGACTACCACTTTCCTACAAATGTCGTTTTAGCGCTACACACAAAAAGGGCATAGAGCAAGAGAACACACACACAGGACTGTGTGTGTGTGTGCTCTCGTTTTATGCCCGTCATGTATTATGTGCTACAACGATGGATATAGGTCAGAACCACCAAGGCCAAGTTTCTACCTTATTACGCTTTCCTACGTCAAAGCTCTACGCCAGCCGCTTTTCTAAAACCTAGAGAGGGTAAATATTTTACGATGTTCCAAGTTGTTCACGCGGGTTCTAGTTGTGTTACCTATTCACGTGTAGCATCGGACAAACACTGCGTTTAAGTTACGATGCCTGCCTTGCGCACGAGTATGAAGACGACCGTGGCAGCTCTATTTCCCGTTACTGTGTGCTAGCTTGAGTTCTGCAACTGACTGTTGTCTCTTGCTACCGTCCAAGCAGCCAAGGCTGCTGGACGGGAATTCTATACCAGAGTTTCTATTAAATACCGTGCTAGGTGCCTATAACACGTATAGCTATGTATATTGGGTCTAAGGCGAGTCAGCAGTCACAAGACGACGGCGTTGGTCTCGCCAGCCTTCGTACCAAATCAGCGCCAGCACTATTCTGTGAACACGCTTGGGTTAGGTGGCATCCCTTAGTTCAGCCGCAGGTATAGCGTATGGCCATTCAGGTAGCGAAGATAGCATGTATTCCAAGCTGAATATTTAACGGACCCCTTGAGGGAGCGCAGGCGCCAAGTGACGGTGTACGAAAAGGAAACTGTTGATGGAAGTCTTGGGCTTGTGCAGGCTAAGGAGTACGTTGCTGTCAACTTAAAACACCGTTGTAATACACAAGGCCCACTTCGGCCCCCGATCTTCTGACGTGTGCAGCAGTGGACGCCTCCAAGGACGCGAATCAGTGAACCGTTACGTGAGAGAATAGTGAAACAGCTCGATGGCACATGCAGAATTCCAGAAAGAAGGCAACACGGCGAGAAGTAACAACTGAACCGCATTACGTAAGAGTACTAAACAAACTCACAGTGGAGTCTAGATTAAATACCAGCTTAGGTCAGCGGTAAAACTAACACTGCTACTGCTGGTAGTACTGCTCCGCGACCATTTCTCCCGAGTACAACGGGACGAAAATTTTATAAGGAGATTTTAAACAAGATTACTTATCTCGTGTTGAATGAAGAGAATACTAAAGGAGCCCCAAAATGCAAAGTAGATATGACATCGAGTTTAGCCTCCGGAGGAGGCACGAAATAAACTCTGATGCAAACTGGAGCTGACTTACCGGGGCAACTGCAATGCTAAATGGCTGCGGACGATGGGCCAAGACAGGCCAGACGTGTGTACGTTCCAGGAAACGTAAATTTCTTTACTAGGCGTAAATACTTGAATAAAAATTAAAACCATCCCAAACTACGTTGTCGACTTGCCGCCACTTCAGCTACTGCCGGCCAATCTAGCTCATCAGTTGTCCAGGTAGCAATAGTTTGAATTTGCTATCTAGACACCAAATTGAGTTCTAGACCGAATTGAACAACAGGACCTGTAATTGGAAGGTGACTACTGTTACGGCCTGCACAAGCACCCGCCACTAAGAAAGAAACAATCTCAGGTGGTGGATGACTTATTGGCCTTGCAGTAGCTTAAATAACGCGCAAACGAAACATCTGCAGTTTGCTAATCTCGCATAAATGAGAAACCGGATTACACCTCAACGTACGGAAGTGTTTCCGTAATCCGGCACATAATTCGCTGGTAATCGTGACGAACAGAGTGATAGCTTTCCTTAAAAGCGTTTGTACCGTGTGCATTGAAGGCAGCACAGGACATGTTGGTCGTGGTGTACAACTTTGTCTAATTGGAAGCATGCTGAAGGTTCATAAAAGAGCATTAGTATCCTCCGAGTTCTAGTCTGCGCTGTTCAGTGGGAAGCCTAAGTGTTATCGAACTCGGGGCCCGAACTGCGCTTCGCGTGAAAAAGGAGCGAAATAAAGCATAAGAAGTGTAGAATTATTCAGCAAATGCATGCTCTAGACGATATGTTGCAAAGTGAAAGAAGCCATTTCAGGAAGATGCCGCAAGTATCATAAAATGTACAACCACACGTTTGGTGTTTTGTCAGTACTAAGAGCCCTCAGCGTAACGGAGAGAGAGAGAGTGAGACTTTAATGAAACAGGCGAGGTATGCCTGGCTGTTGGCCTGGCATGCTGCTCCAGCATTGTAACGGGGAATACTCCAGCAAAGGTGATAGGTAGGCAAGCCGTAGGTAGGTAAAGTGAGGGGGCGGGGAAAGAGGAAGCAGGGCGACGATGCAAGCTGTAGCTCCGCGTGTGACGTGCGCAGAGAGCTCGCTGCCTGAGCTACAGCCTCCATCAGTGGGCTTCGAAGTTCGGACAGTGGGCCTGGCCAGAACGGTCGCTGAAGCACTAAAGTTAGGCGGGAAATATTTGCAACCAAACCATGAGCTCCTCAAGCTCTTTATAGTTTCTTAACTAGAAGTATTATTATTGCAACGCCTGCTAACGTATTGTCAAAACTTCATTCCAGGTGTTAGTAAAGAAACGGAATACATGACGGTGCAAAGCTACGAACTAAACGAGTAAGAGGCCGATTTACGTGTAACGCGTAAAGGCTGCGGTAGTATTTTCACGGTGGACGTTTTACGAATGAAAATGTCATGTTCAGCGCAGAGAGGAAGACGGCCACACGCGTCTTCCACATTTCGTCTACATCATCTCATGCTGCGCAGGGGTTTAAATCGACAGCTGTATGGGACACGCCGACGGATATTTTAGTGAGTTACCAGAGGCTTGCTTAAGCTTCAACAACAACACTACACACGAGTGCTCGGGAAGGGTCAGCGATGCTTAAGATTCGTCGTCGTTGGTGCAACGGACGCCACGAAGCATGAGCCTGTGCGATGCGCTACTCAGGGGGGCCTTTCCCGAGGAGGTTTACAAATGGCTCTTTAATGGGAAGATAGGTTCGCGTTATAACACGGGCTGCTGTTCCCTCGTCACAAACATAGAGAAAGCAAGAACGACGGGAGTAGCGCGATGCGTGTGCGCACAGTTTGAGGCCGCCGACGATGTGGCTATGGTGAGAGAGAAAAAAATTACAACTCTGTCATAAAGAAGATCTCCAACAGTCACTGCTCAACAATACAGGACGCGAAAAGTAACAGGGCGGAAGGAAAGTATGGCTAATGAAAGAGCAGCCGGGAGTCCCTGAGGTTGCGTTTGTAAGCATGCCAGCGCTAACACGGTCGACTGCTTTTCCTTAAGGGCGAGGACTCAGAGATGCACTAACAGTGAAGATAGGGAGTGATAGAGATTACAGAGCAGGAAAAGCGGGTGAAGAGTGGAGACGGAAGAGGAGGAGAATGAGAAGGATGGCGAGCGCATGGCCAATAGAAAACCGAGGCCTACAACAGAAATAAGACATTGGACCGTAGGTGGTGGCAGCGGCTTTTGGGTGTCTCCGGAATTTGCTCCAGAGTTTCGGCTTCCCATTTTCCTTCATTAGCATCTACGCTTTGAGGACCACTGCACTAGTGCCTATCTTATAGGTGATTTTTTCCGGCATAGAGTGAGAACCGGCATACAGGAGCGGTGAAATGATAACTGTATGCAAATGTTTTTTATCTCGAAAAAATTATTGGTATTTCCTTGTGGATTTGAGTATACTGACGACAATGAATTTTTCCCCGTTTTTTTTTCTGGAATGACTGCGCAATCAAAAATACGTAGGTGGTGGCGAAAAATATTGCGGTATCTTTGGGCGATTTTTTTACCCAGCAGTAGCTTTTCTCTAACGCCTCTCGTTACAATTGTGCATTCATATTATAATTGTAATCTAAAGATGCTCGGTCAAAGGACTTGGTTTTGCACTGGAAGGTAAAACATGTGACGGCTCTAAGATTTGATAAATATTGTATGCCTAATTATTGAAGCTATTCAGCACCTCCCCCACACACTCTCACGAAAGAACTGAGTACAAAAAGTATAAACTACAAACAGAAAGCAGTGATGAGTCAAGATGTGTAAACATAGAGAGCCGACAGTAACTCACGAATGATAGATCTGGGCTCATATTTCGCCTACAAAATCTTTGCACTTGTAAGATTTCAATGTTTTTATCAATTTGCAATCAGTTGCACACGGGAACCTGCAGTCTAATTTTTTGACAAGTTTTCAAAATATGCATAACTGCTTTCTGTCTCGTTTCGCTGGAGGAGAAATGATACAGGCACGATCTTGCTCCAAATTAAAACCATCAACTTTGCGCAAATTTTGAGGAAATAAATATAGCGAGCTTCTATCCTACGTGTCCTTTTCTTAAACGCATTTCTGAGAGAAGCTGCAAGTATGGGCTGGCTGCAACGAGAATGACAATAACGACTGAACTTTGCGGAAATCAGATCCTTTCGCCTTGGAACTTTCAGGACAGCCGATGACAGGACAGGCATGCATGCACTACTTGAGCCCCATACCTAGATGGGAACACAGTACTCCCTACAGCCCGTCGCTTCCCAGGGTGTTGCTTTACATGTCGGAGCACCACGCCTTGGAGCCATCCATTCCTATAACCGCCATGTTTCGCGCTTCGCCTTGCCAAAAACAGGATAGCCGACGAACTCAAGGGTGCGGTGCCCAAAGGCACAAAAAAAGATCACACACAGTTCGCGAACGAAAGTAATTAAGATGCAGGTTCTCCCGATCACATCGCTACGATCACGTTGTAATGGAGAAACTATATATAAACACAAGCAGTCCTCTTAGAAAGCAATATTCTTACTCAAGGGTTTCTGGAATAAAGTGCAGCCCTTGCTGGCTCCTGCGTTCTCGGCCAGCTGAGGGCCCCCTTCGGAATATTACAACCGGCCTTCTCAGTAGTGAACGTCGGATGAGGGGCAGCCTTCGCCGGCGCCTTGCGTTCACTAACCTTCAAAATAAAACATAGCACACTCCTCTGCTCGAATACCGCGGTTCAAAGAATATAGAGCAACTTTTCTCTTAAACCGACACCCATATCTAATAAAGCGAAAGCGCCCCATTGTGCTGTCTTCAGAAGGCAAGATTGGAGCTCACAATATTACAACTCCCCATTCAACACGAAATTAAACCGCAACAAGTTTCCACAGTCCTTAACGTGAGATATCAAAGAGAGAAACTGTTTATTACGGGGTATTGTTTCTGTTTGGATGTGGATTGTGGGCAGAACCTTCTTTCGATCAGGGAGGTAAAGTCTAGACCTCGCTACATTCTACAGATGGCGTAGTTTCTGATTTTCAAAAATGCTGCTTGGTTACTCGTTACTTCCTCGTTACTTCACTGCGTGCCATAAAAATAGGGTGTGGTCATTACGTGCACAAAAATAATTTGCAGATATTTGCACCGCAAAAAGGGGGAGCGTTCATTATACAAGCGCGGTCCAAACCGCAGTAAATGCTGTAAATGTTATTTTAGTTTTCTTAATCTGTATGATATTTTACTTGGTTGCATTTTCTGAGAAAGTATTTTGGTCTTTAAGCTACAAACTAATAAATTTCAAACTGAGCTGCACCGTAAATATTGAATTAGAATTATTGAAAAGTTAACCACAAACTGCACGTCAGAACTCGTGGAATCACCTGGTGAAAAGATTATTAACCGCCTCACGCGAACGAAAGGCGCATCAGTAGCATAAAGGGAGAAAGAATTGTTCTGGCACTAAGAACTTGACTAAAAGTGAAGCCACAAATACCCGTGTGGCGCAATGAGGTAAAGAGAAACAAATCAGTGTAGAGGCTATACATAAGCACATGATGCTAACATAAGCCTTTGAAAAAGTGCACATCGAGCATTAACTGACACCATATTTAATCCTTGTAAACTCTAAAAAATTTGAACAAAAATTCAGACTTTATTAAGTGCGTTCGTTAAGATGTGAGTATGTTCTCTGATAGGAGTCAAACGTAAGCCAGTGGCCTGTAGATAAGGTCAGTCTTATTTGATTGTGACACAGTAGGAAACACATTTCCTGCATGTCACTTTAATCTCAGGTAATTTTGGTTGGGGCTTCCTCTGCAGATTATTTTTTCATGTAACACTCAATAAAAATGTCATTAGAAGTAATGGAAGCAAACATTTCAGTAATAGTTATGAAACATTCTAATAAAGCTTTGAAGTATTGGTGGAAACAGGAAAACAACCGTTCCAGTGAAGTATGAGTGTAAACCAGGGATCATTTGAAAAGCTCCACGCTACATTTTCTTTTGCTCTTCATGCACTAAAGGCCGGATTCTTTTAACAAAACTTTGCAGAAAAACCTCTTGGTTTTGATTTTTGCCACCCGAGAGTCTGCTAATGAGGTTGAAATTGTTTTCGGGATCTTAGGTTATCAACAACTCATCACCAATAATTTTTGATAGTGCAGCATTCAGAGAGAGCATATATGCATGTTCACGCAGATTTGGCGGAGGTGAATGCATGGATTTAGCACATTTAATCTGCGTTGTAATATCTCATGAACTTGTTACTTGCTGCTTCAGGTTGCGGCCTAGGGTATTGATGCAACATTTGTGGTTCCGCTTACAGAACGTTACGCATAACCAGTTATTTTCGTGAAGGCTTAAGAGTGTATCATTGGTGTGAGTGTTAAAATGGTTTCAGAAAGGTTTGAATACAGTCGTTAAATATCGATGCGAAAGCATTATTTTGATGGATAAACCCCGAGCAAGACCTTGCAAAGTTCGTGAGGTTGTGCTGAGAATTTACCAAAAATAAAAATTTAATAAAATAAACATTGCCGCGAGTGAGATTCCAATTCGCAGCGGCGCGAACAGAACAGCTGCGCTGGTCAGTGCACGAAAGCACTATGCTATCTCTGGCCGCTTTTGATCACGCCTCGTGGTCAACTGCAACATACTTTCACCATGTGCATTGTACATCATCGTTTTCATGAACTTCCATCTGAAGTGCGAACAGATCAGATCAGCTTATACCCCTGCCACACGGCAAATTTAATGTCAATCCCAATCGGATGACATTTGCACCTAATGCCATTTATCGGCTGCTACACGGGAATATTTAATGCCATTAGGTTGGAATGACATTCGCCATCGAATGAGTTTGGGGAACTCATAATCATTCGATCTCAAACGGAATGTGTACTCTGGACACCATGCAGATACGCAGCAGAAACAAGCGACGCAAAAAAATAGCATGCACACTGCCAAAGTTAGAAATTGTATTTATTTATTTCTGCTAAAGAAATATTAATTTTGGTGCCAGCCTCTTGACAGTAGAAGCTGCCGTGAATAGTTGTTACTCTCGGTCACAGCAGCAGCCAACGGCAGCGGCCGACCGTGAAGCAGGGCCTTTCCCGCGACCGCCGATCATTTTGGGTTGCGTGTTTCTTGCTGGTTGGCGTTTTATGTTCGTTTAGCTCTCAAGTACTTAAAAATGTAACTGAGCACTTCACCTTTTTCAGCCGTTTCTAGGCTCCGCGCGCCACCGCGCGCCGGCGCGTCAATCATTTTTTTTTGTTTACGTTTATCGGATTGTGGTTGACTTTGTACCTGGCTTGGCTTTTTATGGCTGAAGTGCTGTAGGATTGCTGGAAATAATATTTTAAGATTATATTATTGTACAGAAGTGTTCTCACCCACGTTTGAAACACGACATAACAATTTCAAACATCTTTTATGTGCGCTGATGTCTTTCAATTGTACTAGTTTTTTTTCACTCATCGTCACTGCCATCATTTTCGAATGACATTATTTTTTACCGTGTACCACCGAAGGAGACCGAATGACATTCGATGTATGGAATGACATTCGGTTGGAACGACATTAAATTTGCCGTGTGGCAGGGGTATTAGCCTCGATCGTAGCTTAACGTGAGTCTAATATCGTCGCCAGACCTGCCGACGACCCAGTAAAGCAATACCATGAGCCAATCAGGCTAAACACGTACAATACCGAGTGCACATGCTTTCGACTCGGTTTACCTACATTAAAACCCTACTATTTTATCATAGAAATAATTAACTTTATAATACTTTTGTAACGTTGAACTTATATTTCCACTACACTGAATCTGTCGAGTGAGCTAAATTGAATCTCTGCAGCCGCTCTGTATTGTGTTTCAGTTTGAACGCCGCAGCAAGTTGGTTAAGGTAACTCTATGACAGCCTCATTAAAAATTTATTTTGTTATCAAAATGTGCTGTTGAGCCAATTAAATAAACGCCAATATCTAATTTTCGTAATAGAAGAATACATGTGCCGTAAACAGATAGAACGTTGTGAGAGGAAGATGTTAGAAAACACAAAACAGTGATATGGGCTCCCGCTAAGCTAGCTAAGTTCGTAATATACGATTGATGTAGCGTGGGTGGTTTTTTCAGCTAGTGCATAGTCGGCTGAAAAAACAAACGGCGGAAAAGGAACGCACTCGTGGCATACTTATATTTTGGGGGGAAAAATGCTCTAAATAATCAAAATGAAGCAACGGTAGTCGTGCAAGAAAAAAAAAACTGGCAGCTGGAGAAACCATCAGAACGTGACTTGAATTCCAGCTACAATCGGTGGTCGTGTTCTTTATGAGCACGGCAGAGGAGTAGCACAGAAGTGCCAGTTCGCAGTTCGGTAAGGTTAACCTAAGTTTATCGTGCTACTTTGGGCGTAACCAACATGTGGACGCTCTGCTCATAATCCGTTACTCTCCCGGTAACAGAAATGGTAGAAGCCACACCTTATGCTTGGTTCGCGAGGTCGGCTATATATTGCCAAGTCTTGTTGTAGTGTGAAAACAAAACTTGACTGCAATCTTCTTTACTCGGTAAATATATTGTAACCATTCCTTTTGCGCGTGTATTTTTTTTTGAAGCGAAAAGCTTCGCTACGGCAAGTAAAGCAGTCGTAGCGTAGGCCTGAGAATGACCTTTAACGACCTTCAGCCCACCCACGTTGGCCGTGTATGACAGTATGTGTTTACCATATGTGGCATAATTTTGGTGTCGAACCCTTGACCCCTGAACATGACCCATCACGTTTAGTTAATCTTTGAAATTGGGTCAATTTTGGGTTGACGTTTGACCATTTAAGAACATACGATGGCATGATGGGAAGCCATGTGATTGCGCCCGATGGGGGTGTTGCAAGACCATGTGATGCCATACAATATCCACATGGTCGTGTGGCTCTATATAGAACGGCTGTCGCGAGCGTGTAGCGGAGCTGCCGTGGACGAGCCTCAGACACTTAGCAAGCGTGTTTTATTTTCGCTCAACTATAGAGTTAGCCAATGTAAGCCACTGCCAATTTTTTTTGTACCTGCCATCGCTTCTACTCAACTAGGGACGCGAAGGTAACGCTAGGCGCTGCTTAGTTTCAGTCGCGATCATTTGTAACGAAAATGAATCGATCCAATCGAAATGCTGTAATACTATTCACGATATCGTCGCGCCTAATCGCATGCCACCAAGCGCGACGCTGTATCCTTAATCAGGCAACTGCGAGTATTGGCGTTACTCTCTTTTTAATGCGAAAGCTTTACTGGGCACAGGTTGAGCACTTTCGCGTGATTTCGCTGGAGAGCCGTGCTGCGCATGCGTCAAGAGCAGTGACAACACACGGCGCATTTCACTCTCTCGCTCCCTAGTCACAACTGCGCATGCGCCACTAGTAGCAGCGAGCCACAGGTGTTCCGCCGCGGCGCAGCGCTGCGGCTTTCCTCAAAATGGAATTTTCGATTTTCAGTTTCCTCTTTCTTCTTTCCCTCCCTCGCTTATTCCTTCCTTTACGGCGTGGTTCGGGTGTACACCCAGTGATATGTTCCTCCGCTGCGCAGCGCCGCACCTTTCCTCAAAATAGTATTAATAATAATTGGTTTTTGGGGAAAGGAAATGGCGCAGTATCTGTCTCATATATCAAGCTTAACCAAGCCTAACCATGCTATTCCTTAGCTTTCGGTACATGTATCCTGGCATAGCCGAGCTAACCCGCGGCCAATTTATTTTTTGAAAGTAAATCGATGTATAAGAGCGGGTGGTTCGAAGATTAAGAAGATGTGCGTCGTTACAACTTCATTTAGGTCGTTAGTAATAATAATAATTGGTTTTTGGGGAAAGGAAATGGCGCAGTAGTTGGACACCTGAACCGCGCCGTAAGGGAAGGTATAAAGGAGGGAGTGAAAGAAGAATGGAAGAAAGACGTGCCGTAGTGGAGGGCTGCGGAATAATTTCTATCACCTGGAGATCTTTAACGTGCACTGACATCGCACATCACACGGGCGCCTTATCGATTTTATGGAGGAAAAACGCTAAAGCGACCTTGTGCTGTGCGATGCCAGTGCACGTTAAAGTTAATTAATAATAATAATAATAATAATTGGTTTTTTGGGGAAGGAAATGGCGCAGTATCTGTCTCATATATCGTTGGACACCTGAACCGCGCCGTAAGGGAAGGAATAAAGGAGGGACTGAAAGAAGAAAGGAATAGGTGCCGTAGTGGAGGGCTCCGAAATAATTTCGACCACATGGGGATCTTTAACGTGCACTGACATCGCACAGCACACGGGCGCCTTAGCGTTTTTCCTCCATAAAAACGCAGCCGCCGCGGTCGGGTTCGAACCCGGGAACTCCGGATCAGTAGTCGAGCGCCCTAACCACTGAGCCACCGCGGCGGGTTTAAAGATCCCCAGGTGGTCGAAATCATTCCGGAACCCTTCACTACGGCACTTCTCTCTTCCTTTCTTCTTCGGGTGTCCACTAAAATATGTGGAAAAAGCGTCATTTCTTTCCCTTAAATTGTCCAACGGGCAAGGCGTCGTGCCGAACGGGCAATGGTGCTCCTTAGACCCTTTGGCGACGCTGCAAAACGCTGGCGCGTCCTAATCCAGACGCCTCCGGTACGCCCTCGGTAACAGCTGCGGTACGTTCAGAGTTCCAGTGACTTTAATCGCGACCCTTCAAGTGCTCTTAACTCCTTGCGTCTTTGCGACCTCAACTAGGCAAAAATGTTGCCGCGGAGTGGCTGATCTTGAAGTGTGAAGCAAAAAAAATTAGTTGTGTGACAAGTTAGAAGTCAACTTAAATAAGCAAGTAAACTAAATTTCTGACGTAGCATGCTGAGCGCAGCTTATATATCACTGCCAAAGGCGCTGCGCTTGATCTCTTATAATTGCCGATTGTATATTTACAAATATTGCTGTTACAGCTTTGAGCGCTAGATATCAAGGGATTCGCTAGAGAAACTCGTAACAGCAGCTACGCTCCAGCGCTTCAAGAGTCCCCGTATTTGTAATGGGCAGCCTTGAATGGCTTATCCTCGCGGCGTAATTTTCGTATGAGACTAAAAGAGAACATTTGGCGCTAAACTCGTGACAGCATCTACACACACCAGCGCTCATGATGTCAGCATTTACGCACTAGTGCTGTTGAAGTCTGTCTTTCGCAATTTTGAATAACTTGTCCACGAGTGCTATCTGCGAATGTTGCGCAGAGAGACCATTTGGTTGATTTCCGAATCTTAAAGATATTCGTTGGATACGAACTACTTTGTGCGCCCTTTAAGAAAACCTCATCAGCGACTGCAATTGCTAGTGGCTTAGTTTAGGGTTTGGTTCACCCTAGTCGCAAGCGAAAAGCTGCAGCTCCCTGGTTACGTTTGCGGTCATAGTTGAGCTGAACGCATCAAAGTGCACCAGCGTTTTATGCAGAGCCCACTTTGATACCCTGCGCATGCGATTCCAGCAGACGCTCCCGCTGCGCTCGGTCAAAGGGTGTGACGTCTGGGAAGGGGTAGCCAGCACACCTTGGACAACACCCTCTAAAGAATTTGAGAAGGCCTGAGTACTCCTCCCGTGACGTCACGAAAAGAGGCCCACAGTCGCCGCAACTTACGGTGGAGTTTGTGGAATTGCGGCTGAGATCACCTAGCAGATATAATATTTCCATTGATCAATGCACACTTTTTTTTATGCTAAACGCAAGAATAAAGAGCAGGCACTTTACGAGGCATATACTTAGAGGCGATAGCCATTAACCAGCTTTGTAAAGGTTAGGGTTAAGAGGACCCGTCCGTGCAGACAATCGCCACCGGCTGGGCTGCCAGTGTTATGGACCTTAGGGACATAAACACCTGAGTGCAGTGGGGTCGTGCGGAGACCCAGGGGCGTGCCCCGACTTCCTCTCCAACAATAAAGTTTTTCTCTCTCTCTCTTTGTAGGTACTAATATCAGCAACTCTGTCGCGTTCTCATCTTTCTCAGTAAACGTTTTTCTTGCACATTCCTTTAAATAGCTTCACCCCTGTTTTAAAACCTTTACCTTCCTTATATCTGTGCCTACAATTTTTTGGAGCGCAGCTATAATGACAAATGAAACGCACTAGATTAGCTTCACAGCTGCATATATATAGTTTTGCTGGGGACACAAGTATTTATAATAATTTTGCTCTCAAGACCAATATAGACACTTCTGCCGTCCACCTAATTACAACATAGCAAGCAGATGTCTTCGTTTGGAGATCTGGGACTTCAACTGGGGTCGACGCAGCTGCCCTTAATGCTCATAAGTAGCTCCACCACCGATTTCTTGCAGTTTTAATACAGATAGAGCGAAGAAATTGGTGTCTCTTTTCATTATTGGCGTCTTTACAAAGTAAACTGTCATGATAAAGTCAGCTTTTACTGCAACTGGACATTTGATGCCTGGAGCTTGGTCTTCAATATGTGCAGTAAGTAAGCCGTTTGTTTCCTTAGATAATATGCTATAATGTATCTTGCTGATTACATATTCTGTCAATTTTAGAATCTTATCCACTTCCTGCTCTTGCGGAATATTTTGGCAGACTCTTCAAGCGCTTTTTTCAAAGAAGCAGACGCGTTCGCTTCGAGTCGAGGACATCTCTTGAGGTGCATGGCTTAGAGAGATCAGATGGGCGTTCGGGAAACTGTTGGGATTGTGACTGCGCGAAAGCAGCGCAGGTGTGTTGCTCTCTGTAAGTTCGTCGATGTCATCACAGCATATTATGAAGCTCTGTGGGGAAGTATTGTTGCTTCGTAATGTCTCAGAGTTTTGGGCGGCAACGCTGCTTCCTAATGAGCAGCTATGCTGGCGGCAACTGCACTGCTCTACTGCGCGTTCTTTGCCAGGAGGAGGATTGCGGTGTGGTGGAGATATGACTTTGCTTGCGGCCCGTGGTTCAGATTTATTCTATTGTAGTTGAAAATACCGGTATAGTTTTCGCATTTCAAATGCGAAAGGGAAGAAGGAGCTTTTCAGCAAAAAGATATAGCTATGCGCACCACGTGACAGCCAAATTTTCTGGGAAATAACATACAAGCACACGCATATAACTATGGAAAGCTGACACACAAGGAGGCGTACGTTATCCTGATACAGAAAAATATATTGGCTGAAAGCCGGAATGAAATCTGCAGCTTAAATATAGAACTATACTGAATAGTAAACAGCGAGAGGTTAGAAATAAACCGGAATGCAGGTTTTACAAAGGATGAAATGAACCCAAGTGTAAGACCTGTGTTCTGGGTTCTTGAGAAGATTAGGAATGCCCAGTGTGGCTGGGCTTTTTTGAAGAAAGAATAGCCAGTCCATTGATCTTTCCTGTTACTTTTGCTTGCTTCACGCTACGTCTTTTTAATAAATGGCGCTGGTGTGAAACTCCGGTGAGGCGTGATATTCTACGACAGCTTTAAATTGGTTTCGGAGATAGCTATTCATCAAAAGCTCTCTTGCATAAAATATATTCTTTTGAAAAGAAATGGCTAAGCACCTATTAGATGCAGAATGGATTCTAAGAGGAGGCAAGTGTAGCAGGGGGCGGCAGAAAGGGAGGTTGGCGGATGAGATTAAGAAGTTTGCAGGGATACGTTGGGCGCAGCTGGTAAAGGAAGGGGTTAATTGAGAGGCATCGGAGAGGCCTTTGCCCTGCGGTGGGCGATTATTGTTATGCTGATTACTATTATTATGATAATGAGATAAGCGTGATAAGCGTGAGATAAGCCATGAGGCAGGTAAATGTAGATTTGAATCCTGTTTATGCTCCATTGTTATAACATAAACACTGCCTTGTTACCTGCTCCTTTCTCACTATTCACTGGTGGTGCTTGGTCTTACACATGGCGGTTCTGGTGATAAAGTGCCTTTTGAACAATACAGTGAACGCTGCGCATATCGTGTTAGTTTCCCGCAAACCTTAGAAACCATAACTTTATTTCATAATAACAATATGGACCACATTTAGAAATGGTCCGAAAAAGGATGTGCATACGTTTGGTCACTTAACGAAATATTTCATTATGTATCAATACCGGTAACACCTGGTACCAGAAAGTATTGATTTGTGTCAGTTCACTTCCAGTTCCAACCCGATGCCGATCTTTTTTTCAGAACTCAATACAAATAGCCATTAAGGAATTCAATATTTGCGTTAATCTCTGTGGTGGCCTCGCAATTTAAACAGAGTATTCATTTTTGTAGGGCAAGTGAGATGCTGGCGATATGTTTTTAGTAACAATACTTTTCCCGAAATAAGACAGCGACTCGCATGTTAGGCGAGACCACTGTTAGCCCTCGAGACCGGCGCTCGAGTCCTCGCTATTTCCAGCATTGCTTGCTTCTCGTTTAAGTAGGCCGGACACCGTTTAAGATGTCTCTATAAAGCGCGGGTGGTGGCAACAGATGTCGTTTGAAGAAGTGGCGACAGGAGGACGGTACGTGCCTACCAGCATATATTTTACAGTACTGATCGTACAACTAATCCGACGGTTGTCATTTTCATATGAGACAACGTGGCATTGCACTTGGCTCATAAATGTTGCCTTTTTGACAAGCAGGAACGTATAAGGTGTATTCAAGCTAACTTCTCTGGCATCGGAGGCAATTCTATCGAAGCTTCATTAGCATGTAGAGTCCCGTAGTCGCTTTTACAGGCAGCGCACGCTTTGTACTGTATTAACGCGATAGCGTTATATGGGACGTTCGGTGGAAAAGCCGCGCGCGTTGCCGCACTAATTCAGGATTGGTCGGCAGCCGTCGTGGCGTCACACCACAGTCAACCAATGAGAGTGAGACGGCGCTCATCAGACTTGAAGGCCGAGACGGATGAAGGGTTGGCGAGTTGCCGGCTGCAGCAGCGAGAGGGTGTGCGTAGTTTCCGCTGTTCTGTCGTAGAGGCGTCGAGTAATGTGACAGGGTGCTTATCGGGGCCGCCGTGGTACAGGAGCGGCAAAGGGGAGCTTGTGAGTCGTGTCAGCTGTTGCTAGTGGTCGCCTCCGTGCCTTCGACGGGTGCCGGAGTTACGGTGAATGGAGAGCCGGTTCCTTCGCGGTGGCGTGACAGGCAGTCCTTCGACGAGGCTCGTAACACGGCGGTGGAGCGTAAATGTACTCGGCGCGCTAACCAAGGTGCCTCTGGATGAGGACTGGTGGCTGCAGCAATTCTGTGTAAACGCCAAGGCGATGCAGGGCTGTGTCAGGCTGCGGCGTGGATTGACGGGTATGATATTGTCAATGTGGCCGTTTCATGCTGCAGCTGGCCATGGGGATTCATTTGGCAAACCAGTTGTATGCGCTGCTGTAATCGGCCGTGGCACGTGACGCGTGAATTGGTGTGGGATGTACTCGGTGTCTTGAGGCCTCATAAAAATTTGCACACACCTGGTCGAACCTTAGAGAGCTAAACGCTATAGCGTTAGAGGTCACGTAGCCACCCTTCACAATACCGCAAGCGCCATTAAACTACGCACGCATCAGTCTTATAGTAGGAAGACAGTTTGTTTATGCACAATTATAGAGGCTCCAAGGCGCATGCGCGCTCGTGGAGTTGCGGAGAGGGGCTACATGACTTCTAACGCTGTGCCTAAGGGTTCCTAAGGGTCAGCAAATTTTTGGAGCGACTTTGCTTTCAGTGTTTCGCTTTAGTTATCTCTCGACGCCACTCTACACGGCGAAATCATTTTAATGTGTTAAAGCATTCATCGCCGTATCCGCGCTTTACGTTTTCCGGATACTCTGACCGCAACTGGCAAAGGATAGGGTTAATTGGAAAGCCATGGGAGAGGCCTCTGCCCTGCAGCGAGCGTAGTGAGGCTGATGATGATTATGATGAAAGCTAGTGCTTTTCGGGTTCTCTTGGGCTCCCTAGAACATTCACCTCAACGACAGCTTCAGCAAATTTGATGCGTTCGAAAATTCGTACTGACATTCACGCCTTACTACGATGCTTTACGAAACACCAAGCCGCTAACAATAGACAAAGTAAATCGCAGCATTCCAGCTTTATGATCATCCCGTTCAAAGCTGTTGTGGTACTCTTCGCTCCTTTCAGGAACCCTATCTGCTTCGTGCTGACGTCAAGGGCGTTTCGTACGATTATGTGTGGCCCGGGATTTGCATGCAAGCTCTCACAGGCCACAGTCCAAAATACTTCAGTCAAGACTGCACTGATTTTGCCTCGCGCTTTTCGCCGATTAAATGGCGCCAGCCCGGCCAGAGCCGTCCCGAGCGCAGGATGTGGCACAGGAGCTACCTTCCCATCGATCGTGGCCCGCATGAATAATCCAGCCGCCCAGAACAAGGTTCTCGTCGCATGTATTATGCGCGCACCTGGGCGGAGAATACGAGGCACCAATAAAAGCACCTCCGAATGCATCTACACAAACGTGGAAGTTATGCCTCTCCAAACACTCGCCAAACAGTGTGGACCTAGTAGACGGTCTCCCTAGTGGTAATAAACAAACGACTGGGGCTAGTTGCTACAGCATTTTTGCAGTTGGTAGCGCTAATTTTGACGAACTTTCAACCCACATCCCGCCCTTGTTCATTCCGCCCAGACGTACAAATTATGGACAGCAAAGGATCGAACATAAGCTACCGTATAATCTGAACAAAACGCCCTCCTTTATCATCCATCCCCATTCCCTTACAGCTAAAAAATGTAAACTGCAATGCCTCGCATAAACATCAGTTTTTATGTGAGATTTCTGTCATGCAGTCAATTTTGTTTTTCCTTAACTGTTGTATTTTTTATTACCACAGTTTTTCTTGCAGTTTGTGCTTCTGCATGTCACTTTGCATATTTTTTTTTCGTTAGAAACGAGTGTTTAAAGGCGATTGTCTACGTGCTCTGTATAGCTACGTGATAAAATTCCTTGTTCATTCTGTATGTCTTTAACTGTTTATTTTTCTCTCGAACTGGTGTTTTTCTGTTCAGTGTAACAAAATGCGGCACCGCTGCCGCCGCCATTGTCGGTAACGGGGGCGCGGTTCCCGCCAAGCCGACGATTCTTGTTAGTTTTTTTGCCGCGGTCCTAGCACTATGATGTGGTGCTGAATAAATTGAATTGAATTGAAGCGATTTGGGATAGGGTGATAGCGACACGTTCTGTTGGTTGTCTCTTGTTGAGATTCATGTCGCAGCATCCCACCGCTGCCACCAGTTGTTGGGATTCAGGTAGCGTGACTGGGCCGGAGAAGAGACGAGGAAAATCGCAGGAAGAAAATTTGGAAAACTTTATACAAGGACTGCTTACAAGTACGGGCAACTGAGAGTGCTTCTCAGGAAAGAGAGCTTCTTAGGAGTCGGGAGTCTCTGATACCTCTCAAGAAGGGGGGCTCTCCTATGGCACCAAACCAGCAGCTCCTTAAATACTCCTTGTATTCCCCAGATCCCTAGCTGGGGAATATAGTTCGAAGATTGATGTCCAATCACACGATGGCACTGATGGTACCACCCACGACCGGGCGGTCCTGATGTTTCCTCGCAGCTTGGTCGAGGGAAAGGGAACAGGACCCGGTCACGTTGTCGTCCACGCGCCCTCCAGGTGGGCGCGCAAGTGTGTCCGGAACGCGCCTATGTTGACCCGAAAGGCGCCTTCATGACACATGAATGCAGGCTGTCTCCCAGCAGGGGATGAAAGATCTGGTACTGGTGACCGAAACGCGGAAGCTCTGTCGAAGGTGCGGCTTTCGGGCAATTGTTCAACCCCAGCGTGACCGAAGGGGACCACACTGATATCACCCTTCGTCGTCTGAGGACCGGAACGAATACGCTTATGGTCGTTGCTGCTTCCGGCATTCCTGCAGCCACGTCTCCCCCAGAGGGCTCACCCACCCTGGCGGTGGTCTTCTGGTAATCCTCCCCATGCCCAACTTCGCCGAACTCCACAGCAGGAAGGAAGCGCGAGCACAACACTCTCTGTCCCTGCCCCAAGTTGTTTCGGCAATGTTAGCGCTACCCACTGGAAAGAAAAAAAAATACCTGGTGGCTCCACTTTTTCTGTTCTTAGTGGATCAAAAACCCTACCTGACACCTTCGACGTTATCATGAAAAGGAAACGCCAGTGACTTGACTTTGATTAATAATGGCACCAAAAACCTTAACGGGAGCTAAAGATGAAATATAACTTTGCAAACAGTATAAAACATTGTAGTAATACTGAAATGTTCTTTTTTTCTTAATGCGATGTCCTGACAGCTCTTCAAACCTTCGCTCCCAAAACCCTCTTTATTTCATTTGAATTAATTTTACTACCTTAAAGACCCACGATGGGTATTACATAAGGGGTGGGTACATATATACTTTGGTAAGCAAGTGTTAACACAACGAAACATGATTGGTAACATTATTGGCAAAGTTGGATGAGCACGTGGTGGCTGCGATGTCGTTGGGTAGGTCGTTCCAGTCTGGTGCAGTACGGAAAAAAAATGATGCGGCAAAGGTGGTAGACCGGGCACGAGGTCGGTTAACTTGAAAAGGGTGACGAGTGCGATGAGATATGGGGGCTGGAAGGACGATATACGATGCGCGGCCGAGTGAACTATGAAAAAATTTTTTGAAACAAGCAAAGACTGGCAATGCGGCGACGAGATGATAAGGGCATTAGGCCGGATTCAGCTTTCAACGCTGACACACTCATGTCGTAAGAATATGATGAATGAATGAATCTGGCTGCTCTGTTTTGGACTGATTTGAGTGTATTTATAAGGTAAGCTTGGTGCGGGTTCCAGATTGGTCTGACAAGGGCTTTGTACGTTAATAACTTCACATGTTTAGGGGCTTGGCGGAGATGACGTGTTTTGGGCGGAAATGCAAGTGTTTTATTAGCGGATGAAATGATGCTCGTAACGTATGTGCTCCAGGACAAGTCGCTACACAAGGTAGCGCCTGCCTACATTTATGATAGAACCTGGTGTACAGGGACGTTAGCTATGACGTATGGCAAATGAATTGGGTTGCGGCGACTCGCGAAGGACAAGATTTTACATTTCTGATAGTTATGTTCTATTAACCGATTGGCACACCATTCCTGAATGTGGTTTAATGTCGTGTTGAAGAGATGTTTGGTCAGAAGCGTTATTAACATTGCGTTAAATTACACAATCATAGGCGAACATTCGTGTGTTACTAGATACATGCGTTGGTAAATCGTTAATATAAATCAGAAACAGAAGTGGACCGAGGACAGATCCTTACGGGACACCTGACCTTACTGGGATAGGATTAGAGTTGTGGTTATGAACGGTGACGTACTGTGAGCGGTTAGTCAAGAATTCTTCTATCCATTTAAAGATATCAGAGGAGAGGTTCAAATATGAAAGATTTAGTAGTAAGCGTTTGCGAGGAACCTTGTCAAACGCTTTTGCATATTCCAGAAATATAGCATCGGTCTGTAAATTAGAGTCAAGATTAGCATGCAGATCATGAATAAAAATGGCCAGCTGTGTTTCGCATGGGAAGCCTTTTCGAAAACCGTGTTGCGCAGCATGAAAAAAAGTTGTGACAGCCGAGGAAGCTCATGACATTGGAGTAGATTACGTGTTTCATGAGTTTGCAGGGTGCGCTGGTAAAGGAAATGGGACGGTAATTAAGCGGTGAATTTTTTTTACCCGATTTGAAGACTGCAACGACCTTACCGCTCTTCCAATCGCGTGGTAGTTGACCTGATTACAGTGACTGTGAGAAAAGTAAGCATAAAAGTTGCGCACAAATATCCTTGTTATTTTTCAAAAGCTTTGAGTTAATATGGTCAATGCCGGATGAAGATGAAATTTTCATGGTTTCAATTAGGGACGGAATGCTAGATGACGTGAAGACAACTGGTGGCATAGCATAGTTTATCATTTAGGGTGGTGCTGAATATTGTGGCGGTATATCAGATTCTTTCGTAAATACAGATGAGAAGGCAGAGTTAAACATAGTAGCACACTCAGCATCAGTGAAAACTGTGCCTGACTCATCTGTGAGGGTTATTTCTGGTGCGTGATGTAAATTGATAACTTTCCAGAACTTTCTGGGGTTACCAGTTAGCATATTAGGCAAGTCCGAGTGAAAAAAGGTATGCTTGGCATTAGAATAGCGGCGAGATATGATCTTCCAGCTTCGCGATATTTTACCTATGTGCTACGCGTCCCTTGAGACTTGGCTGAACGGTAAAGACGCTCCTTTTTGTTCTCCAAACGTAGTAAACCGTTGCTTGTATGAATTAGAACGAAAACTAATTTGGGGGATGAATCTGTTAGATTTTCTAGTTTGTCTCTGAACCGCAAGAAATTTTTTTGAACACTGCGGGAATGAAAACGAGACTAGAAGACTTGAAAAAAACGCAGTAAGTTCATTATCTTAAGTTTATTACAAATGGCGTTAAAATTCCCCTTGCCATAAAGACGGATGGTTTTATGGTATTTGTGGCGCCGGTTTGGCGTAAGGAGAAGGTTAGCGTGAATTAATTTCGTGATCGCTTATTTCAGGTAAATATGTAATGGGCTTAACGCTGTCTGGGTGATTGGTTAATAAGATCTTAAATATTTCCGCAGTTCTGTGTTACGCGGGTAGGTTCAAGTATTACCTGAGTAGGATTGAGGTGGTTGCAAAAATCTAGCAATTCCGTTATTTCTCCACGGTTAGCTATAGGTGCAGGCTAGTTATGCCCGTCACTTTAAGGAAAATTAAAATCGCCGAAGAGGAAGATGTGTGAATTAGAATGCTTTGTGGACAGTTGACTTAGTACGTTAGTAAGCAGACGGGAAAAAATCCTGGCTACTATGTTACGGCCTATAACAAACGCTGAGTAAAACTTTGTTAGGTGCTGCTTGAAAGATTAGCCACAACATTTCGAGGTCGGATGAAGCTCGTATCAGGGAACATGATAAATCTTGGCTGGCAGCAATGAGTACACCCCCTCCTCGTGAATCTTTACGGTCTTTCCAGAAACTTGAAAGTTTGGTAGATCAGTCAGCACTTCGTTGTCCGTTATGTCACTGCTCAGCCAAGTCTCAGTTAGTATAAGTAGATTGCTGCTTGATGACCAAATAAGGCTAGAAATAAGTTCACGCTTAGGAATGAAACTACGAATGTTAGTGTATATAACAGAGAGCGAGAGGCTACATAAAGTAGCGTTCTTGGTACGATAACACCCTATATATGTAATGTATAAAAATAATAATCGTCGATCAAATCATAGGCAGTAGTATGAAGTGTTTTCTTTAAACTTCACGCGGTTGTGTCGTCTGTGGCTGGGAATGGCGTTCACAAATGCCCACTCCCACTTAATCGCAATGGCAGACTCTCCTGCATGTGAGATCTGTGGGTTCGAGGAAGTAATACAACACCTTCGTTATAACTGCCCTCGGTTTCAGCGTGAGCGTGCACTCCTGGCTGCAACACTCCGCCGTTTAGATCCTCGGCTCCTTACTGAAGCCAAGATTCTGGGTCCTTGGAGTAAGCCTTCATCGCCGAGGACAGCTTTGAAGGCGCTTTTCAAGTTCTTGAAGGACTCAGGACTGAGTGCAAGATTGTGAACTATCCGTGTGTGCCCTGTGTACGCTGCAATAACGGCCAACGGACATGTGCAAAAATGATCATTTCTCTTTGTTCTCTCCCATTTCTATCTCTCCCTCCATTCTCCTTCCCACGTGTAGGGTAGCATAATGGGCGCTGCCTAGTTAACCTCCTTGCCTTTCCGTCTTTCTCTCTCTCTTTCATACGATGTCATCAGCACGCTTTGCCACGAAAGATGTCATTTTAAACTGCTACTCTTGCTTTGACTGAGATACTTAATAAATACAATAATGATACGGTTTCCACTATGTATATTGACGTTAGTAATGCATTGGGAAGTCTAATCACAAAATGCATGTAAACAAGGCTATCAATAACTGTTTATTAGTGGCATTTAACAGTCTGCTAGGAGGCATATATGCACTAGAAGAGAATACATAAGAATCAAATGCAGTATTACCTATGGTGCGCAGTGGTCAGTGTTGGGAAGATATTTTGCACTGTACTGAAGCTGCTTTCCCGCAATTTTAATACAATCTGAGCGTCTATTGTACATGTATGGTAAGGGTTTCTCTTAATTTAAGTATAAAAGCATGAGGTGGAACTGAAAATACAACACGATCACTGAGATTTTCAAATCTCTTTACCATGAATCAGTTGTCACGAAAAAGCAACGGATACAAATTTCCATTGTTCCATTCAAAGGGGAAAAATGTTAAGCACGACGCACACAAACGCTTGCAGAGTGCTACACCAAAGCATGTTACTCGTTCTGATTACTAACAACCTATCTTTTAATCAGATAGAGTTGAAAACGAGGCATGAAGCATACGTTCAGTAATGATCGCGTATGACTGTTTCCTTTTCTAAAAACAATTTTAATTTTTAACTACATAACTGAACACTCTATTTTTTGTGGACATGCAACTAAGCTACAGTTTAGAATGTATGGGCATCACGTAAAGATTGTATCGAGATCCTGTACTCTGCAGGCATCGACGTGCGATCACAATAGTTACGTGGTGAAGGAGCACTGATTTGGTTGTGCCTTATTCGCCCCACCGCTTTCGCTCAGTGGCTTTGGCGTTCGGCTGCTGATTCCAAGGTCGCGAGTTCGATGGAGACGAAAACAAAATCTTGTAGAAAGTTTAAACGGAAACTGAGAGAAACAACAATAAAAACGACACACACAGGTGCTTCTAAGTTGTTTTATTAGCGGAAGGGTAAGCCTTTTATAAGCCGAATAGTCGCGTGAAAAATATAGGAATGATACAAAACAAGGGTCTATGACAGAGACTACTAACCAGAACGCATGCTCAGGAACGCAGGCGCGTAGCAACTCAGATCAGTTTTGGAATCAAGCTGGGAGTTCACAGTCTTAACACCATCACTCAAACACATGTACTACAACTACTACTACTACTACTACTACTACTACTACTACTACTACTACTACTACTACTACTACTACTACTACTATTACTACTACTACTACTCCTACTGCTAGTAGTAGTAGTAATAATAATAACAATAATTTTTTGTTGCCACACGTCTTGCGGTACGTACAGATTAGGGCCTGTCAAAGCCAAGAGAAGGCTTGCAGGACTAGGCCCCGCAGCATCGGCAAGTGAAAATAAAAGGAATAAAATATCTTTAAGTGTACATACACTGATATACCGCTACTAAAGAGAATATATAGTAAAGAAGATAAACCTCTGTAGCAATGGCGGGCTCTCTGCATCATTTCTCCTTAAAACATCGAATTTGACATAGGGTTTTGGTAGCAACTGATTTAGTCTTGAAGGTAGGATTCCAAAAGTGCCATTGAACTACTGTTTGCTTATATAAACTTTCAAAGGACGGAAGAGCAAGAAATTTAAACAAGTCTACTCGAAGGGAAAGGGATGTTCATAGGCAACACTTTTCAACACGCTTTATAGATGGCATCTACACGATATGCAAGTGCATATCGTGTAGATCTACACGATATCTACACTGTATGCAAGTGCAAGAATCTACACAGTATGCAAGTGCATGCGTGATTGTCTTTTTTAGAGATGCAGGAAGGAGAGATTTAATTGGTAACAATAGCCATGCAGTGCTGCGTAATCGGCTACAAATATAGGCCATGTGATTGTGCCACGACAGATCGCTGTCAAAGTAAACACCCAGATATTTTATACAATAGACATTTTAAACTGGACATTTTCGATTGCAATGGCAATCTTTATCGTTGTGGCAGTGTAAAAAACAGATTCAGTCAGTACAGTTGTCGTCAGGCGGTCTCTAAAACAGACTAAATTTGTGTTTTGGTGGTTTACCAAAAGACCATTCAAAGAAAACCAGCGCATAGCATTACAGATATTTTCTTGCACTAAGGAAGCCGCGGTTTTGTAGGAAATGAGCTTTGTTAGTAAAATCGTATCGTCGGCGTACTGAAATACCGGGGAAGTTGTTATCGCTCACGCGAAGTCATTTATAAATAATTTGAAAAGTAAAGGTGACAGAACAGACCCCTCAGGAACTCCAGCCTCCAACATCCGACGGCTGCTAATGGCTGTGGTATTATCAAGGGCTACGACTTGTGAGCGATCTGGCAAATAACTTTTCAAAAGGTCATGAAATGGAGCCCTAACTTCAAGCAGGTGCAATTTTTGTAATATTTCGTGATTTACAGTATCAAGTGCTTTGGCGATATTGAGAAACTGGCAACAGGCAAACTGTGATTAAAATCAGTATACAATTCATCTGCAAATTCTTCTAGAAGTGAAAGCGTTCCAGGGTCTTCTATGAAGCCGAACTGTCGGTCAGACAGAACAGAAAACTTTTCCAAAAATGATGTCAGGCACTCTAAAATAATTTTTTTCTAAAATCAGGGAGATTATTGGTAAAACAGATATGGGTGTATAATTATCAAGAATCTCTTTCTTGCCACCCTTATAAATTGGTCTCACAATCGCCGTTTCTAACATGCTCGGTATTGCAGCAGTCTCTAAGAACCCGTTAAGGATAGAAACATATCTTATGGCTTATATAATTATATATATCATATATGGCTTATATATATCATATCTTATATAAATTACAGTTTCCTCATAATCAATTGCACTGCACAAAAACTGAGAGCAGAATTGAGAGTACAGCTACGAAACGACCAGAGAAAGCACCGACACAATGAACAAGCCTTAAAGAAAATGCACCTTTCCAAACAAGTAAATGAGGTTCGAGGAATGCATATACACTTATAGAAAATGACACTTAGGAGGATGTTGTCTAATTTGTGCTTCCAATCTTGTGTTTCGGTGGAAGCGGAAGGGACACAAAGTAATGCCGCAATTTTTTTCATTATGGGGTTGCAACTGCTTAATGACATGATGTCACCGTGCCTCGGGCTGCATTTATGGGTTAAATCTAAAGCGTTGGCTTGACGACTGTTGCCGGGATATGAAACACCAGCTGCCTAATGCAGTTTCATCTCAATTAGATGCCATTCGGGGAAAAGCAGCGCCTAAAGAGAGAAAAATTGAAAGACTGTAGGCAATTATTTTTCAGATAATGATTTTATCGTCTTGTTTAGACGGTGGGAGAAAAACGCGCTGAGAATGCGCTGCTCCATCGTTAGCAGATTTTTCTTTTTTTTTCAGAAAGTTTACCGACCCTTGTACGAGCGGCAGTAATAGCGGAAATTTTTTCTCAATTCTTTTGCGCTCTTTTTAGTCCCCACGTGCCGATTCTCGCTTTGCACTTTGCATAGAGACGGCTACATAACAGATTTTTTTATTGTGCGACCGGCGTCACTTACAATTATACTTAGTTTAGTATATACTTTAGGTAAAGCTCAAGGTTTCAGCTGTAAATAAATTATTAACGGAAGAGGTTATATCAATGCTTCAAAGATAATATTCAAGAAGCGAGCTCAGGACTTCCCAAAATACGCACGTGAGCATGCGCCATACGTACTTAGCTGCCTGCTTGATAATGTTTCACTGCGGGGTGAACAAAAATCTAATCTCTGAACAAGAAAGACCCGCCGCAGTGGCTCAGTGGTTAGAGCGCTCGACTACTGATCCGGAGTTCCCGGGTTCGAACCCGACCGCGGCGGCTGCGTTTTTATGGAGGCAAAACGCTAAGGCGCCCGTGTGCTGTGCGATGTCAGTGCACGTTAAAGGTCCCCAGGTGGTCGAAATTATGCCGGAGCCCTCCACTACGGCATCTCTCTCTTTCTTTCTTCTTTCATTCCCTCCTTTATCCCTTCCCTTACGGCGCGGTTCAGGTGTCCAATGATATATGAGACAGATACTGCGCCATTTCTCCCCCCCCCCCAGAAAAAAACAATTATTATTATTATTATTAACCAACAAGAATGGAGGTGTTGTTCTACGGTCGATAAATGATGTTAGTTTTGCAATAGCAGACTACGCAACAGACCCTTCAAATAATAAGCGCTTTCTAGGCGTCTTCGCATTGTTCGCTAGGCTGACTTCGTGCCAAGGAGTCGGGCAAGTGCTCCCAGGAGAGAGAGATCCTGAATAAAAGTCAGCTCGGCATGGTAATGTCAAAACTGTAAAATAAGTAAAACCACCATAAGTATAAAAATCAATAAAAAAATAAGGTGCTTGACTCAAGGAATTTCAGTGTAGAGAGAACTGAGAAAACCCTGAAATACGAACGCAGACTCAAAGAAACCCAAGGAAACCAAAAACGAAACCATTAGAAAAAGCTTTTTTGTACCATTCCCCAGGTTCCGTGTATCTAGAAGGAATTCCGTGTTAAGATATTAACTGATTTTAGTAACGCACAGCAAATTGCAGATATTCCGGCTTAACATCCCGAAGCGACACATCGGCTATGAAAGGCACATTACGTCAGGGCTCGCGACGAGCTTAGTCTACCCGAGGTTCTTTACCGTACGGTGACATCGCATACTAGTAGCAGTAGTGGCTTATTAAAAGAATGATAAAAAGCAAGGATAAATTTTTTGCTAGCCCCGTCATCTGCCATTGGTACTGAAGCACATGAGCTGGGGCAGCGGAAATAAAGGATAGCAGGCAGAATGGAGTAATAAAATGAAAGATGTGAGGATACAGGAAGAGAGTACAGGGGGAGTGGTAATATACACAAACTATTTACACAATAAGAAACGTATAGAGGTTGTTCGCGTGATTAGTTCATGATGGAGCAATAAAACACACGCGCACAGCCCTATGTTGACTACAACTGGAGTGGGGCGTCCAGTTATTAATCGTCCAAGATAGCACTCGCGGAGCGCCCGGGCACTGCTAGTAACTACTCGGCGGAGAACAGACGCGGGTATTTTTGTATTTCGCCAAAAAATTTAACTCAAAATACAAAAAAGTTTGTCTTAACACTGAATTCCTCATACATATAGTATTTCGCCAAAACATATTAAGCCCGCCATGGAGGCTCAGTGGTTATGGCACTCGGCTGCTCACCCGAAAGACGTGGGTTCCATCCCTGCCGTGGAGGCCGAATTTCGATGGAGGCGAAATTCTAGAGGCCCGTGTACTGTGCGACGACAGTGCACGTTGAAGAATCCCAGGTGGTCGGAATTTCCGGAGCCCTTCACTACGGCGCCCTCATAGCCTGAGTCGCTTTGGGACGTTAAACACTCATAAACCAAACCAAACCAAAACATTTAAGCTTCCGTTTAGGTTAGGCAGTACATTTCTGTATTGCAAAAAGCCTGTCACACAACAAAATTTGACAGTGTGTGATTCAGCATACCGGATTTCTCTGTTTGTGGCGTAGTTGGAATATGTAGAAGTGGGTGAAAGGTGACCAAGTTTAAAGAGAAACCAATACTTGATCTTTGAGCGTAGCGTCTTTGCAAAAATGAGAAAACAACGTGGTATATTTCTCAGCCGTGTAGCGGAACAGCTTTGGAAAGTCTTTCGCTGTAAACATGTGCAAAATAAGGATAAAGTTTGTTGTCACCTTTTGATACCTTTCGGAGTTTTGGTGGTGAACAGCGCACAGCAACAGTTGTTGACGGTACCTCTTGTAAGAAGTGCAGTTGGAACTGCAGTTCGTTCACCTTTCTCGCGAAAGTTAAGCAATCAAGTGCTTCTATGAAGTGCTATAAGTGTATCAAAGCTGGACGTTTCATGAAGACAGATTGCATGGCAATAGGGCTTCCAACTGAAATTCAGAGTGCAATTATTCCGCATCATTACATCGTATGTAGGTATTTTGTGTCGCATTGTTTCAGCCGACGTATAAAAGTGACCTTTGTATCGCTCTTTTTGCCCATACAGCAAAAATTAAGCTTGCATTTGTACTTTTGTGGTTCTGTGCTGTTGCTGGGTGTGAGTACCATTGATAACTCCTCCACTTGCTGCTGAAAAGTATGCGAAGTACATAGAAAATTTAAAAGCGAGGTTTCAACGCACGGCGTTAAACTGAAGGCGATAGCTTTGCCGGCTTTTATGAAGTGAACTTCTTGGTGGCTGTTTCGCACTGAGATCCACGTTCAGCGTTTGTAAGCTTTTTGAAAGAGAAATATAAACTAATTCGTATGAGGCTTCCGCTAGCAAAGGATGCCACCACGTGTATATAAACAAGAACCGTAAAAAGCTCCCAGGCCACCCAGTCAGCTTTTGAGCCACGTAATGAAGAATTTACGACCACCTCGCCGCTAAACATTTCTGTGGGAGGTAGGGAAAGTATCATTTTCACCTCTGATATCCTTAGTAGCTTCATAGGCGCCCTTAAGTGCTAGAATTTATTGCTGAAAGCTAAACCCTCTGGCCTTAGAGTTTTTCTCCAACTCTGTACATTATTTATTATATGACAGCATGCGCTTTAAATGAACCGGCAGCAAAAAGGTTATGTGGTGGTTTGTCGCCAGACGAATACTTCTAAAGAAAATATTTATCACTTGCTATGCTGCTCTTTTAAAGGCATAATAAATGAAAACTTGAGAATTTGAATAAGGCTCTAGAGAGTATCTTTCAGCATCGGATGGTAAAGAGATGTAGTAGCCACGTATTTTTCAGTCGTTGGTTTGCTTTTAACATTTTATGAGCCTTCGAAGTCACCTCGTTAACCATGAGGCAAAAAAATGACGTCATGAACATCTTTCAGCCAGGTAGCCGGCAGCGGTCATTTGAAGCCTGCCGGTGCACAGCTCTGTAACATGAAACTAATTCCGCTGACCACAACTTACGCTGAGCGAGCAACGAATAGGACTGTGAAGTTTTAGTGGCTTTGCAACCAGCGGATTAAAATAAAAGAACATTATGGTGGGCGCTTGAGACTGCTAACGTGCTTTGAATGCGATAGCAGTGTTTTTTTTTTTTTCAGCGACAGCTATTAAGCGCCCGTTCTTTGGTTTCGCGTCGTAGTAGGATGTCGGGGTCTGTCATCATCGGCGCAACCGGCGGGTGCGTGCCATGGAACCACCCGAACGAGGGTATCACGTGAGCGACGAAGTGCCTAACCGGTGCATATTGCAATCGCGCAAAACGACGAGGGACAAGAGAAGAAAGCACAGGACAAAACGAACGCGTTTTGTCCTGTGCTTCCTTGTCTTGTCCCTCGTCGTTTTGCGCGGTTGCAATATGCAATCCATTGTTAACCATCATCTAGCCCGTCTTTGCCTGTTACATGTGCATAACCGGTGCTTGGTTGCCACAGGAACCATCCGGAGGGGGGTTACCGTGGAACGAGGAGGGTATCGGGAGAGCGCAGGAATGCCCAACCGGAGGATTGTTGCCCTTGAAGAAGGAGGGTATGCTCAGAGCGCGAGTAGGCGCAGCCGGTCGGCGGATGCCACGGAAAACACGTGGAGGGTATAGTTACCTTGCAAGCACGAGGAAATTTACCATGAAAGGCGGCTCTATGTAGAAAGCATAGGAAGGCGCAACTAGAGTATGGTTACAATGGTAAGCGTTCGGGAGGTGGTTACTGTGAAAGTAGGCGGGTAGGACGAGAGCGGATAAATCCGCAACCGTATTATTATTACTGTAGAAGGAAGAGGGTATGGCGAGAGCGTGAGAACGCGTAACCGGAACGCGGTTGCCATGGGAACAATCAGAGGGTAGTTACCTTAGAAGGAGAAGAAGGGTGGAAGGGGGCACAAAGAAAAGAGAAGGTTGTGGCAGGAGTGTTCGAAGGCCTGCCACGGTAACCACCAGGAACGTAGTTACCGTGGAAGGAAGAGGGAGGGTATGACAAGAGCAGAGGAATGTAGCACGGTCCATCTGCGGCAGCTGCTGCGAGACGCGCCGCCAGAGTAGAGGACCATCGGCGGTGCAGCGCTTCGAGACCAGCGGATGAGAGAGGAGACCTAGAGAAAAACGACTACGTGTAGAAAGCTAAAAAGAGCTCCCGAGAACCACTCGGATGTAACCTCGCTCTTTGCCGAAGTATGGCAATAAAGAAAAAAAACAGCACCCTCGCGCTAGGCCAGTTGCGAGCAGATAGGGGAATAATAATAATAATAATAATAATAATAATAATAATAATAATAATATAATTAATTGATTTTTGGGGAAAGGAAATGGCGCTGTATCTGTCTCATATATCGGCGGACACCTGGACCGCACCGTAAGGGAAGGGATAAAGGAGAGAGTGAAAGAAGAAAGGAAGAAAGAGGTGCCGCAGTAACAGACAGCGGACGATTTTTCTCGGGGTTGGTACCCTTCGAATTAGTGCTTAGGAACTGAGAAAACATTTTTTAATAGTCATTTGAACTGAATGTGCCTGTTTTAGTCCGTTTCACTTTAAGGCGTTTTGGGCTTGCTCGGTAAGTACGATGGTTCGGGGGCTTTGCTTTTTGGAGTACACCTTCCTGAACCCAACAGAGCAACTCATAGAACTCATTTCCAGGCCACCTTCGTGTGATTAACCTTTGAACACATCCTTGCGATCCATTTTGTCGAATTTTTCTATTTTAAGCACCACGCTTGCGGTAGTTTTTGTGTGAAAGGGAGTAAAAACAAGTTTAAATGTCCTCTGACAGTCTATACGCTGCGACAGTAGAGTGTAAACGCGTGATTACACTGAATTGTATTCCAGCTCCTAGTTTACGGCATTTTCAATTTGCAGGGGAGCGACAATTTTATACAAAGAAATTAACTTGCCAGCCCATAAAAAGGCCTCCACGCCTCTCTGTAAAAAAAGTGTTATATAGGTAAGGAAGAAACAGCCAATTACCGCGACACTTCGTGTACATTCCTGTCACAAACCGCCGCTGTTGTCGCGTCTTAAGCAGCATCGCGGACGTACTAATTTGCGCTTGCTTTCAGTGCGACTGACATGCGATAACAAGCATGATCATCTCCACCGTCACTACATTCATCATCGCCATCAGCCTAAGACCACTTTGTTGAAAAAATTGCCAGGGTTTTAGCTTGGTTAAACTGAATGCAGTGCAAAAGCAGTGCTTTATTGGTGCAATTAGGCCAAAGTAAAATTTCGGAGATGGCCATTTCCAAATTTTGGAAATGACCCGGGCCAAATTTTGAGGCCACCACCGTGTTGGGCACGGTCCATTATGCTTGGACATCGATTTTTGTGCAAATCGGCCATGCTCAAATTTCGCGAGTGGCCAGGGTCAAAGTTTTGAAATAGCCAGGGCCAAACTTGGAGGTCACTATCGTGTTGGGCGTAGTCAGATTTGTGGTAGGCCGGGCAAAATTTGGAAAATATTATGTGTTATACTTTATTTTTAAGTGAACATGGCGCCGCTGTTGCCAGTTGCCAGCAGAAACACAATCGGACAATAATCTTGGCCGGTGTTGGTGAGCGTATGAGTGCTTTCACATTGCAACCTGTCGCATTGACTTTCAGTTAACTGTGTTCTGTGCCAGCTGTAGCCGCAGAGTTACACAACGACTAAAGTATAGCGCGTTCGGCGGAATCATGTCGTCGCTGCCGTCGTCTCCGGCGTTCGCCCCCCCCCCCCTCCCCCCCTTCTTTGTTGTTTTTATCCTCCACCTGTCACGTCGGGGACTCGCCTTGAAAACATGCGTAAGCTCGTTTGATGCGCCGCGATCTATTCATTGGCGCGATAGCACGCAGGGACACATGCATGGGCAGGTACTGATGCACCGTTCGATTCAGGCGCCCCTACCAGAGCCGGTCTCAAAATTTGAGAGCGCAGCTGAGCCTGAACGCTATTTAGTTCAATGTATTTGACTCACGCACCAAAGCAAACATGGCGAAGCTATCAGGGGGATTGCCTACCGAACTCCAGTAAGGACAAAGAACGCTTCCTCAAGTGCTAAACAAGCAGAAACGGTGCCGCTTGCGGGTAGGCCCGGAAAAGGACCGTGCTATTTCGTGGCTGCCTGGCATTTGCTTCTCCTAAAGATATCCCTAGCCTCTTCCGCACCGAAGCTGGAGCTGACGGGTGATCACTATTATAAAGGCCTTAGTCTAGTGACCGCTTTACCATTGACCGTACCATCTTCACCTAACATAATATGGTGAATTCCCGCCGCGATGAATTTAACAATGAGACTAGCAGACAACCAGGCCATTCGAGTGGCACCGCACCGGCTATAGGGCGAAATCTGCTTGCATCGTAGCTACCGCTCCTAACTAAAGCTTGGCATATTCCTCAAAGATAAAACAGGCCGTTTCTGACGTACTTTTATCCGCCGGACACGTATTTACGCGAAAACCAACTTTTCGTGAAATTTTTTGGTGCAGGTGGCAGGGGTGAGGGTCACCTTAAAAGCACGCCATACGCCATCATTACGCTGGCGCTATTAGCGCTCGCATTGGCTACTGCCATCCGCCTGTGCGAAGATTCGCATGCGGCCCGTCGGGCAATATGTGCAGAGCCGTCGCTGAACGGGGCTTTGGTTAAGGAGTTGAGCGCGAGTCTGCCAGTGCGAAGTAGCGAGCAAACACTGGTGGCAATTTACACGTGGCGCGTACAGCGACCGAGCGGGTATATATTAAAAAAAAAACTCGTACGAATTATCACCATGCTCCCGCAGAGAGGGAAAGGTGACACGTGGGCAGCGCGAGACAGGGAAAGCGGTTTTATCTTTCACAAGAATGTACTGACCACGCATCAAGAGATTACGCAACACACTGCCTCGCTCGCAGACAGTAGCCCGTCGGCCAGAAATCGCTAACTGAGGGCTAGGAACATACATGGCGCCGGCTGCAGAAAAACGAATACCCTCGCCGCCACAACGTATTCGCAGAGTTAGAGAACAGAACACATAATTGGTTTTTTGGGGAAAGGAAATGGCGCAGTATCTGTCTCATATATCGTTGGACACCTGTACCGCGCCGCAAGGGAGGGAATAAAGGCGGGAGTGAAAGAAGGCCTGAAGAAAGAGGTGCCGTAGTGGAGGGGCTCCGGAATAATTTCGACCACCCAGGGATCTTTAACGTGCACTGACATAGCACAGCACACGGGCGCCTTAGCGTTTTTCCTCCATAAACGCAGCCGCCGCGGTCGCGTTCGAACCCGGGAACTCCGGATCAGTAGCCGAGCGCCCTAACCACTGCGCCACCGCGGCGGGTTAATCAGAACACGGCCATATGCAAATTCTGCCCTGAGCCAAGCAACCTCGCCCACGTGATGTGGTGTTGTGGGGTTTCGCAAATATCAGAAGCACACAAAGCAATATCGAAAATGTGGAGCAGTGGGAGGCACTGATGCGCAGCTGAGACCCAAACGTACATGCAGCCGCCTGTGCATGGGCTGCGAAGGTATCCTGGGACCAAGGACTTTCGCCCGTCTGATCCCATCACCATTCCCCTCTGAATTTGTAAAAAACAAAGTTGAACAACAGCATATGCAAAAAGTGATGTTTTTTACATGCGGCTCGCCGCAGCCGGAGTGCTTTTTGATATCTGTCTTCGAGCCCGCGGACAGGAGCCGCCAGTATGAACGCCGACAGCCCCAGCGTCATGATGTCGAAGGGGCCCGCTTGCTGAACCACTTGTATCCTTACTGCTCGAACCAGGTGAATGAGCTGAAATTTCTCGTTTGCGTTATATGGTCAGCGGCTAAATGAATGAATGGAGTAGCTGCCTCCAGTGCACTGTGACTACCATGCCCTACTTGACCCCTAAACTCGATCTTGGAGGCGTCAGAAAAGTCGACTACAGCTTTGTTTTATTACGGTTGACAGTTAAAATGTGGCAAGAGTAGACCCTTCATTGTTGTGCTGGCAAATTTCAAAGGTTTAATTGAAATAAAGTCAAACCAAGACGAGACAGACAAGACAATGACCTCAAGCGCAGTCCACTCTAATTGGCAAGGCGATAAAAGAGGGTAGGTGGTAGTGCATTTCTCTGTTGCGTGACTGCGTAAAGTCTTAGAATGAATGTTAGATTACAGGACCATTCAAGTAGCCTGGAACATATAAGCTCGCCTGGTACACTTGCAGACCACTGCAAAAGGTGCGAAACCTTGCCAAGAAAGCAAACCTGATTTGGGAGAAATTCGCGTACTGGCAACGTGCAAAGACGGGGTCGGCAGGGAGATCATCGAAGCTTTCTTGACCGCCAACAAAGAAGAAGGTTTTGTTAGCGCGCCTTCAACAGCACTATCACCGAGTGTGATGGCGTTTGCTGGCAAGCAGCTCACGCAGTTGTTAATGGAAAAAAGTGACACGTATGCTCAGCGATCGCTCGCATTTGCCATAATTTTTTTGTCGAAATAAAATTTCAGTTCAGCGCTGCGCCACGTCCAGTCGTTTTTTCCTTGCCACCATTAAGCGCAGTCAAGCAAAATAACAGCGCTCTAATTAGATCTTTCGCTTCGGCGTCTATTGGAAACAAGCTAAGCGCGTGGGCAGCACCGTTGCGGTATGCTCTACACTTGCACCAGTGTGCTTTGTCCGTACGTGAGCATTCGAAGGACTATTTTTGACAAAATGGGTCTGGTACACACGATCCAAGCAGTGGAAAGTGACTGCTGCGGGTTGGCAGAGTGAAACAGTCTATGGTGTTGCTCGGAGAGAGCGAAGTGTCTCTTCTTGCTCGTATATTCACGGGGATTTTTCTAAACTTTAGATATTTTTACTTTTGAAATTGCGAGAGATACTTTGGTGCAGTCCACTAGGCCCAATAATTAGGCGATTAAATGACTGCAATTTACTAATAAATCTTTAAGGTTACTCTGCAAATCCGATGGTCGTCGACAGCGAAAGTGAGCTATGTTTTGAAATTCTAGAGATTGGCAATGTGGTTTAAAATATTGAGTTACAGACAAGCATTTGAAAGCTTGAAATGTATATGACACTCCAGTGACTATGTGATTGTTGTGCTCCGCTGCTGACTCGAAAGACGAAGGCCGCGGCGGTGACATTTTGAAGCAGGCGAGATGCTAGAGGCCCTTGTACTGTGTGATGTCTTTGCATGTTGAAGAATCCCAGGTGGCCGAAATTATGAGGAGCCTTTGATACACAATTCCCACGTAGCCAAAGTCGCTTTGTGGAGATGAAACCCCATAGACTATAGGTTGAAGACCTTTTTAAGCTTCCTTTCTGTCATTGCCTAATGATAAAATGACGTCGCTGTGTGCGGTATCGTTGTCGAAGTCGCTAGCTTCTTGCGCATAATCAAATACACAAAATGTACGTGTTTGATACACAAAAAGTGCGAGTAGCACCATTATGTAAATATGCAATGCGGGAAAGCCATCTCAACAAGATTTCAAAGGTTTATTTTTGTCGTTCGATATTTCGAAACACATTGTTTATTAAGAAAATTTAAAACAAGCAGGTCACCTTCGACGTTGACTGCCATCAATTTGGCAATATAACCTTGCCCCATAAGATAAAAATTAAGTTTATTACTTGCTGCACAATCCAAGTAAACAGGCCGCACTGACGTATCTGTCGCAGTTTTTAAAACAAAAACCTGTAAAAGTTAAAAAGATTACGGATGCAGTCAATACTACTTACGTGGGTTGAATGGGAAAGCATTGTCTCATCGTGAGTTTTTTTGCGAGGGGATCATTAAAGATTCCAGCCTTTTTAATGAGACGCCTGCCCAGTAGCGTACAGTCGTAAGGAAAGGCATACACTATGTCTGCCTGTTTTCGCTATGGAGCAACAGGGTTTTGTGGCCTGTGGGGTGGGTGCTGGCCTCACACTGTTACGGTCCTTGGTTCAATGTCCGCAGCTTCGAAAGAAATTTTTATTTCTTATTGCTGATGCCATCACCTGGGTTCCTAGCCGCTACTTTATCTGATGACCTATTGCTGATGTAATGCAACCATACTAACGCCATCTGGGGTTTTTGAGAACCCCACTGTTGCTTGTCAACAACGCCGGAGGCTGCAAAGACCGAGGTTGGCTTTATCGATAGATTCCCATGTCCCGCGACAAAGAAGCTATTTAAATGAAAAGGAGAGTTTCATTAGCCAGAAAATAGTAGAAAAATGAAATGTAAGTGTCAATCCGACATGTTTTTTTTTTTTTTGGCGCGCAAAAATAACCCTGCATATCCCTGCGTGCTACGCACGGTAGATGACTCGGCATGCCGTGCTCCGCGCGGGATCAGTTTTCGCTAACAGACACTGTAAGTTGGGCGTACGCCGTGAGTTTGCGCACGTAGCGACTCTCCGGGCAACGAATGCGCATGCGCAGAACGCTAAGTATCTCACAGCTTCTACAAATCATAGCGTGCGCGTGCTACAAGCACTTTACGGGATTCATTGAGAAGATGGCGGCGCCCTGCTCGCCCTTCTTTGCAATAAATACATGTCGTCGTTGAATTCTTCTCGATATCTCGCTCAAATGGTAGGGGTTTGCTTTTATTTCGCACACAATCGCCCACACGTAGAAGTATAAGCGATAACTATCCCCAGTTTTCCACATAATTTAGCAATTTTCAAGCACTTAGGCTTAACTAAATGCATTGTGTGTTCCTTGTCGGAACGGCACCTGACGAAGAAGTTCTCTAGCTTTTTGTAAGTTATTACGTTTTCTTCGGTTAGGAGACGTTTTCTTCTTTGAACGAAAAAAAAAATGCTCGCAGTGCACCCACCCTAGCCATCCGTAACCATGAACGAAAATTTTTCTAACACAGCGTTGATGTGTTTTGACGTCCTGTTACTAGATGGCGCTACTGTTTACGCACGCCCCTGGTGGGCGCTACGTACGCTACGGCACGGCCAACTAAATGTGTCGTGTTTACACTATATACAGCGTACGCAACGCAGTAAGCGACGCGCACGCAAGCTTACTGCGTCGCCCAACTAGAAGTGTCTGCCTCCTGCTTCATGTGGGGATGAGCGGCCATGCGTGGCAGTGCATTCGCAAGGTCGCATGCGTGGTGCTTGAGACTACCCCCACTGCCAATCTCCGGTTTCTGCGCCTGGCTACACTAACCATTTGAGTTACAGGGTTAGTGTAACTGGCACTAAAGTTTACCAGTTACGATGATGCGAGTGCGGCTTCGTGATAAAAACAAACCCGATACCCCTGCCCAGAGTTACTTACGGCTCTGACTGGGATCAGTATTTCTCACCATTTATTTCTGTGGGGGAGACGGCGCCAGTTAAGCTGCTTTGACGCATCTTTTAACCCGTCCCCCTCACCACGTCTTCTGCATGCCATGTACCTGTTGTGGGAAATAAACTCAAACCGCAGCTGTCGCTAAACATCGAATTATAGTGCAACGTGGCTCAACAGTACATAGTTCAATTTATTTCATTCACTCTGATTTGTGGCGCAATCACCCACAAATACCATCTATTTGAAATATATTGCGTTGTAAACACCCCATCTACCATCAGTTCTCCGCTCTACACGAACTGTTCACGCCCATCTCCTCGTCCACATTTTCAATATTACTAACTCGCACTTACCAGCCCGCTACGCTGTCCTCAGTTGATTACGCGATAGCGTGTACAGCTCGTTCGGTCAAAAATCCGTCGGCGTAGTCGGCATCGTGTTTCGGAAGTTATTGTTTTTGATTGAATGTTTATTGTTTCACGGATTCTCTCCGTGTAGAGGGCAGAGGTAAAGGCATACATATTAGCCAAACATATCATTAACACGCAGCAGACAGCAACAAAAAAATTCAGTTATTCAGAACGCATGTTCTGAAAAGTCAGGGGCTGCGTAAAAAACTGTACCATGGAGCCGTTTGCCGCAGAATGTTCCGAATGGTGTCATACGATTGAGCGTTTCGTGTAGCATAAACTTACCAGTTAAATTACAATCTAGCTCGCGGCAGGGATTCGAACCGGTGACCTATGTTTAGGGCTGCGTAAAAAAATGTATCATGCGCGGTTCGGGTGTCCATCGAGATTACTGAGACACTTGCTGAGTCGTTTCCTTTGATCTAAAAACATATTTTCGACTTGTCCAACGGGCAAGGCGTTGCGCCAAATGGGCGATGACGTTCCGTGGACTTCGTGGCAGCGCTGCTACACGCTGCCGCGTTCCAGTGTTAAAGGCGAAGCTTAAGCGTCTTCCAGTTTTTTAGGTCCTTTTGGTAGCGTCCGAAATTGTACATGACAAGTTAGAGCTGGGAGAACAAAGCTAATATACATGCTTTCCTCTTGTCAGCTGCTGATCACAACTGAAAGCACCTTCCAAGTGCACTTCACCTCATTTTTATTCTCCTTGCAGTTTCACTTAAGTGGGCTGCGTCTCCTGTCACTGTTTGTTCTTTATAGACGCTTTCGCTTGCCGCTTTCATTACCTGCCTGCCTGCCTTTCTTAATAATTTTCTTTCCTCATAATGCTGAACATTAATATAGTTTTCTTCATATCATTTTTTTGTCCCACCATTTTGGTTGCAATGCTTAGACCTTTAAAATTTCGCTGCTATTCCCCCATTGAGTTATTAACGAAAACAATATAATCGTCAACTCGGAAGTGGAAGTCACAAGTGGTGTTCTTCATTAAAGAAGCACTGAATGGCTTTTTCGGAAGATTTTCATATCCCTTGACTGAGAAGCTTCATTAAATGAAAAAGGGGATTTATTAGCTAAAATAAGTAAAAAGAATGAAATGTAAGTGTCCACCCGATCGTGTGTTATCGAACGCAAGCTGCGGTAACGATATTGCTTGCACGAATCTCCGAGGTTACGCCACACCGCCGTTTGCTTCCAGACAATGGTACGATTCCGTTCTTGGTATTAACTTGAAGAGTGTGAATATAATGTTTCGACTGAATCAAAGTTTTTTGCAATGTATGAAGGCTATACTACATAAGATATAAGTATACTCTGTGCATTTGTCCAAAACCTCAACGGTGCCCTCGTATTGATGGTGGAATGAAATAACCGTTACGGATAGATTTGGACGTTCTTACGCTTGTTAGAGACGAATGAAAGGTTCTTTACACGGGCGAAACCTAGGGAATGCTCTGTGTGCGGCTGCATTTTTTACTCGGTTGCCTTCATCTTTGCCTTTTGCTAATAAACATACTATGTGCGCTTGCGAAGGGACAAAAAAGCTTGTAGTTCTCGTCACACACCGGAGACGAACTTGCTAGCGTAATTAAAAACTTTATTTCGTCTCCATTTGAGCGCTTTTCCTTTCATCATCATCATCAGCTGCATGACAACGCTCATCGCAGGGCAAATGCCTCTCCCATGTCTCTCCATTAGCCTTCCCTTCTGCCAGTTGCGGCCACCGTATTCCCGCAGACTTCTTAATTTCATCCAACACCTAACTTTCTGCCGCCCGCTGCTACGCTTGTTTTCTGTTAGAATCCACTCAGTTACCCTTAAGGATCAGCGGTTATCTTCACTTCGCATTACAATCCGTGCACAAGCCCATTTCTTTCTCGTGATTACGACTGGTTTTTTTATTTACTACCAGATCTTTTGTTTTCGTTGCTTTTGATTTAAAGCTTATGGGCACATTTATTAGCTGCTCATTTTGTGCTCTGCTTGTTTGATTGTCTTCAGAGACTTTTGTATCTACATTTTCTAAGCGTCTCCCCTCACTAAATGTCGAATGATAGTTCTGTAAGGTTTTTTTTTTTTGTACTGCGTTAGCTGTATGGGCCTCGTTTCGTCCAGATTTGTTGTTGTAGGGTTTGTGACCGGGGAGTTGTGCAGGAAATGAGAGGCGCGATGCAGGGCAAGGGAAGAAAAGAAAGGGGGAGAAGGATGGTCGCTAAGCAGCGCCCCTGGCGGGAGAAAGAGGGACTAGGGCTCGTATCGTAGCCACCGCCGTCGCAGCGAGTAAATGAGTGCGAGAGAAAGAGGGAGACGAGGAGGATCCCAAGCGGGAGTCCAAGAAAGTAGCGCTCGAGTCGAAGCAGCCTCCATCGCAGTAAACAGAGGAGAAAGAGAGACAAAGAAAGAGGGGGAGAAGGTGCCCAGGAATAGCGCCCTCAGAAGGGCGTGAAATCGTAAAGAGAGAATTTAAACGCGAACATTGAAAGCGACTTTCTGAAGCCATGAATCTGAATCTGAATGCGAAATCTTTTATTAATCAGTTAGAGGCACAGATGTCTAGCTTAGACTAATATGATAATATCATCTTAGTTGGTGACTTTAATATTGATACATCACCAATAGATAAATACGGTGTATCGGACTATTTAGCACTTTTCTCGAGTTACGGCTCTGAAACGACAATTTCCGGTTTTTCTGGGGAAGAAGTTTGGGAGCCAAAAATGTGCGTTCGTGCATCGAGCAAATTAACAGCCTTATGGCGGGTATGCATACGTGTTCTGGCATTATAAAACAACAATTACCAGACCACTACTTCGTAACAACTACTGTCCTTTCTGGCCTGCAGCTTGCAGGCGTTGGTGAGTGGTGACACCACGGGTTCCCAAGCATCCGCAGGGACATCCTCGCAAGGGGATGATGGTGAACAGTGCATCACCACGGACCCGAGCACCCGCGCCCAGCCGTGCGTGGCATCGCCGTGTCCGGGGAAAAGGGGACCCTGGTGGCTGAGCCGATCCCGAGCGTTTAGACCCTTAAGGCTCCTCGGCGGAGGCAACACACAACTTTGGCCCCAGCTTCCTGTAGACGGCACCTCCGGCCTCACGCGACTGGGGGGAACCGGCAGTCGCCTTTTCCTATCCTCCCCTTCATCATTCATTTTCATATCTCTTTCTCACAACTGTCCTATCTCCTACTCACTTGGTTTTTCCTTTTTTCCTGGCGGCGAGGGTTAACCTTGTGTGACGAACTACCCTGAGTTGCGTCATATTTGGTTATAGTTGAGGTGTACAGCTGGGGTGGGCAGGACTTGCTTTCAAGTTGCTCTACCGTCCCCTCGTTGGACTCCGTAGTTGGTGGCTGGCACTATGACCGAAAAACAAATTTTTGTTATGGCTCCCCTACTTTAAAAACCAGATCACTCTCTCAAAAGAGGGCGGAACCAGGCCGACAAGATGACAAGATAAGCAGGCAAGAATAATATCCCCCTTCCTTGCGTCAAATTGCTTGACAGAAACCTTAGGCATTGGCTATAAGCTCTCAAAAATGGCCAGCGGCGATTTATTGCTCGAACTGTGCGACAATGTCCAACACTCCAAGCTCTGCAACCTAACGACCATAGGGGAAATCCCTGTCTCCGTGATTTCTCATCGCTCACTTAACACTGTCCGAGGCGTAATATCCGAAAATGATTTGGTTCACATCACTGCAAAAAAGAAATGCTCGAAGGACTCACCGACCATTACTCCACAGATGTCCACCGAATCAAAATCCGGAAGGAAAATCAGGAAATAGACACAAAACACTTGATCCTCACGTTCAACACCAGCACATTGCCCTACACAATCGACGTGAGATATTTGAAAGTCAATGTAAGACCATACATACCCTGCCCTCGCAGACGTTTCAATTGTCAAAGGTTCGGCCATGGCTCAGAGAGCTGCCGCGGTCGCAAAACATGCCGAAAATGTGCGTCGAATGATCACCAGTCTGATGGATGTAACGAAGCCCCGGGCTGTGCAAACAGTGGAGACCATGCTTCATACTCCCGGGCGTGTTCGTCCTGGACGAAAGAAAAAGAGATAATCAACACAAAGATGAGGAAAAACATTTCATTTAAATAAGCGAGCAGGCGTTTTGCGCTTACAAACATATTCTCCTTCACAGCAAAACAAAACTTCGCTGTTGTGGTGCGCCGAGGCGCAGCACCACACAGCACTCCGGCACCTGCCAAGGCCGCTTTCACAGAGCCTATGGCAGGGCCATCCTGGTCCCAGGCAGGGTCAGCGAAAGCTGCCCTGTCATTGCCAAAGTAGGGAGCGCCGGTCCATGGGTCGGCATCCCGCAGGACCTTCCCTGTCGGGAGAGGCCTGAAACTAAGAAAACCGCGGTTTCGCGGTCCTCCAGCACCTCTGGCGAGGTGATGGATATAACCCCCAGTCCGCCCGCTTTAGAGCGGCAGAGCAGCTCTCTTGAGTGGAAAAACGACAAGCGCCTCATAACGGTCCCACCACATAAGTAAATCCCCTTTGATTTCCACTCAAAAAGATTAACATGGTCTTTTTTTATTTCAGTGGAATTGCAGATGACTTTTGCGGAATTACAGTGACCTAACACATATTTTAGGGCCAATGTTACCCATAGTTTTATGTCTACAGGAGACCAATCTTGGTTCACCACATGTGCATATCCTAAAACATTATAAAACTTTTAGACGCGATCGAGAGCAGGCAAATAGACTCTCGGGAGGCGCCGCGATTGTCGTTCAATGCGGCATCCCTGCTCAAATCAAGCTCAAAACAGAACTTGAGGCAACAGCAGCCAGCATCGTCAGCTACAAAACAGTAACAATCTGTTCCGTATGTATTCCTCCACAGTTTACATTAAGAGTCCACGACCTACAAGAACTGATAGATGAACTTCAAGAGCCATATCTAGCAGGTGGGGATATTAACGCTCACTCCCCTTTTTGGGGAAGCAAGCGCTGCGACTCTAAGGGGCAAACTATCGAAGATTTTATTCTCACAAACAATATATGTCTTTTAAACACGAAAAAGCCCACATGCTGCTCTTCAACCTCGGGCAATATGAGATGTTTAGATTTGTTTTCTAGTTCACCATCTGTTTTTAACGATTTTAAATGGGATGTTATCGACAACCCATATGGCAGCGACCACCTTCCTGTGTTAATAAGTTTGACATCCGCACCAGAAATCATCCCAACTAGAACGCAACGTTGGACGCTGCATTTAGCAGACTGAAAAGTTTTTATAGCACAAGCCAATTTAGAAGGTATAGTTTTAGAAAACCTCAGCATCGATGAGATAAACGAAATGTTCACGACTTGTATAATTACTGCCGCACACTTAGCTATTCCTCAGTCTTCAGGAGTGGTGCGGCACAAACACAAAGCATGGTGGACAAAGGAATGCAAGGAAGCAAAAAAACAACAAAATTAAGCTTGGGGCAAATTTCGCAGGTACCCTACACATGAGAACCTCGCACGTTATAAAACGTCAAGAGCAAAAGCTCGTACGTCCGTCGCAGTGCCGAGAAATCCTCTTGGCAGAGTTACATTTCATCTGCAAGCTGTCAAATAGCATTAAAAAATGTGGAAACAGGCTAGGAAATTAAATGGCAACTTCTCACCGTTTACGATTCCTATTTGACAACACCTGGCATACAAACAAGCATAGGGTAACAGGCAGAGATTTTGGGGGAACATTTCGCTACAGTTTCTAGTTCATCTCACTATACGCAGCCATTCCTGAAATACAAAAGCATTGCCGAAAAACAAAGACTTCCAACAAGTGGATGTGCAAACCAATAATACAAATATTTAATCCCTCTCCAAGAAATCAATACCGTACTGTTTGCCGGCAGAAAAACTGCTCCAGGACCCGACCAGAAACACTATCAAATGCTTGCCCATCTTTCCCAGCCTGCCATAGAGGCAATCTTGAATTTCTTTAACAAAATATTCACAGAAGGAAAAATACCTAAGGAGTGGAGGAAAGCCGTCATAGTGCCATTCCTGAAACATGGAAAACCACCGACTTCCCCAAGTAGCTATAGGCCGATAGCCCTCGCAAGCTGTCTCACAAAATTTTTGAAAGTGTTCTTAATATAAGATTAACTTTGGTCCTTGAATCCCGCGAACTTCTTGATGTCCATCAATGCGGTTATAAAAAGGGACGCTCAACAACAGCCCATTTAGTTCACCTCGAAAACACAGTAAGAGAAGCTTTTATACACAAACAGCATTGTCTTGCCGTTTTCTTCGTTATGGATAAAGCGTGTGATACAACCTGGAGGTGTGGGACCCTCCGCGACCTGGGCGACCTAGGTATCCGCGGTAGAATGTTAAACTGCCTCAATGACTTTCTTTCGAATTGGAGTAACACGGACAATTGAGCTAGTTGGTACATCTTTGAAAACTTTCGAAAGCGCTGCGACAGGGGACACAAAGAGAAAAACACGAAGGACAAGCACTTGTCCTTCGTGTCTTTCTCGTTGTGTCTCCTGTCGCAGCGCTTTCGAAACTTTTCAATGACTTTCTTTCCGACCACTCATTTCATGTACGCCTAGGATCAACCTTGTCTATGAACTTCGTTCAAGAGAACGGGGTTCCCCAGGGGTGTACTTTAAGCACAACACTTTTTATTTTAAAGATGAATTCCATAAGTAAAGTAATCCCAAAATCCATCTTGTATTCAGTGTACGCTGATGATCTTCAAATAGCCTGCACATCCTCAAACGTAGCAACAAGCGAGAGACATAGACAGTTGACAATGAACAAATTAGTGACATGGGCAGATCAGAACAGTTTCCAGTTTTGCACACATAAAAAAGTCGCCATCCTTTTCTCGCTGAAACGAGGCATACAAGCCGACCCATTAATACACCTGAACGGAATACAGATACCCCTAAAAAATGAGCACAAATTTCTAGGGATAGCTTTTGACAAAAAATTAAATTTCCTGCCTCATATAAATGCACTGAAAAAGAAAGCCTCCGGATTCCTAAATATATTCCAAGTCCTGTCACTTAAACGTTGGGGTGCTAACAGGACATGTCTTTTACAAATTTGTTGCTCTGTGGTACGCAATACATTATATAGTTTACGGGTCAGCGAGACCTTCGTAACTAGAACGACTAGATCCACTACATAAATTAGGTTTGCGTGTTTCCGCTGGTGTCACAGGACGTCGCCCATAAATAGTCTTTATGTAGAAATCAACCAACTGTTACTTACGGATAGAAGAACCATGCTCACATGCTCATACATTTGAAAAATCCGTTCACTGCCCAAACACGTATGTTACCCAACAGTCACAAAGTGCCCGTCTAGAACATTGTTTAACAATAAACCGGTCGCTATAAGGCCACTCCTCCTGCGTTTTGAAGAGAAGTGCCAAAACTTCGGCGTACTCGATACATTACCTGACATTGCACGGTGACGAGATCCACTACCTCCATGGCACAATTTTTCTGCAATCTGTGATCTCACTCTTACACTTAAAAAACAAACTGCGCAACAACAAATAGTATAAGAATTTCTTGCACTCGAAGAAAAATACAGTAGTTCTACGTGGTTTTATACAGATGGTTCAAAAACGGACGTTTACGTCGGAAGCGCAGTGGTCCGAGGGAAGTCGGAGATAACAGTACGACTTCCGCAGTGCTCATCCATCTTCACTGCAGAATGTGACGCAGTCTCCGTGGTCATAGAAAAAAAGATAGAAAACGAAAACCTGACCAACAGTATTATTTACACAGATTCCCTCAGTATACTTACAGCTCTGCACTCTAGAACTGCAGTCACTCTGATTCATGGTGACATCAAACACAAAATAGTAACAGCCACAACTCGAGGACAAAACAAAATTCTGATGGGTTCCCAGTCATGTCTTAATAAGAGGCAACGAGAGGGAAGATTTCTGCGCTGCTAGAGCGCGTGGAAAGGAAATAGAAAAAGTAAATATACTTTTTAGTAATTGCATAAACTTAGTACAGCGTAAATTAAGAGAACAATGGTAGTGGGCATTGAAAGGCGAAGTGAATAATAAATTACACTTGGTAAAACCGGTTTTAAGTGAATTTAAATCATGTGTTCACAAGGAGCATTTCAAGGAAGTGATTTTATGCCGTCTCCGGATAGGCCACACGAACCTTACGCATAACTGCCCGCTAACAAAATAGGACAAACCTGTTTCCGAATGCGCAGATGCTCTTACTGTTAAACACATTTTATTTTCATGTGGGAAACTTGAAACACTAAGAAAGAAGTATTTTATTCAATTTTATACTGCATGCTTGCTTTTCATCCAGCACTGCTCCTAGATGATAATTCCATTGTTAACATACCTTCCGTTTTTATCGTTTTAAAAGAAGCACGTGGACATTAAAAACTGTACATTTTGAACCACTGGTTCCCTTTATTGCATGATTCCTGAGAAGAAGGCTGAGGATATTTATTTGATTGGTTGGTAGCCTCAGGATCCTTGCCCAGCTAAGGGTAGCCGCTGAGGCTACCTTACCTTCTCTTTCGCTTTTACCATTAGCTAAGTCCAGATTTCTTGTTCTCTGTATTTACTACGCAGTTCAATATTTTTAGGCCATCTACACTATCGACGATTTTTCATATTCCTAAACATTCTACAGAAAACCTATTCTATACCATGAGCTCGGCGGATGATGGCCTTAAATGCCTTTGTGCCATAAAACCCAACACAACACCCACATATTTTAGACAACAAAAAAGTTGATTGCTGATCAATAATCTTTACTAGGATTGATTACTGAGTTTGAATTATGTTGAAGCATATAGTCGTTTAACTAAACAATTTCAGGAAATCTACAGCGCCTCTGAAACGTTAAGCATGAAGAGTGGAAGGGCAGAGAAACCTTGGATAAATAAACGTATAATAAAAAATTAAACATGTGAATTGTCTCTTATGGCAAAGGTGTAAACGGGGTGCTTCTAATCTAGTTATCAAAGAAGAATGCAGTCAAACCAGGAATAAGCTAATTGGTTTCATGAGGCGAGCGAAAAATGACTTTTTTAAGCGACAGTTAAATGGTCAGAGGGATATAAAAAAAAACCTGAACATAGTGAACTCGTTAAGTGGGAAACATAAAAAACGAGGTGTCGATGAAACAGTCTTCGGGCACTTCCTTAGACGAAATCTTGAAGTGTTGAGTAATAAATTTAACTACACTTTCTCCAACATAGCTCATTCACTTCGACAGCAGGATATCCGTTTACAAAATCTTAACAATTTTCTTTGCAATGTTAAACAGCATATATGACAGATGTTAGAGATACGGAAGTCTGGGAATATTTAAGTAGTCTATTTTGGATGAGGCTGTCAGGTTACGGTGAAATTCGATCTAGGGACCTATTTACCAACTACGATAAACTGGAAACAGTTATTAAATTTTGGCAGGAATCCTGAGCACTGGCAAAATTCTATACCCAATGAAGGCGTCATTTTTAAGATAAGTTTACAAAGACGGTTACAAACAACAGTGCATGAACTATGGGCCAATTGTCATTCTCTCATGTTTGGCGTGCGTGCTAGAGAAAGTATTATATAAGCATTGTTGTCATTTTATGATAACGCCACCTTTTATCTGAGTCTTCGCACGGTATAGTGTGTGGGAAAACTACTACAATACTGCAGGAAGATTTTGCGACCGATGTAGATGCAGGGATAGATAATAACAAAATCCTGCTAGCGCTATTTTTAGACATAAAAAAGGCGTTTTATACTACAGACTTTAATCTGTTCAAACGTTATCTGTTATGGGATTCCGCGGGCCATGTAAATAACTTTTTACGGACTATTATCCGAGTATACAACAGATGGTTCGAATAAATGGCGTTAATTGTGCGTTACTGGCAGTAGACTATGACGCTCCGCAGGAATCCATATTGGGGCACTTATTTTTTAAGCTCTACGTAAATGACCTGACACAGTTTAGCATCAATTCAACAATATATCAGTACGCTGATGACGCGGAATCAATCTTAGCGCGAGGAAACTGTGATAAAGGGCTGGACTTGCTAAGCAGGATATTTGTAAAATAATTGGACGGCTTAATATCAATTTCATCTATCTTAACAAAACGAAAACGCATTTAATTTGTTTCCACAGTCCTCACAGGAAATATCTTGTGTCATCCAAGCTTCATATGCACAGTGATGACTGCCAAAATTCTAAATGTAGTAGTATCGACATCTCGGAAATAGTGAAGTACCTATAGGATTGTTTTTTGAAGAGCACCTCTCTTGTACACACCACATCAAATACATAGCTAAGCGATTAAGAACGGCTTCTGCAAACATGGAAAGGTTAGGATCAGTCTGCAGTGTAGCATTACGTAGAGCAATTCACAAACAACCTGGGGAGTGAACACTGAGATATGGTTCAACGGTCTTTGGATGGCCTGCACAATAGAAGTTGATCCTAAACACAATTTTATATCAGATAACACGAAACAGTTTGTGGAACTTACAAGATCAGCGAGCACATTCCTGGACTCATGAGGCAACATTCAATGCTCGCAGTGCAGAAACTGGTGTTAAATGTGACACTCCAAAGCATTTCTTTCATAGTAAATTTAAAATAAAAATATAATAACTCGTGCCCTTCGTGCAATAGAAACATTTGTGGTGCCAAGAGTGGCCACAAAGTGTGGCAAACGAAGAAGAGAATTTTACATTCCATTTTACTTCATTCAGACTGCTGTAGATCCGGAAATATTGTCTATTTCTAAATCCAAACGTAAACTGTATCAATGCGTTTCATCGAATATCCAGTAAACAGATTCAATCAATTCGCAGGTTTTGTTTTGGCTTCAAAGCGTGCTTTTTGTTGTCACTTAGAGAGTTGGAATGATGATGTGCAAAATGTTGGTTATTCTGTCTTTCTAAGCTGCAAATGTATTCCTTATGTAACAGGAGTGTTCTTTATGACTTAAGCTCCTTCGTTCGATTCAGTCGTTCTATCCTTGTCTGGTATTGTTTTGTCTGTTTGCTGGGCAGTGAATGCTAAGAGAGCTTAGGTTTGAATTCGGATGAGTCAGTGTTTTAAGGTGCTTTGAAATTCGGAGATATCTGCTGTATTTATGTATGTGCACTTTGTTTATACAGAAGGACTGCCCTATCTGCATACAAACTGCATGCTTAAGCGGATAGGTACCGACGTGATGTACTATTTGATGAAATAATAAATTACAATTACAATGACAAAATTAACAGCAAACTGCGGACGCAGAAAAACCGCGTCAGAGTTTATAATCAACTGTAAATTTTTTTTGCAGGCATCCACACCGCCGATATTTCTGTAATTTGTAGACCCCCGCCCAGACTGACATTCCCCAGAAAGCCACACGGTCCTACTCATTTTTGCAGAGGTAGCCGGAGCAGCGATCCGGACAGACATAGAGTTTCGTGGCAGGGTTTTGTGAGTATACTGTTATCTTTTTCTGTGATAGCATCAAACGCCTCACTGGAGAAAAATAACGGCCGCGTTCCGTGGTGACCGGTCTCGGCTGTCATAAAATATGCTGATTGGCTGATTGGCTGCCGAGTAGTGATGCCATAAGTGAGGTGTTAGACAGGAGACATTCCTTTGATTGGAGACACGTCACATCATTTTACTGCAGAAACCTAATCCGCTTGAAGGAAGTGGCGTCACAAACCAGTTTCTTCTGTGGACAGCCTCTACCGGCCAACCGTGGAAAGTGGTGTTGACAAATCATTGAGAAGAATAAGACTCCGACATAAGCAGGCCTCTGTGCAAAATAGACAGCCTCCCGGAAAACTACCTATGCAAAAAAGAGTCTTGCGGCAGCTACACTATAAGGAGAAAAGTGTAAAAAGGGCTGTCCTCTAGTCCACTCCCTTTCACAAAAAAGGAGGAGGAGGAGAGTTTTTAATGAATACAGTAGAGGTCTGCCTGGTTGTTAGTCTAGCATGCTACTCCAGTTATAAAAAGACAGTGCGCAAGGGGACACTTACTACGTTTAAAGGCATCAAGAGCTCTGAATGCTATCGTACTGCCAGCACATAACGAACTTGCGTGTCTGTGCTTTTTAAACTAGAAATTGTTTTCGGTAAACAGATTTTCTGAAAATAAAGAGGCTAGAGCTGAGAGCACATGTACGAGGAAGAAATCGAAATATTGTAGAGATTTTGTACCTTTTGCTAAAAAACTCGAAGAATAACAACAGTTGGGGCATTTCTGTAGCAATCTCTGCCCATCCCCTCTCATTTTAGGCAGGATAACATGGTGTCAAGGAAGGAAAGGAAACACGATTTAGTTCGTAAGTGCGAGCGACGGCTCACAGTCCGGGTAGCCAACCGGAACCCCTTTCTGGTTAACATCCCAGCCTTTCCCTCCTCTTTATCTATCTATTTATCACACAGTTTGCAGAGAGGCGGCCTTTGAAGATTGCTAAGGAGCATGTGCGTGCTGTGTGAGAGAAACTGCGCGGACACAGTGTACTTTACCGTACACAAAGCGTTGAGTCCTGTGACGGTTGATATTAAGAAACAGATTAGACCCTGGACGCATGAAAATTTTTAGTTTGCATACGTGCACATTCGATTGCACTTGCACTTTTTATAATTATCCGAACGATGCAGATTTGCTTAAGCGAAGAATGCGGACAGACTTCGTTTTCAGTGGTAGCTACTTTACGCGTTAGTATGGACGCCTGACGGGATTTTAAAGTAGAGATTCGAGGTTGTGACTTAGTTAACTATGAGTTGCACTAGCGGAATTTCCAATTGGGAAGACGATGGGAAACTTCAGAGAATACACCAGGCATTTTTTAAACAAGGTCATGTACAGATTGGTAATCATTCAGGGTGCTTCAAAGGCAGCTGTCGGCGTAACACCGCAAGTGGTTGACCAACATATAGTTATGCCTGTAAAAGAAGGAATATTCATGAATTGTTTAAAACCGAGAAGCTGCACGTCTGCTGATTAATCCAGCAGTGGGAACCATTTCTCCTTGACCGGTATACAAGAAACAGTTAGGAATTGTAATCGAAAAAATAAGAGAGAATGTTTGCAACATTCATATACATGTATGACGCGTTAACTAATTGGTTAATACCCATGTAATCGGAACTGGTCTTTCTCTGCTTCTCTGCTTAACATTTATAGATCCCTCAGAGTCCTCATATCATTCCTGGCGCAGTGGTGCAGTTGTGCGCCCCTGTCCTTCGATGGCAGGTGCTGCCAGCGATGAAAGTTGTGCGATCTACCTTGCTCTCGGCCAGAGAGAGATACAAACACTACGCGATTTTGCTCGGCTCAGAATCACCGGATTTTTGCTTTCGCAATATTAGAGACATAAAATGATGGCGCTGTCAGTACTAGGACATTCTACTCAGTTTTAGTACGCATCATTAACGTATTCACACTAGACTAATGGAATCTAACCCTAAGCTTAAAGCGAAAACAAACAATTGTTGATGACGCAATCCAGTCACATACCTGCGACTGTGTAACTGGACTGGCATTTTATTGAAATCATCTCGAGCACGAGTTGTTCAGTCGAACTGAACAAACATGAATCGAGGTGCGCGCTCACAGCAATATTTATGAGTCACTAGAGTATCTGCTTGGGCATACATAATGGCTCAGTAGGACACCGGTATGGGCAGATTGGGTCTTGTATTCCAAACTCAGTTCGCACGAGGACTCAATTCGATTAAAGCACTTCCACTGCTGCTGCTTGTACAGGGGTCGACTGCTCCTCAAGTTACTTGCATGCAGCTTTTACCCGGGCGTCTCCATTCGTTGGAATGGGAGATAAAGAATGGATTAACTAATGAATGAAATCGATTTCCTATTGGTTGGAGGTGCAGATGCTCTGTATCGCTTACGAGCAACAAAATTCAGTGTGATGCAAACGCGCCGTCTGCGCTTGTTACATGTGTTGTTGAAAACCTTGGTCTTGCCGCAGTTTCTCAAGCGTCCTTTTGAATTATAATGGTAAAAATTCAGAAACGAAATTATGTGTTCCAAAAACTATTGCTATCGTCTCTCGAAATTTTTGGCCCTTCAATATGAGTTTCAAAGTCCCGAAGCGACACACGAGCTCTGAGGAACTCCGTAGTGGACGGTTCCGGAATAAATGATACCCCTGTCACACGGCATTCCTTAAATGCCTATCCAGCAAAGACGCCTCTTTTCAACAGAGGACCAGCGACGCAGCTACACAGTGCAACCCAAAGGTGAAACAGTCGTCGAGGCTTAGCACTCGCTGCTATTGATGAATTTGATGCAGTGAGTGCTTAAAAATTAAATTGATGTATTCTATCCATTAGTCGAGCTCAGACATGTTATTATTCTTACTACTTCGTCATTAGAACTGCAACAACTGCTCACATCAGTAGAAGCAGGCTTTGTGTATTGCGTTGACTACCAGGGGCCCTCGTTGTTGCTGCAACAAATTTACTGCCTTGCAATCTGAATAAAAAATATTAACACCCTCCGAAAATGCAAAACGAGACAAACCATTCGCATTTTTAAAGATATTTTCAAATGTCGTTACCTGCATATATTTTTCTTCTCTTTTAATTTTAGGCGTTGGTGTTCAGCGGGATCGCGGGTTCTCGAAGGCAGCTCCCTCGGGCTCTAAAAGTCTCGGACGGGGGCCTTCGTCTCCGAGGCATTTAGCGGCAAATGTGCACGGCATTTGTGCCGTGTAGCTGCACTTCTTACGTCTGAGCATTAGGGCCTCATTCCCAAAGCCTTTGCGGTACGTGGTCGTGTGACAGGGTTATGATAGTACCTGGGGCTCTTTCACGCGTGCACTGATATCACACAACACACGGGCGTTTTGTGCTTAGCCTCTGCCGGAATGCTTGACTGCAGAAGCACAACGCCAGAACAACTGAATCTCCGCGACGGGTGCTAAAATACGTTTCATAATAAGCCTCGGTTCATAAGTGGAAAGAAACGATTTTGTGACCGCCGCGTTGAACAGCAGCTGACAGCGAATGCCGGATAGGGTGTTGTTGATGTATTATTTAACAAAGAAAAACAATAAATGTTGCCGGCCGATTTAAAATCTAAGGCGGATGTGTTTTTACTGGAACCGCCTTGGTAACAACCGCACGCAGGGGCTCCTGATTATGAGCCAACAAAAGGTAACGTGACATGGAGAACTGCAGGATTGATGCAAGAAAAAAAAACACTGCACACAGACACAAAGGGCGTCTAGAAAGGAGAAGATGCACAAGTGAACATGTAAAGAGCTTATCATCTACATGCTTTCAATGAGTGTCTTGTGCACAAGCATTCAGTCAACTTGTAGTGTCCTGCGGCTGTTCATCATTCTAAGTCTTACTTTCGTGGACGACTTTGCTGAACTACCTTTACTCGATGCATTCAGCAGGAAAGGGAGAGTTCAGGAGGGGCTTGTTATGACACACTATACAAGAACGCCAACAGCCACTGAGACCAAGGAAATCAAAGAGGAATGTTTTTTTTTATTTCTTAGTGTAGTCTGTATCAGTGTCTGCTAAATAGCTTAACGAGGGCCTCGCTTCTGCAAGTATTGATCCTATAGCAAGTATCAGGAACTAGTATGACGTCCTTGCACCCGCACAACTAGATTCTCTTCGTAATTATTCCGCCGTACTGCAAAAGACTGGAACAGCCGTCCTCGAGAGACTGCTGCTATAACCTGCCCATCTAGGTTCCTTGTACGTACTTCACATGTACTTGAATGAAAATCATTTCTTTGTATGATTTGCTCTAAAATTACCTGCACTTATTCTTTTTTTTTCATTTCTGCGTGCCCCAGCTCTTATGTAGCACCCACTAATGAGGGTCTTTAAGGTAATAAAATGAAGCGAATGCAGCAAAAAGGATTCTCGCACTGCTTCCACCTTCACCGTTCAATAACGTTTAACGTCGCACTTGGGGCATTACATGGCGTTGTACGTCCGGCGCCATAGACGAGGGTGGCGGTGGTGAGCACTGACGATGTTGTTACATGCAACACGAATACACTCGAAAGCAGGAGGTCGGATAGTTACCATCATAGCGCAGTTGTTGTAGCATCGTACGTGAAGCGCGGATCTCGTGGGTTCGGATGCTACTGGTGGTGTTTTGTTCTATTTTGTAAGCAGTTTACTTTCAAGTAAAAATGATTACACTCTAAGCGGGTTCAGACCAGAAGGCAGCGGCAAGGCAGCGATAAAGTGGGCGGGAGCACGACGTAGAGTTAGTTTACGCAATGGTCCTGCAGGAAGCTGTTGTTGTTGATGTTGATGTTGTTGTTGCTGCTGATGATGATGTTGGCATTTGGAAGAGTGGCACAAATCCACAGTGGGCAACGTATTGGGCAGGGTGCGTTGCAATCTGAAACAGGAGAAGCGCGTACATTGACATAATTAGGTAGCAGTTATCGGGGATATTTTGAGCTAGAAGTACAATCTAGCGCATTGGTCACAGCCGTCCTTCTCTTCGGCGGATGTCTGCACTGGGTCATCGGTGGCCTGCTGCTATCGGTGAAATTTTGTGCTAGAAGTACAATCTAGCGCATTGGTCACAGCCGTCCTTCTCTTCGGCGGATGTCTGCACTGGGTCATTGGTGGCCTGCTGCATTACAACCACATTAATTTCGCATTGATCGATACCACCAATATTTGACAGGACGGTTACGAATGCGTTTAGCAACAGCTGTTGAGGTATTTTTATTTTACTATATGTTGAGGCAAACAATCTGAAAGCGACATGTTTCAGATCACTCTTTAGTTTTCCGCACGTATTCGCTTTTTGTCTAGGTCTCCTCTCCAGCCCGCAGATCTGAGCGCGTGCGGCCACCGATGACATCCTTTACTAGGGCGGCGCGTTTCGCAGCAGCTGCCGCGGATGGACAGTGCTGCGTTCCTCCATTCTTTTCATATTCTTCCTCCTCCTTTCAGACTAACCGCCCTGCTTTTACGGAACCCGATTCTATATCTATGCCATACTCCTGGCGCTGTAAACCTCATCCTTCTCTTTCCAGGATAACTAACCTGCGGTTGTCTCCCTTGGCAACCATCCACCGGTTCCGACTTATGCTCTCACTGTACCTTCCTCCTTGCACGGTAAACACTCTCCGATTAAGCTTTCTTGTGCTCTCGCTATACCCGGGACGAGGACTTGTCAAGCTGCTATCGCAGCTTTTTGCCTCGCCTCCCCATCTTTGATGGAAATAAATGGAATAAATGGAATGGATGGTTCCTCTGGTAACCGCTCTCCAGCTAGCACCCCTACACTCTCGCGATACCCTCCTCCTTTCACGGTAACCACAACCGGGTTCGTGATTTCTCCGCTCTCGCCACGCCCTGTTGCATCTGCGGTGGCCACCTTACGGGCGCTTCCCGTGGTAACCTCCCTCCGGCTACGCCTTCTTACACTTTCGCCATACCTTCCTTCTTCTGCGGTAATACTTCTCTTCCTTCGACGGTAACTACCCGTCTGAAAGTTCCCGTGGCAACCCCCCAGTGGTTATGCATTTTATGCTCTCGCCCTACCCACCTCATTTTGGGGTAATCATCCTCCAGTTCCGGATTCCTCAGCTCTTGCGATGCCCTCCACTTTCAACGATAATCACCTTGCGGATGGTTCCGGTGGTAAGCATGGATCGGTTACTATACCTTCACTCGCCTCATACTCTCGTCCTTCCAATGTAACCACCGCCCGAATGGTTCCCATAGCAACGCTATCATCATCATCAGCAGCCTGACTACATCCACTGCAAAGCAAAAGCCTCTCCCATGTCTCTCCAATTAACCTTGTTCTTTGCGATCTGCGCCCACCCTATCCCCGCAAACTTCCTAATCTTGTCCGCCCGCCTAACCTCCTGCCACCCCCTGCTACGATTGCCTTCTCCTGGAATTCACTTCGTTACCCTTTAGGACCAGCGGTTTTCTTGCCTTCACATTACATGCCCTGGCCAAGTCCATTTCTTCATTTTGATTTTGACTAGGATTTCATTCACCGGCGTTTGTTCCCTCACCCACTCTGCCCGAATAGCAACGTACCTAACGGCAACGCGGACGATTGCGAGCTTATTACCACGCGAAATCCAGGAACGGACGCTAAACAACTGCCCCTGTAAGGCATTCCGTTAAGCTTTTCCTGGTTTTGGTGATTGGCGGCTTCAAATTTACTTGAGGAGCTGAAAAAACAAAACAAAAACGAACAGATATCCCAGAAGTGGCGTGTCAACTAGACTGAAACAAAACAGACGCGTTTTAATTGCTTGAAGCCTTGGAGAGACAGATTCGCAGAATCAGGCGTGTTTTCGCAAAAACGCAGACATCTTCATTATGAGGATTGGTTCAGTAGCGCTTTTTAACAATTAAATACTAACGTAAACATGATCGAAAACATCGCAACGACACAGAACAAGAGACGACCGCCAATATCTTGTCCCCGTTTCTGTGTACTGTATTCTATCATGCCTAAGATTCACCAAATTGCTCAACTCCAGACTGTTTTTAAATGCTTCAGCTGAAATTTCCGGCAATATTCGTCAAACATCGTTGTTAATATAAGATGAAATGGACACTAGATCAGAAGCAGGAAACTAAAATTTTATACAACGGCCATTAGTACAGAATTTTCGAGCTCGGCTCTAACGAGGCTGGTTTCCACCAACACCTGCGTGACGGGGACCACACGGAATTCAGACGCTAGACCGATCGGCCATCAGCGGAGCGGTGCGTGAGCTTATTTAGACTAAGCTACAGTGTGTCTACCCATGAAGGGCTATCCGGGTGTTAAAACGACGTTCACTGGTCTGAATTCGGCCATTCGATGATGTACGAGAAAGCTCGCAACAGAACAGCGGGCATATTTTCGTGCTAATTAGCATACACGCTATTTTCACGAATTTGAATAACTGCGAACCATTTGTTGAAGAAATATTATCAGGCGAATACTTTTGAAAAGTTTTGCATGTACTTCCGATGATACGGACGTCGTGATATCCAGGACAGATTAAATCTTTCTGTTCCATCCTGTGTGGTGTTATCCCCCCGTTCCATGAATACCCTGCTCACAATCAGAGATTAATATAATTGGTTTTTGTGGAAAGGAAATGGAGTATTATCAGTCTCATATATCGTTGGACACCTGAACCGCGCCATAAGGGAAGGGATAGAGGAGAGAGTGAAAGAAGAAAGGAAGAAAGAGGTGCCGTAGTGGAGGGCTCCGGAATAATTTCGACCACCTGAGGATCTTTAACGTGCACTGACATCGCACAGCACACGGGCGCCTTAGTGTTTTGCCTCCATAAAAACGAAGCCAGACTGCTTTTCTGCGACTGCGGAGAAGATGCACTGTGAGTCCTGAAAGTGTGCCCAATCAAGTTCTTCGGAATCTGTCTAACGAAATATAGGCTGTCTCCTATGCGTCACTGGAGAAGGCTGGAAAGAGCAAAGAGCATTGCAGAAGTTTGTTGCCTATTTTAAAAGCCGAGGAACGTTCAGCGGGGGTCTTCTAGTACAAGCCTGTCCCTTGATATTTACTGTAATGTTGATAATAGCGAGAAAAATTACAGGCCAATTGCCGTGCTTCCGCGGTTCTGTTGAAACCTTTCGAGACTGTTATTAGCACACGACTGATGCATTTTTTTTCATGAGTATAATATTATATCTCCTGCACAATATGAATATCGCAAGAATAAGTCTACCGAAGAGGCGCTACTGCATGTAAAACATGAAATACTTAATAATTGCGGCTCCAATTCACGCTGTAAAGGTGGTTGGACAGCGAAGCTGTAAAAGGACAACCAATGATCTATTGCGACGCATTCGAAAATTCACGCACGTGGCTCTACAAAGAGTGAAACCAGAGACAAGTGAAATGTACTTGAGATATATGCTGTATGCCTGATTTCAAGGGAAATATGCTGTTTGCATTCAGTTTTAGCCTGGCCCTATTGCTTACGACAACGACAAGACAACGCAACCGTAATCTTTACCGGGAACACACGCGAGGACAGTGCTTCGCATTGTGTGCAGGCACCGTTATCATACATTATGCTGTTTGCGCTTCACATGAAGGCTTCGAATGACATCAACCACTTTCGAAGCAGCTGCAAACAATGCTTACCGGATAGTGTAGTTGTAACTGTCGGTACCGCGCGTCGGAAATATTCCTTCTGTTATCGGACCCGCCCCGGTGGCTCAGTGGTTATGACACTCGGCCGCGGTCGGGTTCGGACCCGATCGGGGCAGCTACGTTTTTATGGAGGCAAAACGCTAAGGCGCCCGTGTGCTGTGCGATGTCATTGCGCGTTACAGATCCTAGGTGGCCGAAATTATTCCGGAGCCCTCCACTACGGCACCTCTCTCTTTCTTACTTCTTTCATTCCCTCTTTTATCCCTTCTTTTACGGCGCTGTTTATGTGTCCAACGATGTACGAGACGGATACTGCGCCATTTCCTTTCCCCCAAAACCAATTATTATTATTATTATTATTATTATTATTATTATTATTATTATTATATTATTATTATTATTATTATTATTATTATTATTTCAGAGGTTTCATATTCGTTCATATTAGTATTGGCTTTATTCTTGTTTGTATTTTGCTATATGCTGTACTGGGCTGTTATCGGTCGTTCATTCTCTTTGTTTATTGTTTCATTAGTTATTTATATGTCTGTTGCCTGTTCTAGCTGTTTTCATTTACCGCTGTTATCGCTGTTTTCTTGTTTTCGCTTTTTTGCTTCATGCTTGCTGTCACGCCTAGTTTATATGTCTTTCTATCGCCCTGACTGCTGCATTACCTCCCCTGAGTGTCTTCCTTTGTAGTGAAATAAATTTACATTTTGTGCGTGTGAATGGTGTACCAGCACCAAGACCTTTGGGTTGTTCCTGGGCACCGAAAAATAAAGATTGATTGATTGATTGATTATTATTATTATTATTATTATTATTATTATTATTATTATTATTATTATTATTATTATTATTATTATTATTTTTATTATTATTATTATTATTATTTTTATTATTATTATTATTATTATTATTATTATTATTATTATTATTATTATTATTATTATTATTATTATTATTATCATTACCAAAATGCCCGAGGTCTTCGGACTAAGGGACCTGTATTTTTTTCCAATGTATTAGCCTCTTGTTATTCGGCTGTGGTAATTACTGAGACTTGGCTGTCTAGCGAAGTTAGCTCAGGTGACTTCTTTCCTAATAACTATTCTGTTTTTCGAAGTGACCGCCCTGAATCAGCTTCTAAACAAAAGGGAGGGGGAGTGCTCATTGCTATTGACAGTTCCGTGCAGTGCGTTCGGCGTTCCGACCTGGAAACCATCGAAGAATCTGTCTGGTTAGAGGTCACTTTAACTCGACATCAAAAACTTTTATTGGCAGCTTTCTACCTTTCCCCTAATCTGTCTCCTTCTGCCTACGATGATGTACTACATTCTATCGAATACGTTATCACTTCTCATAGCAAGCACAAACTACTCATTTTAGGAGATTTTAATACTCCAGGTATTAACTGGAATACCTTTACATATTCTCACAACAATCATTATGTAGTTAGTAAGTGCAATCGGCTTCTAGATTTCACAGCTTTTAACACCTTGCAGCAACACAATTTAATTGAAAACTGTTGTGGTAATGTTCTTGACATTTGTTTATCTAATTTTGAAAATGTTCGAGTCTCGACATCTGACATCTCACTTACTCGCTGTGACAAATTTCATCCTCCAATTCTAATAACGGCTTCGGTTTCTGTCCCACCTTCTGCTAATTCAAATCGTGCGGGGAATTCCCCCCGTTTCGCTTACGCACTTGGCGACTATGTTGGTCTCTTCGGTTTCTTCTCTTCTGTCGACTGGTCCGTTTTAAGCGAAATCAGCGATGTTGACGAACAAGTCAGCCGCTTCACTGAAATAGTTCTCAATGGTATGCGCCAGTACATACCTCTGCATACTCCTGCTCGCAGCAAGTTTCCGTTCTGGTTTTCCAAGGAACTTAGAGCAGCGCTGAAACTTAAGGAGCGGGCCCACCATAAAGCGAAATGCCCTGGGCTGGATACATGGGCAGAAGAATTTCGCCGCTTGCGTTCCCTTTGCAAACGCCTGTACAAGCGGGATCATGAGTCCTATCTTGAATATTTAGAGAATAGTGCCTCTAATCGTCCTATTGAATTCTGGCGATACGTTCGCAAGCGTTCGAATAAATCTGATAGTCATATTCACTTAGTTGACTCTCATGGAAATGAAATTCGGAATGTCGATGACGGCTTTGCTCAACACTTTTCCTCCGTGTACAAATCTCCACGTTGCGATTCTGTATGCCTTCCAGCTGGCGCACCTAATTCCGTTCTTCTTGACGAGAAGTTAGTGAGTGAGAGTCTTAAGTGTTTGAAACCATCTTTGTCCCCTGGACCTGATGGCATTCCAGCCGCCATAATAAAAGCCTTCAGTAGTACCTTCGTCCCTGTTTTAACCACGATATTTAATAACTGTTTGAAAAATTCTGCCTTCCCCCGCGTGTGGAAAACGACGCGTGTTTTCCCTGTGTTCAAATCAGGAAACAAATCTGATGTTTCGAACTACCGCCCCATTTCTCTTCTTTGTGCAACCTCTAAGCTTTTTGAACTAGCTTTGCACAAAGTACTTTCCTTCCACCTTAAACATTTAATCATACATAATCAGCATGGTTTCATAAAAGGTCGTTCTACTACAACTAACCTTGTGACTTTTATGACGTATACTTCAGCTGAAGTCCTTCAGAGGAGTCAGCTAGACGCTGTGTACTGTGACTTGAGCAAAGCTTTCGACGTTGTTACTCACTCATTACTTCTTCAAAAGCTTCTGCTGTTTGAGATCGACGTTTCAATTGTAGCCCTCCTACGCAACTATCTTCTTGATCGGTCCTGCTTTGTCAGTGTAAATGGACAGACCTCATTTGTTTACACTCCAACCAGCGGAGTTCCTCAGGGCTCGGTATTAGGCCCGCTTCTGTTCTCTGTTTTTATCAATGACGTTTCCTCCGTTGTCAAAAACTCCTCGTTTCTCCTTTATGCGGACGATATAAAAATGTTCAAGGCAATACATACTCTTCATGATTGCTTGTCATTGCAATCGGACATATCCGCCTTCTCTGATTGGTGCTTGAAGAATGGGCTCACTCTCAATTCATCTAAAACCAAGGTTGTCTCATTTACGCGTAAAACGCACAGTCTTCTCTACTCTTATTCTCTGAATGGTAGGCTGCTGCCGAGGGTTGATGAAATAAATGACCTCGGCGTACTTTTCGACCGCAGCCTCAGCTTCTCCTCTCATACAAAACGCATTGCTCTGCGGGCTATGCGTACACTTGGCTTCATCTGCAGGCTTTCGAGAGAGTTTCGAGCCCCACTTCCTTTCTTAAAGCTCTACCTTTCCATATGCTTGCCGCTTTTGGAATATGCGTCTGTTGTTTGGAACGGCACTTGTCAGTCGAACTGTGAAAAAATCGACAGAGTTCAGCTAAAGTTTTTACGCATATTTCAACATCGGTTTTCTTGCAAAACTTCCAGCTCTCGTCCCAGGCGGAGTAACTCACTGCAGCTTCCTTCTCTTAGCTGCCGTCGCGTGAGGGCAGATATAATTTTCTTGTATAAACTTCTTCATGGTCACATTCTATGCCCTCAGCTCCTAGCGCGTATCCTTTTGCGTGTACCGCGAAAGAGCATAAGGGAATTCAGACCATTCCAAGTTTCTGCGCTCCTGCACTACCTCTCCCCTCTGGACAGAATGCAAAAGCTGTTCAATTCTCTTTGTCCTCACTTTGATATATTCGAAAATTCTCTCCCTTCTTTTATATTGGATGTCCGTGACGTTCCACTTTGAGCACTCTTTTTCTCATACATAACTTCCCCTTTCATGCATTTTGACTTTACTACACTTGTGCGTTTGCACTGGTATTATATTGTTTTTTTTCTCCTTAATTGTTCATCACGTCTACTTGTTTTCATTAATGTTATTTCTTTAATACTGTGTACTCACGCCTGATTGTCTGTAACGCGTTCACTAATTACATTTCTTATTGTGTATGATTGTATTTCTAGCTTGTATTTCAGAGGTTTTCTTATTCGTTCATATCAGTATTGGCTTTATTCTTGTTTGTATTTTGCTATATGCTGTACTTGGCTGTTATCGGTCGTTCTTGTGTTCATTCTCTTTGTTTATTGTTTCATTAGTTGTATATATGTCTGTTGCCTGTTCTAGCTGTTTTCATTTACCGCTGTTCTCGCTGTTTTCTTGTTTTCACTTTCATGCTTGCTGTCACGCCTAGTTTATATGTCTTTTTTTCTATCGCCTTGACTGCTGCATTACCTCCCGTGAGTCTCTTCCTTTGTGGAAGACAAATTTACATTTTGTGCGTGTGAATGGTGTACCAGCACCAAGACCTTTGGGTTGTTCCTGGGCACCGAAAAATAAAGATTGATTGATTGATTGATTGATCGATTATTATTATTATTATTCTCTTATCGCGCGGTTTTGGTTTCCACCGAGATATGTGAGACAGGCGTCATGTCCTTTTCTTAAAACCAATTTTCATTTCATTTTCCATCCCTTCCCTTACGGCGCGGTTCAGGTGTCCAACGATATATGAGACAGATACTGCGCCATTTCCTTTCCCCCAAAACCATTATTATTATTATTATTATTATTATTATTATTATTATTATTATTATTATTATTATTATTATTATTATTATTATTATTATTATTATTATTATTATTATTATTATTGCCCTACGGCGTGGTTCGGATGTCCAGCAAGATATGTTTTCCGACGAACAGACGATGTCGTTCCGTGGACTGTTGGCAATGCTACAACACGCTGTCGCGTCCGCTCTTAAAGACGATGCTTAAAGGGAAGATAAACGGTTTTCAAATCGCATGAAAAGCTGTGGTTGGGAAGAAAGCACATGGAAAATCATGTGTGTAAATTTTTTCCCGATTCTATCCGCAAACAGAGCTGCAATCGCTTCTTAAAAACCCGCCGCCGGCACGCCCTCGTCGCTTCCGGAATGCCGGGTTGGGGGACAGCAGAGAGGGAGGATTGGCGGAAGTGATGCCATTCACGGAGAGTCGGCCGGCCGTCCGGCTGCGCTTGCTTCCCTGCGGCCCGCGCTTTGGCGACCCACAGATCAACGTAATCTTCTGCCAGTGCCATTTACTCTCTCTCGTTCGGGCGTTCCGTGTAATGCTTGAAGCCTGTATATACACCAGTTCTGGCATGGTACTTCTTTCGAACAGCGCTCAGACCACAGCTTGGTAGAATCCGTCGGTTGTTTTCTCCCGCAGCCTCTTCTACGTTAACCAGAAAATCTGGTGGTACACAGCATGCCGTAACTGCCTGCACAAAATATGTGCAGCAATATTTCTGTTTTCGTTATATTACTTTCTTACCTGTTTGTAAGCTCTTTGCCTTTTCCAGCTGTTTCACATCCACGCTGAGCTAAGGCCACTTCCAGCGCTGTCTTTAAGGCACACAGTCTTGAACTTTTTTGAGCTCGTTACGCAATGTGTGCCTTTTTGCTTTTTCCTGATTGCTTGCTCCTTATGGCAGCACACGTAATTCTTTCATCAGCGCAGAGCACATGAAGCTGCACCTTACTGAACAAAAAAACCATTATATAGGCCTAGTATTCTTGAGCAAAGCAAACATTTGCATTCATGAGCGCTTGGTCATGGCCGACTATCGACAATGGGGCCAGAATTCATACAAATTTGTCCTTGAGTGAGAACGGCACAGTGGTCGAGCAGCGGTACGCATATATCTGCCACAAGTAATTCTGCTCGTTATCTCGATACGCAACAGCAGCAACTATATCTCGCAGCACACTAGTTTTGATGAGCAGCACTGCGAGCTCCGAAACGCAGCCATAATTCTTTTCAAAAGCGTGTTAAGCATGAAAAAAACAACGCAAGGGGGTAAGTGCAGAAGTTTCATGGTTGAACAGTAGCCAGAACAGGCGACAGAAGGAAAGCGCACGCGGGAGCTTCCTCCCGGTCGCCTCGTCTCTTCGCGCTGTAGTACAGCAGTGCATCCACTCCAACTCATCCAGTTTGGCATTCTTTTGTAGTTGTGTTTATGTTTATGGGGGTTTAACGTACCAAAGCGACTGAGGCTATGAGAGACGCCGTAGTGAAGGGCTCCGGAAATTTCGACCACCTGGGGTTCTTTAACGTGCACTTACATCGCACAGTACACGGGCCTCTAGAATTTCGCCTCCATCGAAATTCGACCGCCGCGGCCGGGATCGAACTCGCGTCTTTCGGGCCGGCAGCCGAGCGCCGTAACCACTCAGCCACCGCGGTGGCTTCTTTTGTAGTTCTAAAAAGCCTTCGGGGGTAATTAGGCAAGTAACTATAAATAAATGAACAAATAATAGCTTTAACTCGCACGACTCGTGTCAGCGTGCCGATGATCTGATTTAGATCACGTTTACAGGCGTTACAAGAAGTTGGTGGCCAGGCTTTTATGCAGTGGTGGTACACAGAAACGTTTTGGCTCAATTTAAGTTTTTTATTGCCACTTGCACCTACACAAAACATGTGCACACGCATGCACCTACGCAAAACATAGGTATCAATCGAGATTTGGTTTTTGTGTTACCCGTGTAGGACGTGAAAAGCCTATACTGGGTTAACCAAATTTCCGGCTTGCAGGCGCCGCCATGTGGTCGCTTCTCTATTAGCTTCTTATTCGGCGGTGGCACCAGTTTTCTGTTTAGTCTGTAGTTCTCAACGATTTCGGAATAGCTTTGCGTGCGCTCTTCCAGGTTCCGACAGTCCGGCGGTTCCACGGTTACCCGGAAGCAAAGAATATGGGAATGCGCTGACTACCCCTTAGTCGACGCAGATATTGATAGCAGAGAAAGCTCGGAAGCCCAGCTGCGGAGCGAAGAACCCGCTCGGCAGAAACAGGCCAATCCGCCTGGCGGCTGATGCCGCAAGAGATAAAGTCTCTTTGTTAGCCTTTAATCACCGATGCTCCGGCCCCCGCCCTCCAGGCCTACGTGCTGGGGCGGTGAGTAGTAAGGGGTCTCCATTCCCGGTGGAAATAAAAGCTGTCATCCACCCATTCATCCAGTCGAGATTTCCAACACGTGAAAATGTTGCGACTTGACTTTCGCTGCCGGCGCACACCGCGACGTCGTTGGTTCCGCAGTTTTCTGAAGCTGCTGATGGCTCGATCATGCATGGTGAAAGTCCAAACTGTTCAACACTGCTTGAATTATACATAATTTTCAGAAAGTAGTCCCTAAATGCCCGCTGAAGCAACCCGCAACGCAGCAACGCCGTCGCTGAAGGCCGGAGATCCCCGTGGATGACGTCACGACGGTCCCGACCAATTGTGGGCAAGAGCGGCGTTGGCTCGGCGCCCTGAGGCGATGGGGCGCGTTTTCTCCTAAAAAAACGGCTTTTTGCGTTTATTTCGACTTTCTTTAATTTAGGTATTTTGTTTCAGCTGACTAAAAACTATAAAATGACTTAGAGAACTAATTTTTTTCGAAAAGTGCTTCAGCTTCCCTTTTAGCGTCCCCCAATTTTGGAAATATTTTTTTGCTTTTTATTATCCTTAGCCAGTTATGTCGCCGCTGTTATCTCACATTGTGCCGTTCCACTTCACATGGTGGCTTTGATGACGTCAACCCCTTTCATACCAGCTGTAAAGCTAACGTTTACCGGAACGCGTCGGATTGAGTTCCCATTGCTCATACACGCCTTATCATCCATCATGTTGTTTTGATGCTTGTTCTGTGGTTTTTATTTAGCCCGGCGTTTTCGCCAACGACGACGACACCACGAAAAATTCCTTGGACGGTAGAGATATAGAGCTTCGCGGTAAATATATTAAACAGATTGTTTACAATAGCGTTCTTCCTTGACCTTCGTAAAGCTTTTATTCCTTTAATCATAAGCTACTCCTTGCTATACTTAACAACTATGGTATACGTAGAGTAGGACTAACTTTGATGCGTAATTAACTTACAAACAAGTACCGATATGTTCGTCTTAACAATGACGTGTCACCAAGGCTAAATGTAATCTGTGGTGTCCCGCAGGGCTCTATACTTGGACAAATGGTATTTAATCTTTATATAAACGATTTATCGGATATACCAAACTTACCTCGCTTAATTTTGTAAGCTGATGAGTCCAGTGTGTTTTAGCATCCACATCACTTACGAATTTGAAATTAAAGATTAAGGGATATCGGGTTTAATTATGACTGTGGCTGCATATCAATAAGTTACGGTTAAATGTAAGCAAAACTAAATAGAGTATTTGTGCAAGTCAATAAGCCTACTCAGAGAAACACAAATATAATAATAAATAATTTTAAAATAGATAAAGTTCTTAATCAAAAGTTGTTAAGAGTGTGGTTTGAAAGCGACCATGGAATACATGTGGTTAACTTATACAGAAAGCTGGGCAATGTTATCGGGCGCCTTTTTAAAATTAATAATTTCATGCCTGTTTGACTGAAGAAAATGCCATATTTTTCAAAATTACCGAAGCCGACCCCAAGACTTACGAACGCATCCTCTGTTCCTGTAACATAAATGCATAAAGCTAAACAGTTATACTATGTAAGACCAGCAAAATACATTAAATACAACCAACTATATGAGAACACTATGTCCAAGTCACCCGGTCACTAGAGCGTGTGCAATGAGACTTTAAAAATAGCAAGTATCCGCACTAATTATATCATGAAATATGCATTTACCAGATCCCTGTTCTGCTTAACAAATTTGGAGGTAGCATTGATTTCTGCTCGCGTATATTCAACAGTTTACTGAAGAAGTTATCAGAAAATGATTATGGTAAGTGTGGAGTTCGCTGACCATTCCGCGAACTCGTTGGTATTGTGTTCGCAAGGAAGGCCGCTCCAGCGGGGTCGGAAGTCGCCAACAAAGGGACCCGTCCCGTCCCGGCCTCTCCTGCTTGCGGCCTCCGCTCGGTAACGGCATAGCCCGTCTTAAGAAGCCTAACCATGCACAGGTGTCGACATGTGTGCGTTCACAAGGGGTTGCTGAGGCTCTGAAAATGCACGAGATATGGCTGAGTATTAGCCGAGTTACCGGAAACCCACTATTCCCGTAACTGTGTTCTTCTCTTTCGGTGTGTTCTGTAAACAACTGTAGTGATTGTCTCGCATGCATATGTTTGTCGCGTGTGCGAAAGAGAAAACATATGTTAGGAAAGTGGCAACCGCTGTGCCGTGGGAGAGGGTGGTCGCGTTTGTGCTGTTTGTGTATTTGATTGCAACCTCTCCTTTCCCAAATGTTTAATCAGCACTCTTCCCCAATCTGTGATTAGTTGGCGGAAACCTTATTTTCCTCTCCCTAACCACTGATTGGTGAGGTGTGTCGCTTGTAATCTTATTTGTGGCAGTCCCTGCTAAGGGCTGAGACAGAGGGTTTAAAAAGAAGCGCACTGGGTTGAACGAGGGCTGAATTCATCTGATCCACGGTTTATTCATGTAAATAGTTTTCTCCTTGCTTTGTTTCTTCTTGTTTTATTTATGTCGTAAATAAATATTTAACCATCTCTTTTCCTCGAGTAATGTGAATGTTTGGGAGTTAGAACCACCGGGTCATTAAGAAACCCCGATTTCATCATCAACAAGGTGTTTCCTCTCATCGCCACTTGAAGGGGAAACTCAACTGGCGCAGTCGACAGGATCGCAACTTCTTTCTACTCGAGGCATTGGACGGAAGGTGAAAAGAACAAGTCGGTGGACAAGCTGTTTGTCCTAAAGGAGAAAGCGTGAAGCTGCGTCGAAAGACGACGACGAGAGCTTCAGGATCACGGGTCGAGTTCGAGAGGACGTCGGAGGCTCAAGTCCGCGAGGAGCTGAAGGAGCCGGGCAACGACAAGCCATCCAGGGTTCGAGCCACCGAACTGCTGAAAATGAACCAGGCGTCCACCTCGATAGGGTTCGAGTTAGCTAGCTGCTGAAAAGTAACCAGGCTACCAAGTGAAGCGAGGTCCGAAGCGGTGATCAGCTGAGAGACCAGGATCAACTCGTGGGCGTCTACCTTCCCGAGAGCCCGCTGTTATCACGCTGAGATCGACAGTGCTGCGGTCGTCGGAGCATCGAAAGAGGTAGGACACCTTCCTGCTTTCTCCAAATTTGCCATGTCTGTGTAATAGTCGTACGCGATACGGTAGCATTGAAATGACTGATGCAGGGATGGATGCCCCGAGGGGGAATGGTCTATAGCTTATCGAGCAACTCACGTCAACAGAGCAGGCACTAGGAATCATGACGCAAGCTTTGTGGAAAGAAAAGGAGCGCAGGGCTCAAATGTTTGAAATTGAAAAGTTGAAGCTCCAAACTGAGCCTAAAGAAATAAAATTGATGCAAATGCAGTTCCCGCCACTAGAGGATGCGCAACATGGACAGCGGTTGGGCGATTACGCAAATGGACTGAAAACGGTGCTGGCTCCTATGCAAGAAAAGGACCCATTGGCGCACGCGGGCCATATGGGCGAAGGTCAGAAGAGCGCCGCACCTGAGGCGACATCGACGTGGTTAGCGATACTGCAACTGCGGTTGCAGATCGCAGAAGTAGTGAGGGAATCGCTGGAAATGAAGCGCGAAACGTATAATCTTCGGTCGGAACGTATAGCATGAGAAAAGGCCAGCGAGACAGAAAAAATGCAAGTGTTGGAAACGCAAATAGTGAGGCAGGAATTAAGAGATGTTAATTTTGAGTCTGACGTCGCTGTCCCTGGCAGATTAGTTCCTCAGAACTGCGAAAGCGCACGACAAACTTTAAAGGTGACCGCAGGTTCAGATGAAGTTGTCGCCGAGGTGGCCTGTAGGCCATCACTGACAGCTGAGGACGCGCTGCTCGTGTCGGTCGAGCTGTCGATACAAGGGACACAGGTTGCGCTAACTCGGACAGCGGTATTGGCGGACGCGTTGAGCGCGCCGGGCGACAACCTAGAGCTGCGCGAGGATTCAGCGACGATTTCCATGCGTGATTCTGGAACAAAGGAAGCGCACGCAGAAAACCATCGGACACCTAGAAAGAGTCGTCGCTGTCGAGTGTACCCTAAGCGCAAGAAAGCCGAGCCCTCTAAGACTACGCCTCCGGGTGACTCAGACGGTAGCAGCTGGAAGGGCAAGGTGAAGTCGTGCTTCTCGGCTGCAGAAGGCGTTCACGTTGTGGATAGGCAGCAGCAGGCGGGAAGTGGCGTAGCACGTTAATCAGTGGGAACAGCAGGGTGCGCGGAAATAGAGGGGCAAGCGAAATCGCGACGTAAAAGATTTCAGAAGACGCTGGAGCGCCGCCCCAAACGGAGAGTACCTCGCAGGCGACAGTCAGGGCTAACTGGTCGCGCACCAGTCATTAGAAAGCAAAAACGCTCATCGGGCGTCCAAGATTGCCGATTGCTGCCAAGGGAAGAAAGCTTGACAGGCAACGGCGCTTTCATTTCAGAGTCTCTGTACGGGCGGACCGTTCGACCAACACCACGCTGCCGGGCCTTTGTAGGTTTATTACCGGAACACAGAAATGCTTGCAAAGGGGGTTGTCCTTTCTTGTGACTGGTCGGCGTCATTGATACCGCGTCCCAGCCGGGCGCGGCTGAAGAGTTTAAAGCATGCGAGCTCTCCGAGTGCTCTATGTATGCATGCGTAAGTAACCAGTAGATATAATGTGGGAAGCAGAGGCTGGTGACCAGCTTGGCAGTTGGCATACAGAGAGCGGACATGGCAAGTTCTGGAACGTGCAGATTGGTGTCCTAACCTTGTGTGCACGGAACGAATTGAGGCTGTGTATGTGTGTGCGCAGTGCTGCTTGAAACCTTGTGGTCGGACTTTTATGTCAAACTGACAGCAAGTGTCCACGTGACATTCTTGGTTGGGAGGTGTGGAGTTCGCTGACCTTTCCGTGAACTCGTTGGTTTGGTGTTCGCAAGGAAGGTCACTCCAGTAGGGTCGGAAGTCGCCAACAAAAGGACCCGTCCTGTCCCGGTCTCCCCTGCTTGCGGCGCACGTCCTTATCTCCTCCGCCCGGTCACGGGCGTAGCCCGTCTTAAGAAGCCTAACCATGTACAGATGTGGACATGTGTGCGTTCACAAGGGTTGCTGAGGCTTCGGGAATGCACGAGATACGGCTGAGTATTAGCCGAGTTACCGGAAACCCACTATTCCCGTAACTGTCTTCTTCTCTTTCGGTGTCTTCTGTAAACAACTTTAGTGATCGTCTCGTCGGCATATGTTTGTCGCGTGTGCTAAAGAGAAAAAATATGTTAGGAAACCGGTAACCGCTGTGCCTGGGTGCTGTGGGAGAGGGTGGTCGCGTTTGTGCTGTTTGTGTATTTTATTGCAACCTCTCCTTTCCCAAATGTTTAATCAGCACTCTTTCCCCAATATGTGATTAGTTGGCGGATTAGTTGGCCAGGAGGCTGCGGCGCCGTCAGAATTTTTTACTGCATTTTCTCGCGTCTCCTAAGGCAGGTATATAAGAGAATAGCTCGTATAGAATTACAGAAAGTTGCGGCCTAACTTGGTTGTTGTTTCGGCTCGTAGCGTTGATGTCAACAAAGCTTCTCTCTTTCATATCTTAGAACATTGATACCGAAAAATGCACACTATGTTGCGCAAGAAGGGACCGTCAAGGTAATATCCAATACTCTTTGGGAAAATCTACAAGTCTGCCTCTTTGCAACCCCAAGGTAGGTAAATGAAGCAGTTCTTATAGGACATATAATCATAAAAAAATGAAATTTGCTGTTCCTTATTTCACGATCTAAGCCTTTATTTTAGTAAAAAGTTTCAAGACACATTCAAAAATAGAGCGAAAATTCACAGCGGCGCAGAGCCACAAGCAAGTCTGAAAGAAGGTTACATTATTTTCGCCATTCAGAGCTAAATTGTTCTAATATCGCCTTCTTTGCGTAATCAGAAGCATGATCAGTGAGTTTAGAACGGTAGCCGTCACCTATCTTATCCCGGTTTTGCTGTAGTTTCTCTTCGTAGATTTTTCAGGTCGGAAGTAATATGGTGGGTGTATACACGGCTGTCGCCTTTAGCAGCTACACCTTAAAATAAACAGAAAGTAAAGTACGGAAAGAACTGCTCGTGTGGTAGCTGGAAGTGATGAGAGGAGTCGCTAAACGTTTGTTTTTGATGAAAAATAGTCGCGTTAGTAATATAAATTCCGACACTTTAAATTGACAAGCTTATCGTTATCAAGCTGTGGCTGACTTGATGCAGTGCTCGTTGTGAGTATGTATTCCTTCCCCGGGGAGTTTGAAATAACTTACGATGATCTAAAAAATGAACCGCAAAAGCTTTTTGTAACCTTCTAGTGGTTATGCATTTTTTTAATCACACGAAACATAACATTCCGAACTGTGAATTTGCTCGCACTGTTGGGAGCTCTGCCGTCAAACTTTTCACAGGCAGTTTCAACTAGCGTGGCATGATAAAAAAAGAACTAGGCTTTTAGAGCAATAGACATACCTTCTGCAGCATTGTATACTGATGTTAGCAGGAATAACCAAATAGGTCACTCATCTTATCCAATGAGCTCCCTAACTAATTTCCAATTGGTACACTTTTATCTGTAAGACTTAAGCGTCTGGTGACAAATAGTGCTTTGTAACTGGTCTTTCGCAGCAACCTTATCACTTTTTGGAACTTCTAAAACGCGGTTAGACTCAGAGCTGTGGCTGCGCAAATTTCGAACATCGCGCCCTTTTCTAAACGCCAGCTTCATGGGCGCGCGCAAAGCAAGGCACACCACTATACACGTGAGTCCGCGGCGCACGTGTTCGCTCTGCAGCTGACGCTGCGATGCTCGCCTATCTTCGCTGCTCCAGGCATGTGCGCCACAGAGGGACGTCTAGTGCTGGGTGTTGCTTTGCGCTCGCCATCAACGCAGGCCTTTTTTCCTGCGAGTTGGAGCAACGAGCAGCTGCACGGACCTCTGCGTTGGCAGCACGCAAAGTCACGCCACATGTACTACAGGGAGTGACGGGTAGTAGAAGGTGTTAGAGTTACCGTATAGGCAGCGTTCCTTCGCTCCCGCCAAAAGTGTGCAGTTTTCGAAAAGGGCGCGTGATGTCTAAAATTTGTTCAGCCATATAACTAAATAGAGAATCGTGTTTTGGAAATTCTTATAAGTGACATTCCAACTGTAACGTCCAGCTGAAAATCACAAACTTTATCTTTCTGCCAAACTTTCATACTTCAAATGTGAACGACTAGAATGTATTGAAACACATTACTAATTGAGCTGACTTCATGCCAAATGATATAAAAATGTATAACGGATCCTTATAGAATACGGCCTCGGGTAGAGCACAGTGAGTTTGCAGGCCATTTTCTCGTTGTCTGTGTCGTTAGCAGCGTTGTTTAGCAAAAATTACTGTGCGTTGGTGCGCGTGTGTTAAAAAGTGCCGTTGTGTGACATGTGCTATTTAATTACAAAATGCGCTGATTGCGAGTTTTTCAATCTTCTTTAAAGATCACAGAAGCATGGTAGTTTCAGTTCTGCCAGATTTGTTGGTTATTTAAACATTTGAGGAGTACTGGGCGACTTATCAATAAATGCTTTGGCAGGAGAGTATATTAGGTAAAAAAACTAGGAGTGGCTTAGCTCGGCTATGCTATAATACACGTAGCGTGAGCTACACTGAGCCGCTCATCATCAATTGCCGCTGAGCAGAAGTTTCACTCTCCTTTTCCATGGCTATGCCACACCGGCAAATGCCCCGCTAAATGTATACCCCCACTGATACCTCTGCGCATGCACACAAAATGAGAGGCGCTGTCAAGCGGTTCTGGCGCAGCGTCAGACTAGGCTAGTGCGAAAAGGAGGCGCACAGCTGGGCACGCGCCAGCGCCAGTACGTCTGCCGCTGCTATGACTGTCACTCCTCTGGAATGCGTTGAGCGGCGAGGCACGCGCGCGGCGGCGGCTCCGGCGCGCTAGCTGGGCGCCGTGTGACGTCACTGCTCCTCGCGCATGCGCAGCACGGCTCTCCAGGAGCCACGCGAAACTGCTCAACGTCGGCCAGTGTAGCTCACGCTGCAAAAGTGCATTCAAAAGGATAAAGCTTACGCGGCAATAATAGTTAATAAAATGCAAAACGGTAGTACAGACAAACAACATACTTAAACAAGCGAAGACATTACACTAGATAGAATTGGTCCGCAAGAGAAAAACACAAAGAAAAAAAGGGTACTGCGCACCCTATACAGAGCCAGGACATGAATAAAAGTGATACGCCCAAAGTGTGCAATACCTATTACTCTGCCGTAGTATAGCATTGACACACAAGGACTGTGATGTAAAATAGTCAATACAATCATACACAGCGCCTGTAAAACTATGTCTTTAAAAGAAAAAGGAGGGAGAGGAGAAGGAAAGGTGGGGAGGCTAACCAGGAGATGCAACTGGTTTTCTTGGAGTGTGAGAGAGGAATACAGGATACAAAGTGGAAAGTGTTCGGAAAGTGAACATATACGGTAATGTTCAAGATCATCGCGCAGGAAAGACATGCTTAAAAAACCAAACAGGGCTTGGCTGGTCCGGAGAGCCGTCAACAGCTTGTGCCTTTGTCGAGGATATTCATCTGTGTTAGTGGGCGAGGATGACTATAGTCCAGTGCACAGCAATGTATTTACATCTCTCAGCACTGTACGCTGCGCATGCCCAGAGAAAGTTCTGAATCACCTCTTCAAATTTGCAGCTAACATAGACAGGCATAGCTGTGTGCCTTGAACACGAGAAAAGATTAAAAATTCGGACACGAAACACCCATCCAGAGGCTACACCGCTAGTTTGGATATCGTCATTTGAAGCCTTCTGCCTATATACTGGTCTGATATTGTAGGGTTATATAATTCAAGAATTTAGGCTTCAAGTACGGCCATGCGGTTGTAGTGGCGGCCGGGTAGGTAAGAGGACAGCAAAAGGCCTGCAAATGAAGCTGCTTATTTTGTGCTTTGTGCCCACGAACAATAAAACAACCTTGCAGCAGCGACCGCAGCTTACGTGTTTGGAGGTCGTGGAAGATCACGAATGCAGGTCCTCTAGGCCGCGCTTAATTAGAAGGTTACGCCATATTCGTACATTGTAAAATCAATTGCGGGTGGGTAGACTCCTTCCACAGAGATCTCGTATCTGCATGCTTGACAACCATATGATTAGGCGGCCTCGAACAAGACCAGTAAAAATATTTGAAAGCTTTTGAGCAGTTTCAATATGCGTTACAATATTTTATCCATCAGAAATACCAGAGCCTGGAGTACAGTATATGTAACAGAGAAGAAACCGTTGTAATGCTGCCTTCCTTTTTCTTATGCCATTTGCTTGAGCAGGTTTGCGCACGACGCAAAAGAAGAGCAAGCGTTTTCTGCTTGTAGTAGTGATATAATATTAATAACGCAAAGTTAATTCGCTCTGAACCTGAACTTTGACTGTTTCACAAACCTTTGACACCTCTTTTTTCTCTTTCAGAACAGAAGAGGTTGCTGAATGTCAAGTTCAACTCCTCAGAACCTGATACAGCCTGCTTTTTTTGCTTACTTAATAAAGTGGCCCGAAGCAGAAGCTTCTAATTCTTCACAAAGGATTGAGAGGCTCAAAGTTCTATACATTGCAACGGATAATGCCGATGGCGGTGATGTGAACGAAGTGTCTCCGTGGCATGCGTGTCCTCTGTCTTGTTCAGCACTGTGCGCTCTCGGTGGCGTGTATTCAGTGCCCCGGTTCTCCTTGCAACTTCCTCGCCTTGAACCACGTAACTGTTTATGGAGGCGCAGGATGTACTCTCATCACACCAGAGACTTCAGAGTGGTCCCCGAACCAGAGCTACCACAATTGACCAAACCGGCGAGCCACATAGCATTGTCACCGTTAATTTCTTAGTCATGGCTATTCAGGGGCAGCATAACAGCATTTTACCAACCCCGGGTGATCACTAGCAAAAAAAATTAGCAGTGGTTTAGCTCTGGTTAAACCTAGAGTGACGCGATAGCTACAGCTGGCCGAGTGGAAATTGCTCAGTTGAACTGAAAGGTCAGTCTTTGCCGCTCCGTTTCGCTGGGCGTTCCTTCTTCATCTTCGTCACACTTGACACGGCGCATGCGCACGGCTGTTGCAGCTCGGTTTCGCCGGCGCTCCGCGCTGCCAGCAGCAGGAGCTCCTCCTCACCAAGTGTCTGGTCACGTGACCAACCACGTGACCACGTGGTGGGACCGGCGCCACCATGCTGTGGGTGCGCCGCCACCGTCACGTGCCCCCGCCACGCTGAAGGCTCGAAATGGCATCAGCGGCGGCGCTACAAAATGGCATGAGCGGCGGTCCAGCACTACAATTTAGGGAAAGCTTGACAATTTTCACACATTGGTCCAACTTTCAAGCCAATATTAGGCCATCGTTTGGCTGATCGAGCAGCCACCCCTGCCCGGGCTTTGGTTCCGCGACATCGGCCACTGGCTTTCCAGTTTTCAAACACTTGCACCGAGCTTTGAAAAATCGGCATCCATTCCTTTATATTGACACATATAACATAGGCAACCGACTAGCCAATGACGAGCATCGTGGATATAGCATTCTACTCGTACTTAGCATATATTAATTAAATGGGGCTACCAAATAATTGAGCAAAAAAAAAACGTTTACTGTGTCTCGCAGACCAGAAGACATCCTGGGGAGGAAAGGAAAGCACGGCCCAAGAGTAAGGTGGCAGAGGCTGAGGGAAAATCACATTCAAGCTTGCTGCCGTGCTGATGATTCAGGTAGGAGAGCGCAGTTTGCCTAGCTGCTGTGGCAAGGGTATGGCATCCATAGAGTGCATAATGGAGCGCTCTTCCACTGAACTGATGAGTCATATCGGAACTAATCGCCCTCCTCTTACTAAAGTAATGTTGCACTGCATTCGAACAAATTCCTCCTTCAGCTCTCACATGGTGACCCCACGATACGTCGAACCAGCAGAGAGATGCGTGATGTCGACGTCATCAGCCAACGCGCGGCCGTCGCAGGACAAAGATGATTAATTAAAACTGAATTTTGTGAGGTACAGTGTGCATGAAGACACAACGCAATTTAGGGAATATTTTTCAATTGATGGTTCATATGTAACACAATATTAGACGAAGAAAGTGGAAATGCATTTACAAAATTTGTCTTGTACCTAATGGTTATTTTCTGATATTAATGCGCCGTATCGCTCCCCCCAGTAAAGCTATTCAAAGTGACCAAAGCAATTTAACGCATTGTTTCGTTCTAATATCACAACAACATATCTTAACATTTCGAGCACTTTTTTTTTCACTTTCTTTATCAAAGTTAAGCTACAGGTTGTAGCATCTTCTCCACATATACCAAGTTTTTTCTGTAAATTGTGAAAATGATGGTTTGCACAGTTTTGCGAAGTACGCTGAGCACCGGAACCTCGGCGTACCTCTGCTTTGAAAAAAGAAAATTAACCATATTATCTTCGTAGCTTCGCTTCCATGTGACAAAGGAAATGAAACTGACTAAAAAACCGGCGTGGAAGCACCAATCTGACAGTCCAGAGTTATTAACTTAAAGGGGTAGAGACACCAAAATTCCAAGGTTGTTCAAAGGCTGTCATACGTTTCTTTGGTATGTGAACGCCATAGGAGCCAAGTATTAAACTCAAGGGAGGTCTAGAATATATTTAATTTCATTTTAAAGTTTGTGAACATGCTCGACCTTGGAAGTCCGACCCATCGCAAGAGCATCAACGCGACTTAGAGACGGAGAAAAAAAACACATCAGGTACCTGTTACGACATTGTACAGTTTTCTGCCGTAGGGGCAAAGTTTTGCGGTTTTGCGACCTAGCAGTCTTGCTCGCACATCTTTCTTTTCCTAAACGCTCACGACTGCGGCTCACGACCAACGAGTCAACGCATGCTGTTGTAGCCAGCCCGCCAGTCAGAGTCCTGCTTGCGTTTTAGTTTACGCACACAGTGAGCTTCCAGGCACACCAATCGACATGCCTCAGGTTTCGTGCGTTGTTGATCTTTGCCTCAGCAAGTCCGGCACGGAAGCCGCGTTGCATAAATTTCCTCGTGGTGCCGCGCAGAAACAAGCTGAATATATTTTGTGCGTGCAACTGGGCGCCACTATATCAGACTCCGAGCATGTATACAGTGTTGTATGCTCGCTACACTTTGACAACAGCAGCTACGAGTGCAACCCAGCATACTTCACTGACTTCGGCATTCGATCAAAACGTTTCCTGAGCAATGGCGCCATGCTACCGTTGTACTAACGCTCGCAGCAGCGCAGCGTCTTCTCGCTGCGGGGAGCTGAAAGAGCGGAAGAACAGTGCCAAAGCTTCAGGTGTGCATCGCATGCTTTCTCCATGATGTCTTTTGGCGTGCATGTTCGTGGTGTAGTGTCAGCTTGTGCAAAATGTTTGCCAAGTGCGTCGTCGATGGTGTCAGCGGGCTTCCTGACTCCTGTGTGTACACGGGCATAGAGGAGACTCCAGACTTCTCGTCTTCGAACACAGGTTAGCCTTTTTCGATGATCTGTTTTACTTGGGTTTTCTCATGGTGCCGGAGATTGATGTTTTGGTTGGCTGCTTATCTAAAGATCACTTTAGCCCCAAAAAAGTACAAAAAGGACGCGAAATAAATGGTACTGAAACCTGGTGTGAACGCCGTGACTTCGTATGAAGATGGCTTCGCTGTTTCTACGTCTGCCCAACCATCGGCTTCTGCTATCGTGCTGTGCTCAAAATGCTGCCGCAAGCGCCACGGTTAAATAAAATGAACCGCCCTCGAACTCAAAAATTCAAAATTCCCCCCCCCCCTCTCTCCCAAGCGTATTTTGGTAATACAGGTAGGAGCTGATAACAAGGAGCTTAGCACTGCCATGCCTTCATGTAGCAGAAATTGTTCCTACTTCTGAGCCCTACTGTTTCAAACGGCAATCGCGGCTACATAAAGGTAACTAATTAATGAAATAAAGGTAATTTAAGAAAATAAATGCGCTATCTTCCTAGGATGTGGCAGTAGTCATCCAAAATTGATACGTGTACAGACTTCAGAAGTAATGAAAGTAATGTGAAACGTCCATCATTGACATTATCCAGAGACAGTGGGAAGATTGTCGGCTTAAAAGCAGTGCAATGACTTAGTAGTACAAGATCAGGATTCAGATTTGGGATCGCTTAAACAATAGCGAGATTTCTAATTGAAATAAAAGTTCCACAGATTGATTGACCTAGAATAAATAAATACAAAGCATAGTGGCATCCGATACCACCGTTTCAGAGAAGGTCCTTGGAAACCATTGATTCATCCACTGTTTCCTTGTACATATCAAATCTTGTGATACACGGGCTTTGGGGCAAGCACTTGACAAACAGCCTGTATGACTGTCTAGCATAAGTTTCTTATGGCCTTTCTGTATAAATGCCTGGTTGTGTGCTCTGAAGCTTTGCCATTAGTTTCCATGCGCAATTTTGTTCTTTTTATTTTGATTTTAGCACTTGCCCATGGCCAAGCAACACCGCTTCTCACAGTGCCAGAAAAACCTGCACCTAACAAGTCTAATGCACAGGTTCAGTGCACACCCCGAGTGGCACGAAAATCTACGCAGGTGGCATGCATGCCTAAAACGAAAATGTTGGTGTGCAAACAGGGCTTGCAACACAGGAAGCTGGTATGGGTGCAAAGGAGTACTTGTCTCCTTTTTCAAAAATAAGAAAGAAACATATTGCAATGCATGCATTGCGATTTTGTGAGTAGTTTGTACTGTTAATCTCTGTAACAGCAGCACTAATTATACATTATTGTGCCATTACATGTGATTTTTTAACGTAATATTCTTTGTGTTATTGGAAAGAGTAGAAATGATATAGTCATTAGTACGCTAATGATAAAGTCATTAGACCGGCTGCTGGCCCGAAATACACAGGTTCGATCCGGGCCTCAGCAGTCGCATTTCGATGTAGGCGAAATGCTAGAGGCCCATGCACTGTGCGATGCCGCTGCATTCTAAATAACCTCAGATGGTAGACATTTTCTGCAGTTTTCCACTACGACGTCCTTTATAGCCAGAGTCGTTTTGGGACGTCAAACTCCATAAACCAAACCAGCAAGCACACTAGCGTGAGGTCTTCTTTGGATTCCTTTAGCAATTATGTGAATTGTTTGTTAAACAGCACTATTATCTGAGAGAAGTGTCAAGGTGGTTTACTGTTGGCAAGCCAGACACAAGTTTCTTTTAAAGTAGCTGTAAGCGAGCTAGTTATTCAGTTGGTCATTACGAGGGAGCAGCCTCAGCAATAAAAGTTCAGTGTTTTGCCCAGCAGTTGGGAGCCATTGTACTATGCTTCAAGAAAGAGAAATTTGCACCTGGGATGTACCCCGCCACGGTGGCTCAGTGGTTAGGGCACTCGACTACTGATCCGGAGTTCCCGGGTTCGAACCCGACCGCGGCGGCTGCGTTTTTATGGAGGAAAAACGCTAAGGCGACCGTGTGCTGTGTGATGTCTGCGCACGTTAAAGATCCCCAGGTGGTCGAAATTATTCCGGAGCCTCCCACTACGGCACCACTCTCTTCCTTTCTTCTTTCACTCCCTCCTTATCCCTTCCCTTACGGCGCGGTTCAGGTGTCCAACGATATATGAGACAGATACTGCGCCATTTCCTTTCCCCAAAAACCAATTATTATTATTATTACCTGGGATGTAAACCTACAAGTATGCACACAATAGGCTGGTTTCTTTGCACTGAACAGTCGAGGTACACGAATGTAATGAATTTCTGATAGTAGACACACGCACTGCTCATCTCGGTACAACTCTACCTTTCTGGCCGATTACTTTCACAATGTTTGCAACTGCACATTGCTCCCAATTCTCCTCCCAATTGCAGAATCTCCGACAGACTTCACAGTTGCCAATATTATGCTGCAAGAGGAGAGAACTCCGAGGTGTTCGCCGCCAAACTGGTGTGGTTTGTCTGCAACATTCGAAGACAATCGTCATGACAGCACTTACCAACCAGTTTTGGACACCTCAGCAGCGCAAGTGTATTAATAAGCAAGGCTTTGGCACACACATAAAAGCTCTGCAGCATGTAGGTATTCTCGTTAATGGCTAAATTTCCTTCAGTAGAACCAGTGCGTAACATAAACATGCAAATATTTTTTAGTAGCACCTGACGGTGGTCGTTCTTTAGTGTTTATGGTAGTTGTACATTGAGCACATTGTTTCATTATTTACATGACAACATTAAACTGCCTGCTGGTCTTCCTCTGAACCATCACCACCTTGAAGGGTCATTGTTTATGAGGACTGCTTGCTGCAACTCGCCAATCTCTGCAGGAAGTGCCATCATCCAGAACTATCTTCACTGTAGGCGTGAGTCTCACTTATCCATTGCAGCGGTTGCAGCAGAAGTTGATTGGCACCAAGACACTCACAGGTGGATAATTTAGTCCGGAGAAAATGTTGCTTATTTCGCACGAAACGCGACAACGGAATGATAAAAAGCCAACTCAGCAGTGAGAAGATGTAATCGATGAGTTGTGGGTGTGAAAAATGAGACTCATGCTAGGGAACAGAGTGACGAAAAAAACTCCCGTCCATAATCAGCGCGGCATCTTTCCGGCTCTCCGCAGCAGCGCCTCGCGGAAAGCCAACGACACGCGATCACATGTTCCCTTTAACAGTGGACTATACTGTATATTGCACTGATCCTGGAGTCTACATTATTTGCGACGTGAACCCTGTCACTGGACACACATTCCCTTATTTAGGTACCTGTGCCTCTACGCCGCACCATTTTCAGCGATGTTCAGCGCCTTCCTCATCTCGGTATCCGTGTCTCTCAGCGTCTTGTTGCGGAGCATTTCGTCTCGCCTGGCCTCAACGCCGACGTTCGCATCTGGGCTCTGGCTTGCATTGTTGCTCGTCAGCAGTGCAAAATTTAGCGTCACTTTATGACCCCTCTAGAAAGTTTCCAGCCTCCGGACTCAAATTTTGCCGTTTTTCACATAGACCTGGTCGGACCATTACCATCATCGCATGGTTACCGTTATATACTCATCATAATTCACTGTTTTACACGCTGGCTGGAAGCCAGCCTTATACCGGACATTTCTGTGGAAATGGTTGCCTCCCCGCCCATTTCTACGTGGATTTCCCGTTACGGCGTGCCAGTGAACATCATCAACGACCGAGACCGCTATTTCGTGCCCGCACTTATCGCCAGTTCGACCCAGGTTCTCGGCATCACCCTTCTCAAAACTACAGCTTACCATCCGCAAGCCAAAAGCTCGGTCAAGAGGTGACATTCAGCCGAAGGAATCGCCACTTTCTTGCTAGTTGTCCTTTTAGATCTTAGTACGGCCATCAAAGGAGATCTGAGATGTGCCCCTTCTCATCTCACCTATGGCGCATCGTAGCGTCTACCAGCTGATTTCGTGTGCCCCCCTGCCCAAAGCGTTGTCTGTCCTGCCCTGGCATACTTTATGTTGAACGTCTAACCACTCTCCTGTCCCGTATCTCCACCCGTCCGACACGTGCTCACCAGTGCAAGCTGACCTTTGTCCACTGTGATTTGAGAGACAGCGCCTATGTTTTCTTATGCAGGGATTGTGCTCGCCGTCTGCTTCAGGCACCCTATACTGGACCCCATCTCGTCGTCGCGCGGGGCGAGAAAACGCCGTGTCATTATTTGTGACACAGTCATCTGCCTCAACTACATAAAGCTTGCCCACGTCGACAACACCGTGCTTCCTTCATCAGCTGCCCTCTCACTTCTCTTTCCACTTTTTCCCAACAAGGCAAATCCCTGCCCTCTTTCAACTAGCCTGAATACTTAAAGTGCTGGGACAACTCTGTCTCCTGAGGGGCAGGCCTTGTGGTGGCATGTTAGCGCCGTGCGCTGTGAGGTGAAGAAATAAAAGGAGGGTCGCGCAGCGGCTGGAATAAACCAGTTTGGCTGCAGCTGTTGTGGAAGCAATATCTTCTTGTATAGCATAGCAGCCAGCCACGCTGGAGCAGTGCTGTGAAGAAAACTGCGAAGTGCAAGGGACGCTTGCAGACCTAGCATTTAGCTTGAAGTCTTTTTGGACGTTGCAGACTATGTAGTTTGAACTTGGCCAGACCTCCCTCTTACTTATTCAGTGCAAGAGAGCAGAATCTTGCGCTATGCTTTTGTACATTCTATAGAGGCAGTAAAACTGCCCAGTAAGGCATGTAACTTGACTCTTTAGCTGCTCAGCCTCAGAACAAGAAGGATGAGGTGTGAATATTTGCACAAGATAGTGGATGCAGGGCCCATGTACACGCAAATACAAGTACAACACAAATACTTTCTGCAGCTGGAGCTTCAGAAACATTTTCTAAAAATCAAACAGCTGTAGCAGACCTAAGGGACAAGAAAAATCGTAGCAATAAAAAGTAGGAGGGCCACAGAAAATAGCTTGCACTCATCATAAAGTAGGTCCGAGTAGTACCGACAGAAGACCGGACGTGTTGGGGTCAGGATGAAGGAGTATTCATAAACCGTAATTTGTCTAAGCTGCATGATAGCTGCCCTCTACATAAAAGCTGTCTTTGATATCTTTCTCGTTGTAAAGTTGATTCCACAGTCGCAGGCTTAGTGACATTTTGCCTTGTTTTCTTTGTGAAAATTGTTCTGTCACAATAATAATTCCCGAAGTGTCATTCTTTTCGTGTGTGTTCATGTCCTTACTTAGTATAGCCTCTGAAAGTCCCACAAGTGTATGTTTTCTGAAGGAATGTCCTGCATGTGTGCTCATTGTACTACTGCATCAGCAGGTTCTTTTTGATCTTAGTGTCTTGGGTAAAAAGTATGTTCTTTTTAAACCGTTTGTAATGCAGCTCAGCCCTCTAAGTACGGGCCTGATTTTTGCGTTACGTTTTTTGTATTGTGACACGTTGAATAAGTGTTACGCATGTGCTATCCAAGGCATTTTTTACACAGACGCACAGGTGACTGGTGCTACGGAGCACGTGTCTTTGTGTGCAAGTAGTCTATATTTGTGCAGCACAGAAAGTGGATGACAAAAGGCAAAAGATAGGTAACAAAAGTAGTTTCAGGCGGAGATGTTGTGGAAAAAGCAGTAAATCGTGGAAAAATAATAAATGAAGTAAACGGCCAAAATAACAATAACATGAGACAAAAAAGGACAACGAAAACCATGTGTGGAACTCTTGGCTGGAGTGTTTGCAAATGGTTAGGGAAGCCTATCTTATTTCATCTTTTCATGCAAGGTCCGTGAACACTTAGGTGTTACTTTTTATTTATTTTGGTCAGTTTGCCCCTAAATGTTCTTTCAAGGGTATCACATAGTGGGAGGGCTATTGTGTACAGGGCGTATAAGGATCAAGAACATCAACAAAGAAATATTGTTCACCGTCTGAAAGCTTTTTTTTTTCTCTGCAAGTGCGATGATCAGTTTGCATTATGAATGCCAAAGTTATAGGGCCACAAGAGCAACAATAAAAAAATAAATGAGAGTTTGGCACACTAATAAAAAATTGAAACGCTCTTCCAAATATCACACAGTGCCCTTCATGTCTGGCAGTTATATATTCTTGAACAGGTGGCAGGAACTCTGCAAACAACACCCATGCAGCATTGAGTAAAATGGGCTATGCATTTGACCTGACATATTGTCGTAATGGTCCCAACTGCTCTAAGCTGATTTTTGTTTTATCTAGGCTACACGATTTAAGCTGGGCTGTCTGAAACAGGTGTAGACAGCGCAGTGCTTGGTTTTCTAGTCGCTTGAAGGTTGGCTTTTTTTCTCATACAATGCTGGCCAGTGATTGAATATCTACGATGATGCCCCAGTGCATAATCCTGAATGTCTTGTCGCGAGCCTGCAGTGGGATACAGCCCTGCAAAAGTTTAACACTTACCTGCTGCTCACCTTTATTCCTAAAAGCCCTGGTACTGCCGCAAGAGAACTCCCCAGAATGGATGCTTAGCGTAATTTAAAAGTAGTAAGACTTTTTGTTACTCAGTATTGTTTTCATAACTCACCTCTTACTATAAAACACTATGAATGGGTTGCCACCACACCTACCACGCTTGATGTGCTAGCTTGCTTCAGCAGATATCTGGCCTTGGGCCGGTTCTTATTTACCAGGGTATAGCTTTCGCGATAGTTTTGATTAAATTGGCAGCATTCCTATAGATCTGCTGTGCTCGCTGATGTCCGCAACACCTGCATAAAGGAAATGCAGCTGCCTGCTCATAATTCCCCATATAAAGCTCAAATTTGAAATATTTCACGGAACTGCGAGAAGCTGGGGCTCTCAGCGATACTACACCTGGCTTTCTACAGTTTGGAAGTTCCTTTCATAGTGAAAGCTCCTTGATACACACAGTTTCTGCTTAATCGTTCAAAATTGCTGCCAACTATTACCTGTACTTTTTCATTTTGTTCCTCTGTCTGGTTAATTTATTTAGCTGTAATTTGTTGCTTCATTCAAATTACCATCATTCCATTAGCACAAGTGTCACCTTTCTGCTGTCCTTGTCCTTCAAAAATGAGCCCACCGCAACTTGTCCAACCCCCAGGTCTTCATTACATGCACGTATTTGCTTTGTGTGAAGTGCACCTAGGTTGTTGTGCTGTTTTGCTTGTACAAAACTTCATTAGTGTACTGCTGATCAGGGTAACATTTGTTTGCTTTTTTTTCAAAGAGAGGTGAGCAAATGGGAGAAAAAAAGATGATGAGAGAGGGTTTGATTCTATGAAACTGGTTCTTTTGGATAACATGGATATTGTAGAAATGCAGACATCATAATAATCAGTGCTCTGCAGAAGGCAAGGCGTGCACCATGATGCAGTATGCGGGCTTTATACACTTTTCAGGAATTTGAAAAAGTGCATACAACTCAGGAAGTCCATTGAATAGCGATGTCTGCCATTGTGCCCGCAGATACTTGGCACAAACTGGCTCGGCTGGGCTCATTCTTTATGCATGGGAGCTAATGCAGGTACAGCTGTTCTGCCATTTTACTATTTCGTATGGAAATGTGTGTGTTCATTCATAGTGATTATAGAGCGATGAGATATTTTATCACAGGTACAAAGTCTGTTATGTGGTGTGAATTTCAGCAGTTGTATTGTTGACGCCAGCATTTCATGCATATGTAGTAATTGTAGCCAGGTCAGCCCAAGGTATGCATATGTATATCTATTCAAAGTACACATTTCTCCGAAATATCACTTGTAATAATTCAGACTAATGTACTCTTTTTTGCTTTAACTGGAGTTCATTGTTCTGCTTTGCATTTCGATGTGAAATAAATGACTGTGCACCTTGTTACCTTCAGTGGGCACAGGTCGCGAAACCCACAGTATTTCTGTGCAGGAAAGCATTACTCATTTTCCCACGACACAGCTTGGAAGAACTCTACGATTCCTTCTCGCAAGGCTAGGCCAAATCCGGCGCACAAACTGTCCGTACGTCGTTTACCTGTAACGACTGCAAAGAATAGTCGCTGCATTAAGATGGAGATGCGAAAACACAAAGAACTGTTAGTTACAGAACCATGAATCAGTTTTTTCATTATTAGTTCAATATCAGCGACAAGTGCCAGCAACTCAGGTGCCAGGCTAGGTGTATAGACAGAGTAAGAGAATATGTAGATATGTTATGTGGGAAGCTATATTTTCACTGCTTTCAGGTTTGCTGTCAGGATTTCCAAAACTTCAACCACTGTGCTGAAAATTTAAAACTTAGTTCATACGAAGGTGGCAGCATTCAAATTGTATACCTGCAAGCGCAATGGTGGCGAAGCTAGGTTTGAAGATCAAGACATATGTGGAGTTTAATGCAAGCGACACAAATGTCATCATTGAAACTGATACAGGAGTGGAGCACGACAATATCGCAAGTGCCTCTCATATATGATCGAACATACAACATCCAGTTACCTGTGGATTTCTGGTGTGTTGACGAGGGCTGGTCTGTCTTCCAGTGGTGCAAAATATGCAAGTTGCAGTGCGTAGATGTTAAGGCACTCCTGTACAAAGATGTTGCGGCTGGTGATGCAGTGCGAACACTCGGGGATGTGGGCAGCTACTTCATGGATTTCACGGCAGCACACAGACTCGAGCACGGTGTCCATGGTGCGACAGCGGCCGCATTCACACCGAGGATAAACGTCGTTATGATTATTATTATTACTACTACTATTGCAGCACGCAGAACTGCTTTTGCAAGCCGTCGCGCCCGCAGCCGAAGGCAAATTCAAAAAGACCGCTTTGTGCATGCATCGGGCGCGTTTTTGCGAGTTCTCGAATTAGCGCACGCTCGCCACGAAGCATACGACAAGCGCAAGATCATGTGTTTCACAGAGCACGAAAGAAAAAATAAAACAAACGAATAGAGATGTGCGAATGGCTTGCTGTAGCGGCAAAATTATGCTCCTCAGTGAAGCAAAGTCTACGACGCTCTACATGTACGTGGGAGAACACGTGCAAACAGTTCAGGGAGAAATGGCATCCAAACGGCGTAATGGGTGCTCGCGACAAAATATATACGCATTGTTTACGCAAACAGCAATGACCGAGCTACAACATGAGGGGTTGCGCGTGTTAGGGGCCTCGTTTCTTTGTCCGCGATATGTTTCACTGCAGTGACTGGCATAAAGGCAAAGAGATCGGGCACTGCAGTTGGGACGAAAACCAACAAAAATTCCTTATACGAGCAACAAAATAACACAACACTGCTTACCAGTTGACGTTGTCTATACGCTCGGCGTCCGCTGGCACAACCTGGACTGCGTCGGGCCTGACGCCTGTCTCCGCTTCGGATTCGCTGGCCAGCGGGTCAAAAGTAAAGTTGTTGTTGTGGCCTCAAATACGATGGTACATACCCACGGTGGGGGATTGGCCAGGGCTTGCTGCTGATACAAACAGGAAAATACTCATAAATGTTTATCTCAAGCGGTGTAAAAATAAAGTGGATGTCGGGGTTCACAAACGTGGCGTCTTCATCGTCTGCATCGTCACCCGACGCCTCATAATCAGTGTCCTCGCCAAAATAAAATTCTTCGCATTCTAACTTGGAGCTATTTGCCATTAATTTGCGACTTTTCCTGCTCCCGTGTCTCCGTCGTCTCCGTATTTACGAACGTGCGTGTCGAGCAGACGACGTGCCCACTCGACGTCACGGTTTTCCGGGCCCACGCGACAGCGCATTGTCCGGTTTTTGACCCCGCCTCGGTGGCTCAGTGGTTAGGGCGCTCGACTACTGATCCGGAGTTCCCGGTTTCGAACCCGACCGCGGCGGCTGCGCTTTTATGGAGGAAAAACGCTAAGGCGCCCGTGTGCTGTGCGATGTCAGTGCACGTGAAAGATCCCCAGATGGTCGAAATTATTCCGGAGCCCTCCACTACGGCACCTCTCTCTTCCTTTCTTCTTTCACTCTCTCCTTTACCCTTCCCTGCAAGCACCCTTACCCTTCCCTGCAAGAAACTGCAAGCACCTACCAGTGCTTAAAAGAGCACGTGGGAGGATGGTTATGAACGTCTGCTCAATCGCGAAAGATAACGCTTGGTAACAGAACGCACGCTGCGGTTTGGAAAAGAATGAAAATTGGCATTCTTCCTAGATAGTATTCATAAAGATCTACAATTCCGCTCGAGAATGGAAGATCATGTTTCTAACTAACGCCAAGTGCGCCCGGAGCTTCACGAGTGCGGCTACCCTAAGCACTTCGATTTAATTCTACAACGGTCATCACGGCCATGAAGACCGATGTGCCCTTCTCGGGGACTACGAGCCACCATTGTTGGTGTGCCGGGGGCGAGCGAGTCTTTGGCGCGTAATATGTGGACTTACAATGCGCATGTCATTCAGGTTCAAGCGTGCAAGCTGCTGCTCGAGTTGATCGACATTGAAAAAAAAAACGGAAGAAAACGAATTTGCCTGGCGTTGTTGGAAAGAGATTTCGCTCCTTTTTCTTTTGGGATATTTTTCATTTTTTGTACAAAGTGTATTCAATGACACAAATTATCAGAATACTCCAATCCTTGTACATTAGTGTTTTTGTTTCCGCAATGCACTCTGGCCGTTCCCCCCGCAGTGGGTATGCGCCATTAAGGCTGAACACATCGTCATCATCATCATCACCTATGAAGTTCCATGCGAACAGTGAGATGATTGCTACATAACCGGAAGCGAGTATTTCGAAAGACGATTGAGGGATCACAAGAATGACGTCACTAATAAGTAGATTGCATCCGACGCGCTTGCGGAACATATGGACGCCGCGACGCACAAGATCGCCCGGGAAAAAAGATCAAAATAGGAGTAGAAAAGAATTGGCTGCCACGCAGATATCATGAGCTGTTCATAATTCTGGCAACAAAAACGAGAACTCTAAATCGCAGCGACGGTACTCTTCCATCTACATAAGGAAGATGCATGGGGCGATTATTGAAACGCACTCAAGCTTTACGCTGCTGGCTGTCTGTTCAGTGAAGAGGGCTTCCAGGCTATCAAACATTTTTAGCAGCAGCATTTCATTGGCATTCCTTTTTCTCTCCACATGGACCTGCTAGTCGACCAGACGGGATGTGGTCCAACATTAAGCTTGGAGATAAAATTATTCTGGGAGATGAAAGACGGCCGGTCAACGCCCTTTTTTGCTGTTGAATCTCATTCGGGTCGCACTTCATGCCGTTAAAAGAAATTTCTTGCATATTTGTCTTTAGAAGGAGGATGTTCTAGTTGGTTTTCTGAAATGTTGAGTAAGCAATGTTGTCTTCGCAATTCGTCGCGTTTTTCCTCTGTTTTCAATGCGAAAGCATTATATGTCCCATTGTCACAAAAGCCACCGCCCGCCGTCTCTCGCCATTCATGACACTAAATTCCTGAGTGATGTTGGCATGCTATCTCATGACGTCAGCAGTAGACCAGGCAATAGTGTCGTCTACAGCAAAGAAGAAAACTAAATTTTTTCTGAAGGTGTCAGGAATTGAACCACAAACCATCATACTGTAAAGCGAGCTGGCCACCGATAGGCCACAAGACCGCTTGCTTTATTTAAAGATGGTATTTATCCGCTGGAGACGGGTTCTATTTACATGGACAATTTACAAAGCTCTTAGAAAACGCCCCAAAAGACCTCTCAAACAACGAATACAGAGCAGCCAAGCACCGGACGGATCTTATTGCGAAGCATATGAGAAAGAGGCAGTGTCACTTCGCTTAACAGTCTGTCCGTTCATACACTACCGTCCGATTAACAATCGTTTGGCAGAAATGAGATTAAGTCGAAACAACAGATTCACAGTGCCGGTACATCATTCTAGTTTTCAATGAGCTGTGTAGTCCAATTCGTAAAAAAAATATTTTAAGAGGTTCTTGTACATATTGTGCACCGTTGCGGTATCGTATGCTTCGAAAAGTCAAATAAATTCGCTTTTAGACGGTCGCTTGCAAGATATCCCAGGACAGAACTGCGTCCTTACAACTGATGAACCAATGCTCGATTGTTTCAAGAACATTTTGTATATGTTTTGCCGGTAGAAATGCGTCAACGCATTAGAGCCAAACCTCTCCCTTAAAATATGAATGTGGGTCGTAACGATGGATGCAAGTGGACCATGGCGAAGCTGCTTGGAGAAAAATTCTCGAGGAAAGGAAGCGCCATATTTGTGGACGCAGCGGAATATTGAGACCGAAAAGAAAACGAATTTGTTACGCGCGCGATGAAAGTGTACAGCAAGGTAGCAGTCTCTACCCGATCAGCACAGCTAACCGGCCCAACACTGCAAATGTATTGGCGAAGTCTGGTCTTAGAAATGACCAGAGAAAAACCAGCCTTTCCCACCATTGGGCCGATTACCTAAGCTGCTTGGGTATAGTGCAGAGTAGAGTTGAAGTGGCTGAAGAGGCCGCTATAGCGCTAGAGATCGCCCAGGAAGGCACCAGCACCATTCTTAACGATTGCAAGATGGCGCTGAGCAACTTTGCGCTAGGGCGAATCTCAGCCACCGGGTACAAAGTTCTCAGCACGATGCCAAAAAGGCAGGGAGGTTACTCATCTGCTTTGGGTCCCGGTTCATGAACGGGTCCCCGGGAAAGAGGCAGCTCAACAATACGCTCGAGATATTAGCCGAGCTTCTGAAGAGGACTCCGACGCGGGGGCCTTGTCAAGTAAGTCTGGAGATCTGCCAGGCCGTTACCAGTTATTACTGATACCTTGAGGGCTACTCTGCCTCGTCAGAATTCGTCGCTCATCCGTGACCAAGCCACCACGTGGAAGTGACTTCAAAAACGGTCGTTGTCAAATCCGAGGGTCTGTGCGAATATTTTTCCCGATCTGGTAAACCATTACTGCAAGTTGTGCGGTGAGCCAGCAATGCAGAATCACATAATTTGGGATTGAGCGGAACATCCGCCTCCTTAAGACCTGATTGTAACTCCGTCAAGACAAGCATGGTAAGTTGTTCTCTCAAGCCCCGACCAGGACCAAGGAACGAAGCCGTGGCAAAACCGCAAGAGGCCGCAGAAAGAGTTCAACTGCCAGCTACCTGGAACATCTGCGGAGGACATCCATGAATAATGCCAAACAGGTGACAATAAAGTTTTGCTCTTGCAATTTTTTACAGAGTTACAGTACGTGCCCGTATAGTGACGCAATATATGCAACCATGAGGACAGGGGTTGGTAATAGAGGGATGTGACGCCAGTAAATATCATAAAATGAGGCTTGAGTGGTGTCGACATTTCATCTTCCCCTCATAGCACCATCTTACAGCGCTGCTGCTCAGCTCACTCAGATCATGGACACCGCGCTTCCTTTGACTAGACAGACTTACGCATCATCGACTAAACATTGCACAATTATTCAGCCCTGGCCCGGAGTTGATCGTCCCTCTCTGCCTTCGTTCTTTTATGCGCATTAGCCGTTTCCCACTGTTCTTCGCATGCGTTTGCATAGAGCTGCAGTTGGCGGCAGAGGAGGTCTTTCCGCAAAGCAACAGTCTGGCTACGAACGTTTGCCTGACGCTGTGGAAAGCGCACCTCAAGGTACTGTCAGTGACAAACGTACACCAAGGAGATAAGGTAATCGCTGTGAGGTATAAAACATAAGACGAAGCGGCTTGCTTTCCGCCGGCTCTCGCTCGCACAGCGCTGGGACTGTTAAGTATGGCGAAAGGTTTACTCCAGCAAATGCACTTCAAGGCTAAATTTTCGCCTTTCATTGTCTGCATGCAGGCTTTTAAAAAGTCCGTTTGTCTACAGAATGAAAAAATTACAGTCACTAGAAAAGAGTTAAAGAAAGATGGGAAAGAAATTATTGAAATATTACGTCCGTCACCACAACAATGACTTCAAACTACACAAAGAAAATTTATTGGTACACCAGGCAATGTTCAGGCGAAAGCTTTTTATGGCTTACACTTGCGGTGTCCGTCCGTCTGTCCTTCCGTGACACTCAGCTCGATAAGAAAAAGAAAATGTGGATTAGCTCAGGTAATCCAGGATATACAAAGCGAAAGATGGCGTTGACTGTCTTCATTGGCATTGACAATATTCTAGACGGCGATGTCTGAGCAAATGAAGGGCGCATAACTGGCCCCCTGGATGTGAGGACGCCTCATTCGTGCTTTGATACATGTGGCGGTGGAGAGAGAGAAATGTGGCCTGAATGCGTTAGCACTGACAGCGTTGTGGCTGACATGCGGCACTGCAGCAATATCTAGGCCGCAGCGTTCATTTGGTGATCAATCTCTCCCGATCAACCATTAACTGCATGCCACCTCCCAGGCTGGTAGAGAGGGCGCGCAGCCTATCCAATGTGCGGAACGCAATCAAAGCCGGCTTTTGCCGTTGGACACCAACGCCATGAACATGAAAGCGAGATTGAGGTCTCCACTGACCCACGGAGCCGATTGGGCGCCTTTTATTTTGTGAAAATTAACGGCCTTTGCAAAGTTGTCAACATCAATAAACTCTATGGAGGCCGTCGGCTCACTTGTTTTGTTTGGTTTTTGAGGAAAGGAAAAGGCACAGTAACCGTCTCACATATCTCGGTGGACACCCGAACCGCGCCGTTAAAGAAGGGGTAAAGGAGGGAGAAAAAGAAGAAAACTGAAAACAGAAAGTTAGATTTTGATTAAAGGTGCGGCGCTGCGCAGCGGCGAAACGAACACCTGTGTCTCGGTGCTACTAGTGACGCATGCGCAGTAGAGCCTAGGCAGCGATAGAGAGAAATATCCGCGGCGGGGTCTCATGAGCAGCTATGTTAACTGCGTTTGTGGGACTGGGTGGCGCGAACCGGTCGGCAAACCGCTGTGCCAATTCTTCAAAGCTGAGCCCACTGGAGATTGCGAGGGCGGCCAGCGATTGACAGTTTGCCTGTGGTTCGGTGATGCGCCGCAGGGTGTCAAAAAGCCTCCACGAGCTGACATCTTCCTCCATCCTTTGGCTTAGTGAAGCCCACTACCGGAGGTATAGCTTCTTGGCGTGGCGCCGCGCTGCCGCGTCCAGGCGGTTGTAGAAAGTCCAATAGGCGGCTCTGTCAGTCCATCGCGCCCGTCGCTCTGCGCGATCTCTCTTCTCGCGCAGATTCAGCAGCTTCATATCAGGTGTGGGCTGCCCTGCCCTTACCTCTGCTCGTTGGGTGGCTGCGAGAGCGCTTCGAACTAGACTTGAAAAGAAATCTGCGCCAGTGGCAGCAACCGCGTCGACCGCCCGCCTGAACGCACTCCAGTTGGTAATGGAGTAGGCACGTTTGCGGCGCGCTTCCAATGCAGTGGGTTCGATTAGGATAGAGTAATGACCCGAGCCCCAGAGAGATGGTGATCGGCGCCATATCCCTCCCCTCTATGCCTCCGGATGCGAAGGCAACGTTGATGCATGAGCCAGTTGTTCCGCGTCGTCGAAAGGCTGGCTCGCCGTTGTTCAAGGGGGTGAATCCCAGCTGCATTGCTGGGTCGTTCAGGTCGTCTCAATGCGCGGAGTGGCGCGCACTGCAACACGCACTATGGTGGGCGTTATAATCTCCGCAGATGATTTGGCGCGGGGCACAGCAGGAAAACACAGCGCGATCCACGCGACAGCTGGACGCAAGAAAACACTGGCCACCGACGCGTCAACATCACAGACGCGCATTGTCACCACCACGCACTCCTGGGCGTCAAATGTCGCCGCCGCCGAGCCGACGAGGGTGTGCTGGACGTCCTACCGTACGTATATTGCGCACCTTGATTTCCCGGGGCGATGAGATGTGACACAACAGGGCACTGCGGCACAGGTGGGTTCCTCGCACGTAGTGGCTGAGTGGTAGCGAATGTAGCCAGGTAGCCGCATCTGGGGCCCCCTGTCATGTGAACTCTCGTACGCCTCCTGCAGCGCGATAATTTCCGGCGAAGCCTGTGCGATGCGAACTCGCATTTCGGCGTACCGCGCCGCAAGTGAGCGTACGTTCCACTGCAGTATGGATGGTATGCGGGAGGGAGTCCGGCGGCTAGCCATCATGTTGGCTTATCTGTGAGGGAGCACCTGCTGCTGCTAAGCAAGCCCAGTGTCCATCGGTGCCCTCCGGGAAAAGTTCGCTGAGGGCGTGCAACGTCAGCTTTAAGCACACGATCTCCGCGTCCCGTGTGTCAGGGGGCTGGCCATGAGAAGCGGCCGCAGGCTCGGGCCGCTCTGCACGGGACGCCGGGCAACCGGATCGCAGCTGCTGCTGCCGGCGCGGCCGTTGATTCGGTTGCTTCTGCTGCTGGGGTGCTCCCCTGACGGCCTGCGCATAAGAAAGCGCGCGCGGCGCCTGCTGATGTTGCTGGGCTTGGGCCACTGTTTCAGCCTGGACGACGGCTCGGACAACCCGCCTGGACATCGGTGCCATGGATGTGGCCATTAAAGTGGCCACGTGACGCTCTCGCTGCCAGTGCGGGCACGCTGAGTCCATGGCCGCGTGCCGCCCCCCGCAGTTAGTGCAGCGAGGCTTGCGCGATCGCGCAGGTACCAGGCTCGTGCGGCCCGTCGCAGCGCGTGCATTGGGCAGGGGCGCGATACACCTCAGTGGCATGCCCCAGGCTGGCGCACTTGGCACACTGGAGCGGCCGGAGACGGCAGGGGTAGACCGCGAGCCTGTGCTTGAATATGGTGATGAACGCCAGTGGCGTGGGCGCCGCAAAACGGAGAGAGAGTGTGCTGCCCGACAGCGACGCCGAGGCCATCGGCACCGTTGACTGCGCCGCCGCTAGCAGCTCCTCCGCCGTGCTGTGCCCGTCCACACCGAAGACCATGCCGGAGCTTTGATTCCGAGGAGGAGGTTCCTTGGCGCAGACCGGCACGCCGCGGATGACAGCTGTGGCCAGCAGGGCCTGGAGAGCATCGCTGGTCCCCACGTCCACTGCCACCACATTCCGCCGCATATTTACCCGGACGGCGAGGACGCCCGGACGGGGTCCGATCTCCTCGGCCAACTCCCAGCCCTGTTCCCTGGTGAAAGCGGTGCCCCGGTTCGCCGGCCGAAACAGCACCGTTTACACCAGGATGGACGGGACCTCCACGGCAGCAGCGGTTCACTCCAGGGCAGCTCTTCGACGCCGCTGCGCCTTGGTAGTGATGGTGCGTCACAGGACTAGGCTGGCCCCAGCATCAGTGTTACCGCTGTCTGCGGCGTATTGTTGCGGCGCGCCGCGGAGTTGGGCGCGCTCGCTGCCAGCAGACGAGGCCCCAGCCGCAGCCTGGTCTCGTGCGGCGGGATTTGGCGTGGTCGCACCCGGTTTTCTTGCCGACGCCGTCGCCCCAGCAGCAACAGCAGCAGCATCAGCTGCAGGCTCCATGGAGTTCGTGCTGGGCAGGCCCTGTTCCATCGAGTGTGGAGGGAGAAGGAACAGCGACGAGAGGGGGCTTCGAGCTTCCCGCTTGGCCACCGCGATGTCCCTTTTGGTTTCCGAGTCCCTCTCCTCCTCGGACCCCGTTGAGCGTCGCCGTTTCCGGAGAGCAGACTCGTCCATTGGGGGTGCACGTGCTCTCCTCAGCTGCAGGTGTCTGCGGTGGGCCCGCAGCAGCAGCATCAGGGGGAGAGGGCATCACAGCCGGTTCCCCAGGTGTAGCAATGGCGGCGGGAGGCGCAGGGGTGGCCAGAAATGGCGGGGAGAGAGCCGCCATGGAGTACTGCGTCTGCTGAGCAAGCGCCATGGCGTCCTTCAAGGCTAGAACGCTTGGGTCCGCCGGCGACACGTCCATGGTTCCGATGACGGACTCGAGGCTCTCCGAGGTGGTGATGAGCGCCGCCGCCAGGCACCTCACCGTGTCCCGCAGATCAGCGATCTCGGCCTGCATCCGCCGAATGGTACTGGACGAACTTGCTCTGAATGGCGCTCGTCTCCGTGATCGTAAGCGTGAGCGGCCTGCCCTGCGTTGCTCATCGTCACCGCCGAACGCAGGCCGGCACTCGTTCACGGTGTCTGTGACCTCCATGGGGAGACCCCGCAGCGCCGCGAAGAATTATGCCCAGCGTCCGAAGGAGGGGAGAGCTAAAAAATTACGTCTGCTCGCATCGAGCGCCAGCCGGAGAATCCAGGTGAAAAATGAAAATTGGTTGTTTGGGGAAAGGAAATGACGCAGTAACTGTCTCACATATCTCGATGGGCACCCGAATCGCGCCGTAAGGGAAGGGACGGAGGGGAAGTGAAAGAACAAAGCGAGGAAGAGGTGCTGTAGTGGAGGACTCCAGAATATTTTCGACCACCAGCTAGGTATCTTTAATTCCCACTGACATCGCACAGCACACGGGCGCCTAACGCGTAACTCCTCTATCGAAACGCGGCCGCCGCGGTCAGGTTCGAAGCCGGGTACTCCGGCTCAGCAGTGAGCGCCCTAACCACTGAGCCATTGCAGCGGGTCATCTTCTCTGAAGGTGCCGTTGAGGTGTCCGCCGAGATTTATGAGACAATTGCTGCGCCATTTCCTTTCCTCAAAAACAAATTTTAGTATCAAATTCGTGATGCAACCTTTTGTCGTACAGCGTTTCGGGTAGTGTCCTACGCTCGCACGCGTGTGTGTGTGGTGCGTGTGGAATAACGCGCGCTAAAGGTAGCATGATGCGCACAGCGCATGCGTTAATCGCTAACTGAGGCCGAGGTTTAGTGTACTTTACGCCAGCTTACGCTAAAATTAGAATTTAGCGTGCCTGGCTCTTGAGTACGCTAGAAGGTTAGCGTTGACAGGTGTTGACCCAGGTCGCCCATTACGATCGAATTCGTCGCTGTTACAGTATTTTTAGCGTGCAGTATGGGGCGTTTGCTTTGCCTTATCTTACCTAGAGAACAAAAAAATTGCAGTGAATTTCTATGATTTAATTTTGTTCGGCGGCTGCATTGTCCCTGATCTTAACAAGATGCATTGTTTTCACGTGGATTGCCTTAACTTGGATTCTTACACCCATATGATCGTAAACAGAAGTTGTAGCCTTCTAGCCGTCTCGGTGAGAGCTGTTTATTCGGCGTGTTCCAATAGGATAGTTTGGTCTTTGCAAGATTGTAGCTTACGCAACAACCGCGCAGAGAAATACCGCTCAGCGTCCGCGGTTTGTTTTCGTGGATGTTATACAACTCCTTCGGGAGGGGAATCCGCAAACACGGCTAGGCTTATCTGGCTACCTGCCCGGTACGACTTGGCTGGTCCTGACTTACTTGTAAAAAGAAGTACAAAAAATATCTTCTTATTTCTACACCAGATGTTGTCACTGTGGTTTGCATTCGTGTTTCCGTACGATCACTAAAAGCGCCGGTGTGACACACAGTTTAACATCGACGCCATTTACTTTCCCCAGCAAACAATTACGTGAATGTTTACGTACGTAAACGCTTGTGCGAAAACTGCCTATAGTCGGATGCAACTTAAGTGTGCAGTAATCTCCGCCCACATTAAAGACCGCCGCACAGAATTCCTTCGCGACAAAAAAAGTAGTTCTTTGTAAAACTTTCATAGCTGGCTAAAAAGAAGCTAGCCACAAAAAAAAATGTAAGCCCTACAATTTTGATATCTGGCTTATTTAGTAAAGTCAAAGAATAAAAGCTGATTTTTGTTTACTTTGTGACTGGCTAGCGGAGTAATACAGGATGCCGTGGACCGTGGTCCAGTGTAAAAGAGCTGCTGTTTTTTTTTTAAGTTGTATCCTGCGATAGTACAGCTTTCGCTTTCCACGAGTACGCAGTCTTATCGGCTCGGCTGAATGATTTACTATAGAAGTCGCCCGACTAGACGCAGCTGCAGCCAAGAGTCAGGGAATCTTGGCCGTTGTCTAGGCGGGGAGGTTAAAGAAAAATTAGCTGCGGTTCAACTGCTTCTGAACCTAGTTAGAGACGAAAACTGTGTAATATCGGGTAAGTAGACGCGGCATGCCTCTAACGTTGAGAGCGTTCCGCACACTGGATAGGCAATGCGCCCGCCCTGCCAGCAGGCGGTTAGATTAGTGGTTTATCGCGAGAGGTTGGTCACCAAAAGATAAATTGGTTTTTGGAAAAGAAAAATGGCGCAGCATCTGTCTGACATATCGGCCGACACCAGGGGGCCTATTATCGACACGCATGGCCGCCGTTCGGCGCCATATTGTCTCTCTGATTGGCTCATAGGGCGATCACGTGCAAGTCACGAGTTTCAAATTTGTGTCGCGAAACCTTCAGGCATCGATATTTCTTTCTGCTGTGACGTCGTCAAAATGACGTGTCCTTGAAAACTGATTTTTAGCACCGTTATACTTGGTGCCAGGTTGGTAAATTTAAGTGTCTGTGGAGGGGAGTGAAGCTACAGCTGGCAGGAAAGAAAGAACTTGGCTCATTTTAGCAATTTTGAGAAAAAAGTTCGTACTGTGAAGGGTTGCTTCCTAGAATGTGATTGACTGGGGGAATGTCACGTGAATCACGTGCTACGCAAACGTAATTCAGTGAAGTCAAAATGACGTTTCGTGACGCAAAGGAAATGCTGCCATTGCTGAAAAATGCCCCACTTGGCCTCCGTAATTTGAGAAGGCCGCGAGATGGTCGAATTATGGTGGACGTAGTCGAATTATGACCACACTGATTTATACAGCTGTTAGCTCACCGTAGTTTGGTAGGCGCATATTTCAAGTAATAAACTGTTCAGAAACATCGTTGTTTTGAATATAGAAGCATTGAAACGGCGTTATAACAGTACCTCTTAATTAAGCAGCCTTTTAGAGCCTTAATTATCAGAGCGTAATTTTACACCAGCGAGAGGACTGTAGCTGCGCTCCCGTTTCAAACGCTTCTCTCATGCTAAGAAATTATCGGTCCGCGCGGTCGCGGTTGCTACAGCGCGGATATGGCGGCGTCCGTAGCTGCCGTTTGTTGTCACGGGCTGTGAGAAGCGAGGCATTCGTGAGTGCGCCTCAGTGTTTTCGAAGGACTGCACGGTTCGTGAGTTTGACGGCCTGGCCAGTGATATATGGTGTGGTGGCTGTGCAAGAAGCTTTGCGGCAAGAGGCAGCGCGTGAGCATACTGGTCTGCCTTAATGGGTATTGTAGGTGCTCCGGCCGTTACTCTTATCCTGTGTTTCAAGGCGCGATCGGTAGCTGTGAACGTCTGGACACCAATTAGTTCAGTGTTTGCCTCTATTTACACGCTGTCGCTGACCTGATGTTCAACTGCGTGAGTGATGAGAGGGTGGCACAAAGGGTTGTCTGCCGGCTGAGCGACATGCTTCCAGAATGTGTTCGGCTTGTCGGCGGGACTGTGCTCATCAGTGCATCATCTGTGTGCATCAGTGTCTGTGTGCATAAGGGCAGTTTCTGAAGACAGCGGTGTCAGCAAGGCAGCGTACATGTGCCGGGTACATCGTCTCGAGCATCGATGAGGTAAGGGAAACCGCAACGAAAAATTGCTGTTGACTTTCTTCAGATGGCTGCATGCAAGGTTATTCATATTGATGGCTGGTGGCTTTCTTCGGGTGTGTAATAACAAGTCCCTTATGTTCCTACCCTTTTTTGGTCTAATGCAAACAGCTATGAATTTAATGGCACATTTATTTGTTGCCTATTATTCGAGGAAGCCTTGTGCAAATAAAAACAGCATTTCAGAATAGTCTTGTCTGTAAAGTAAAACACAAAACGAGTTTTCAGATTACTACAATATGCGGATGTCGTTGACTCGTAGGGCGTCTGCTTGTCTATGGTTTTCTTTCGTTGCACACAAACACAATGGCATGGCATCTACATTTTGATAAATGTAGTTGCACAAGCATTCGTGTAGTGAGATTTTAGTGCAGTTAAATATTCTGAGGTAAAGTTAACCTTAGACTTCCCCTACAATGTGCCTTGTAGCAGTTGCTTTCACTGCAACACAATAAAAATAAATATGTAATAATTATTTATACCCATCAGTCTGGCTGTAGTCAAGCTGTTTTCACAGTTCTGTTTTACTTGCTCCATCATTTTGATAGAGATGACCAATAAAATATTGTTACGGGGATGTTACGGCGGTAAGTCTATATTGGCAGCTGCTCTGAGATGGCCAGCACTCAGCCCAGAACCGAGCGCCCAGCTACCAACTGTCAACGTCGTCGTCGTTCAGCGCACCGCCACTTCTTCGTTCATTATTCGTCCACTTGTAACACTATCCCCCTCGGCTGAAGGCAACGTCCCGGTGCGTGTTAGGCGTGCGATGTCGATGGTGGGTGATAGGGCTTGAGGCGAGCTACATGAAAGACTTCGGACTTCAGTGGAGGGGACGTCGACTTTGGGTGCAGCGGCGTGATTTCATACGTTACGTCGGTCCCTGCCCGTAATACACGATAAGGACCTGTGTAGCGCGGCAGAAGTTTTTCACATAACCCCACACGACGGGATGGGAGCCACAGCAAGACGAGAGATCCGGCACTGTATCGCACATCCCGGTGCAGGCCATCGTAGCGGTGTTTTTGAGCCTCTTGGGAGGCGGAGAGCTTGTGTCGAGCAACCTGGCGGGCGGCGTCTGCTCGGGCGATAGCGTCACGCGCATATATAGTGACAGGGCCAGCTGTGGGCAGCAGAGTGTCGAGGGGCAGTAAGGGGTCTCGTCCAAAGAGAAGATAGAAGGGCGAGTAACCAGGGGTATCATGGCGCGAAGAGTTGTAGGCGAAGGTGACAAAAGGCAAGCTTATGTCCCAGTCCCGGTGGTCGTCAGATACGTACATGACGAGCATGTCTGTCAGCGTGCGGTTGAGACGCTCCGTAAGGCCGTTCGTCTGAGGATGATAAGCAGTGGTGAACTTGTGACGAACGGAGCACGAACGAAGGATTTCGTCAACAACTCGGGAAAGGAAGCAGCGGCCACGGTCGGTAAGGAGTTGACGGGGAGCGCCATGGTGTAATATGACGTCGTGCAGAAGGAAGTCAGCGACGTCAGTGGCGCAGCTGGTTGGAATGGCGCGAGTGATCACGTACCGCGTGGCATAATCGGTGGCGACGGCAATCCACTTGTTCCCCGTGGAGGACTCCGGGAAGGGCCCAAGTAAATCTAGCCCAACACGAGAAAACAGGTCGGTCGGGATGGGGATCGGCTGCAGGTGTCCAGACGGCAGGACAGAGGGCTTCTTTCGGCGCTGACAGACGTCGCAAGCGGCGACGTAGCGTTGGACGGAGCGGTACAGACCAGGCCAGAAGAAACGCCGGCGCACGCGGTCGTACGTACGGGAGACACGAAGATGACCAGCCGTAGGTGCGTCATGCAGTTGTTCGAGGATAGTGGACCGTAGGTGGCGGGGAACAACGAGCAAGTGCTCAGCGCCATCAGGTCGCATGTTGCGGCGGTACAGCGTGTTCCCGTCCAGCAAAAACCGGGCCAGAGAAGTGTCGCGGCGGTCGGTGCTGAGGCGGTCGATGAGACAGGCGAGGGTGGGATCCAAGCGCTGTTCGTCGGCAATGTGGGAGAGGTCGGCGATGGAGAGGACACAGGCATCCGACTCACAGTCTGTAGAAGGAGGATCAACGGGATAGTGGGACAGGCAGTCTGCATCTTGATGGAGGCGACCGGACTTGTGAACCACGGAAAAAGTGTATTCTTGCAATCGCAATGCCCACCGGCCAAGACGGCCAGTAGGGTCCTTGAGAGATGAGAGCCAACACAGGGCGTGGTGGTCGGTTATAACAGTGAATGGGTGGCCGAACAAGTATGTGCGGAATTTTCCAATGGCCCAAACAAGAGCCAGGCAATCGCGTTCTGTGATGGAGTAATTCTCGGCGGAAGAAAGAAGACGGCTGGCGTACGCAATCACGCAGTGCTGGCCGCGTTGTCGCTGAGCAAGGATGGCGCCAATTCCGTGACCACTGGCATCGGTGCGAAGTTCAGTCGGGGCAGACGGGTTGAAATGGGCCAATACAGGAGGGTTGGTGAGGACGGCGATAAGGCTCGAGAATGCAGTAGCCTGCTCTGGGCCCCAGGAAAAAGGAACGCCTTTCTGCAACAGATTGGTGCACCGCCACTTCTTCGTTCATGATTCGTCCACTTGTAACAATATAACTGTTACAAAAGCAGTTTATTTCGGTAGTAGCTAGAGTCATACGTGAAACTTTAGTTGGATAATTACAACCCTGTGATGTCTCGTATTTGAAAGTCTTTGCTCTTGTGTGTATGAAACTTGCATTGCACTCAAGCTCACGCACTACAGACAGTGTTGATTGCCTTCCAGGTGACATGTGTATATTGTGCCTCTTCGATGCATCACTGCTATCCTAGGAAGTCATGTGCTGAGGAATGCTGCTGCAAGGTTCAACATCGTTCATCTCTCAGCTAGAGTGCTTCTCAAGCAAAGAATCATTCTTTGGAAGGGTTGCATTGGATGTCTTCACAGGTGTCAAGAGCTGTACATATGGAACAGGATTCTTTTCAAAGGCGATCAAACTTGCACTGTGCGACACATTGCATGCATCCGCACTTAGCTGCAGGACTCACTGCCATAGTTTTCACCTGTAGTCATGCTATGATCAGTCTATGTAAACATTTTTTATACTTCAAGTTTCATTGCACACAGCAAGAAAGCTGTTCAAGTCTGTGATTTTTGTGCTGCACTTTAAACAGGACCAAATTTTACTTTCAGTTTGTCACTAAAGTGTGTAATGACAGGAGTGTTTGGTGTGTAGACTAGGCTTTTCTCTAGTGCTGCAGCTCTTCACGTGACAGAAAGCGTAGAAGAAACTTTTCTCCTACCATCTGCAAATTGGCCGGATGTGTGCTTAAACACATGCTTTAACGCTACTGAACAGTTGCTAATTCTTAATGTACTGCATTGCTGTGTGCTCTCCTTATGCAGAATGTGCATGTTGGTGCTTTAGTGCAGTGAAACCGAGGAAGTCACCAAAATGTTTTTCTCCTGCCAGCAGAGCTTTCAACTAGTACTTGTCTTTGATTTCTGTTAAACGTTTGTGCTCCATGACGTGATTACTGCTTCACTGAAATTTCTTGACATGCACAAAACATAGGGATGTGTATGCAGTCATTTATCGCATCTTGCTCAGGGCGCACTCTGATTTGGTAGGCAACTGTTCGTCCGGTAGGAGGTCCCTAATGTGTCATCTGTGTGTGCTCACAGAGCAAAGCAAGCTTTGTCTCCTGACATTTCTTTGCCTCTGTGCCTGTTTTCTACTGTTGCTTTTAAATGCTATGTGTAGAGATACAGCAATCCACTAGTTTTCCTCTGAGCAAAAAGTGAGGCAACTCTTTCCTGTTTGCCATCTACCAAGCTTGTATGAATGAAAGACAAGGCAGCTGTCTGCTAGTTCGACCAGTTTCACTGTGTAAGGCCCTGCTTTTACCAGCCTTGTTGCTGCTACTTTGCTTCTTGGCTGCTGCTAATGCTGTTAGGCGAATTTGACAAAAATTCCAGACAATCTGTTCAACCTATGTTTCTTTGGTAAAACGGGGGCATCAATGGACGCATTGCTATTTTTTGATTCAACACAGGAATCTACTGGATTTGGCACTTCGTGAAATGGGCATTATCAATGCGCACATATACCGCATCACACTTCTTTCCCACATTGCAACTTGTCTTGTTACCGGAGAAATCTGCCTCTGTGACCCTGATGTGTGCGGAATTTTTCCACATTTGCTGTGTGGCAGCAGCATTCGGCTCATCATTGTCATTGCCATCACATGTCCTGGAGCAGTCATGAAATTTTCTTTTGTATCAAAAACAAATGTGTTTGTTGTGATACTTTGCAGAAAGGAAGTTTCTTCTACAGCTGACTTGCTCCGAAATTTTGCTTGAGCTTCAAAAGAAAATTGGAAGCCAAGCAATTACTTTTTTTAAAACAAGCTAATATTTCAGGGGGGCTCAAATTTTGTGCAATATATCTTCCAGTGCACTCAATTTCCACTAACATATTGCAGTTTTCTATGCCTTTGTATTACAGCTGATTTGTTTAGTCAATAAAATGCACCAGTTTCACTTACATCTATCCTGATCACCAGTTTATCGTTTACTTTACCCAGTACTCAGGCCTTCCCTTGCGATTAACTGTGTCAATGCCACCAATGTCTAATCCCACCTCTGTGTAAAATTATCTGTGCATGCGTGGCTGTGCTGATGTTCGGCAAAAAAAAAAGATGCAAATGACTAAATGCATGAGAAAATTGCATTCAACCCTATAGGGCAATTTGTACACGACTGCGTACATTGCGAACTCATTTTTTCGTGGTTTGCTTTAGTTGTCACTGATTTATTCATTTCAATCCCATTTAGCACTCATCGTCCTCTAAATAAGATGCTTTTTATGGTTCCAGCACATATTTTTCTGGCAGAATACAACAGCATAGCAACTGCTTCAGTATGTATGTTTGTAAACAATACATAGATCAAAAATTGGAATGCTTGTTCTGCTTTGTATTTGGCATTTCTGTTTTGGTTTTTAATGGTGCGCCAGCTGTCTTCAATTGTAATGAATTGCAGGGTTGTAGTCAAGTCTTCAGGCCACATGGTCTGCTTTTGATCCTATAAGTGCAACACTCAGTGTTCTTGAAGCATAAAGGGCCTTGAAAGGCGAAAACAAGGGTTTTCCTCACCTTGCAGAAGTTTATAGCATGATGGGTGCCTTGAATACTCCACTGCACAGCTAAAAAGTGAGCCCTGTGGCGTGAAGTCTTCACGTAGGGGTGTACATGCACCGTATCGTTGCAATTCCTACTGCTGACTTCTCCTTTTAGCAGTGTATTGTATGGTGCTGTGACGATAATTTATTTCGGGTTGAACAATCTTCAGTGGTTTATTAATTATCATGAGTACATCCTAGGTGGTGCACACATTAAAACCTACCGAAAACCACTGGCTACCGTCGCTGGCTAGATTGCTTTTTGTGTATCCTGGAGACTTTTATCTTAATAGTACTCTAATCAGAACACATTCGCTGTCTGTATTGGTACCTCCCATATGTTGTCCTATGGGCGACATCAACATTGAATGTCTTGCCTATTTTCTGTCTAATCTTATGCTTTTGTTTTTCCGGCCATGTTCCTGCCTCTGTTGCTGCAATATCTGGCTGTATTAAATTCGAAAAAGCGGTTACCAATTTTATGTGTTCCCCCACTCTTCTTTGTATGCCTCCGGGCCTTCAGAGTATGAAAATAAATTAATTTCCTCCTTGTCTGTAGTGCTCTTAAGTTTACTGTCATGTTTTTGTTCTCCTTCAGCTCTTCAGCTCATGGTGCCACTTAGTTGTCTCTTTAAATACTGCGTGCAAGATCAACTGAAATGCTTCGCCCCAAAACTCATGTTCGGTCTTTGTGTGACATGTACTAGGCAATGAGTGTGCATACGTGAACATTAAATTAAGTTTCTTGCATCATACAAATAAAGCTGCCTCGGTGGCTCAGTGGTTATGGTGGTTGGCTGCTGACCCGAAACACGCAGGTTCAATCCTGGCCGCAGCGGTAGAGGCCCGTGTACTGTGCGATGCCAGTTCACGGCAAAGAACCCAAGAGGGTCGAAATTATCGAGAGCTCTCTAGTACAGCATCTCTCATAGCTTCAGTCGCTTTGAGATCATAAACCCCATAAAACAAAGCAAATAAAGCAAGTATCTTGCACATTGCATGTGTCTTACTGTAATATGGTGTCACCACCGATATTTAATCTCTACCTCTATGTTCCTCCCCTGCCCCTTTGTGGAATAACAGGTGAAGGAACTTTTCCTTATCCGACCTCTCCACCTTTTCTGGCATATATCTTTCTCTCTTACTTGGAAGCTGGCTGTACTGTACTTGATCAGGCATCTAAAGGAGCTGTTTGATTTTATGGTAGCTGCATAACGGTTATTTTACGACGAAGAAACTCAAGACGCTGCCTGACTCGTGTTGCTTGTGTGGACAGCAAGGGAGGTGAGGCGGCCTGTAAGTGCTCAAGAAAATAATTTTGCCCCACCTGACAGAATGTTGTGCTTACTTGCATCGCACATATAGTGTAGCTGCTTCTGTGTGGTGGTCGTGAGTGTTACCTATTCACTTGAACAAGTAGAAAAAATTTATGCCTTTCTAGGAAGGGAAAAACAAGCAAAATTGCTGACAGCATTTTAATTTTTATGAAGTAATATATGTGCCACTTACATCACAAAAGTGCATGCGTGCAGGCTTACGAAGCAAAATATGAGTACATCACTGAATTTTGTGAGGGTACGCTGTGTGTGTGGGGGGGGGGGGGGGGTTCGCTTTGTTTTATGTTGTTTGTTATTAATGCCAGAAAAGAATTTTTTCCCCCGGCTTTGCACATCTAAGTTGATAATAAGGGATGCGCACTCGGTGCGTTTCCTTGACGAGATTCACTCCGATATTCCGCGCTTTGCAGTTTCGTTTCGTGCGCGGGTGCATGCAAACATGACTAACAACAGAGTCTGGTGCAACGCGTTGCCTAAAATGTGCACATCGGCTTGCCTTGCCAAGCATGCATTTAAGCACTAAACACATCTTGGAGGCCTTCCAAGCGCACACAGATACAACTCCGCTGCACCCCGTTCTCTGTTAAAGCCGATACGTAGCGATTAAAAGCTTTAGCACCCTTGCTTACCTCACGGTAGCTGACGCGGCGCCTAGGAAACAGTGGGTTTCCGCAGAGTTTACAACGCTAAGTATGCGAGCGTTGTCCTCGGGCAGGGACTGCAGGCCTGCGCGGATTTAGGCGCCGCTTCGGGCGCCTTTTCAGCAGTGGCGGCACCACTCTAAATATATAGCTCTCGTTGCTGGCCCGGACGAGATGACTTTTCCCCCAGAAAACTGCCTTAGTCTCAGTTCCTGCACTCAACTGTGGCTGGTAAGCGAATGTGCGAAGCTGTCGTCGATCGTTATGAGGAGCAATGCCACAAAGGCATCATGCCGGCCAAAGCTTTCACTTTCCGCTCCCATTCGGCACGTACGCCATTACGAATACCCTGGCCCCGTTCTTGATGTTCGCTAGCTTCTCTGCGCAACAGTACGCACGCGTGTGGCGCCGCTCGTGACTCGCGGGTACGCCATCAGTTCACCTCGACTGAAAAGTCGACTAGGCTGCGCCCTCGCTCGCACCGCATCGAACTCGATGAATCCTTTGACAACCGACGTGCGAGTCTTTCGCACTGAGTAGCCTAAGTCTGCCCTTAGCTGCAGCCGGACATCCGACAAGATACGCAAGAGGCCGCAACATATTTCACTCTTTCGCACTGCCCCTCGACACGTATGCACCGAAGATTGCAATGCAGAGGCTAAGCGCAATCTCCCGGAGCGGCGTTCTGTTCCGTACTTGGCGCCAATAGTAGCAGACGACGGTATTTATTTCTAGATAATAATAATAATAATAATTCGTTTTTGGGGAAAGGAAATGGCGCAGTATCTGTCTCATATATCGTTGGACACCTGAACCGCGCCGTAAGGGAAAGGATAAAGGAGGGAGTGAAAGAAGGTGCCGTAGTGGAGTGCTCCGGAATAATTTCGACCACCTGGGGATCTTTAACGTGCACTGACAACGCACAGCACACGGGCGCCTTAGCGTTTTTCCTCCATTAAAAACGCAGCCGCTCCGGTCGGGTTCGAACCCGGGAACTCCGGATCAGTAGTCGAGCGTCCTAACCACTGAACCACCGCCGCGTCAGTTTTTACTTTTTTTTTCTCTTCATGTAATCAGATTCTGTGGGTACGTAACCTGGCACCGCCTTGATGGTTACGTCACGCCTACGTCACAATTTGAACAAAATGGCGAATTGTCGAGAATAGGCCCCCTGGGCCGCGCCGTAACCGGAGAGATAAATGAGGGAGTGAACGAAGAAAGTGAGAAAGAGGTGCCGTACTGGAGGGCTCCGGAATAGTTTTGACCACCTCGGAATCTTTAACGCGCACTGACATCGCACAGATGACGTTAAAGATTCCCAGGTGGTCGAAATAATTCCGGAGGCCTCCACTACGGCGCATCTTTCCCATTTATTCTTTCACCCAAACAACGCTGCTGCTTATTGCTGCAGTGGCGCGTATCTGCCACAAATTTGTCAGCGCTAATGCATGCATCTCAGATCTCTCTCTCTCTCCATCGCCACGTACCGAAAAGATTGAGGCGTCCACCGCCCAGAGAGTCAGTTATGCGCCCTCCTTTCCTCAGAATCATCGCACTCTAGAACGTTGTCAACGCTAACGCCAATGAACACCAAAAAAACGCCCATGGTTTATTGCTCCAGTGGCGCGTTTGTGCTACAACGTGTGAATGGCAACGCATGCAGCGCACATCTGTCACTACCGTCACCTAGCTTAAAGCGCGAGTGAGATGTCCACCGTCCCAGGGGGCCAGTTAAATTTCTTTCCTTTCGTTTCGAAGAAAATGGAATATTGGTTTTGAAAATTGATTTTTGGGGAAAGGAAATGGCGCAGTATCTGTCTCACATATCGGCCGACACGTGAACCGTGCCGTGAGGGAAATGATAAGGGAAGTGAAAGTAGAAAGGAAGAAAGAGGTGCCCTAGTGGAAGGCTCCGAAGTAATTTCCTTAACCTGGGGATCTTTAGCGTGAACGGACATCGCACAGCACACGTACGCCTTTTGCGTTTCGCGTCAACCGTAACGCGGCCGCCGCGGTCTGGTTCGAATCCGCGAAGATTAGTTTTTAAAATTGGTTATGAGTTGAGGAAATGGCGCACTAACTCTCTTACATGTAACTGTCTTACTTAGAACACTAACTGTCTTACTTATAAAAAGAACATTGGGCAACACCTCCTTCATGTATGCTGAGGTTTACCGGCGAGGCTTAATAACCGTAAAAACAACTTAGCATAAACATTGGCACCTCACAACGCCTTTGCATATGCGTTAGTTCTCTTTCATTGGCGTTTCATAAAGGCAGCACAATGCCGTTGGTAATCTACGTATAGGCACAATTGATTCTTCGCTTTGGAGATGCAGAGTCCATGAGCATTTTCCGCTTCGTGCTAGCCCATGTTTACCATGGAGAAATTTCCGACGAAGGTAGCAAGATTACGCTGATTGCAAGCGAAGGGCAGTAAGCACCGAACATACAAGAGCTGCGTGTGTTTCCTCTCCTGCGCGCTCTTGGGGTTCTCGAGAAATGCGAGTATAAACACGGCCGCACTTCTTGGCGCCCTTGCCTTGATGGAAACAAACTGGTCTCCACGGGCCACCACGTCCCGAGGCATCGATTTCAGTAACATTGACCTCCTCCAGTTTCCGCCATCATCGATCCCATTCTCCGCCAAGTTCCCCTGTGAGCTCGCGGCGCTGTCGCCACTGAAAAAAAAAGAACAGGCGAGCCACACAACGCGACGAACACACAAGGCTTGCTTACGTGCTCACACAGATCGACCGGCCGGTACGTATCAGTGTATCTGAGCAGCGACTTTGACTGATTTATTCTTCCCAAGCGGACTCTCCGGACTGTTACACATGTGGCGTGCCTAGCATATGCGTGGCAAGAATTAATGTTTGCATCTACTTTGAAGTCTTTTGACACCAGGGCCCTCTCAGAGGATTTGATCCTAGACGCTTGGCCAGAGAGATAGAAAACTCTTCAGGCAATTCGCGGGCGCTCTCACAATTTTTGAGCGACACAGGCCTTAACTCGCATTTGTAATATTAGAAATTGTACCTTTTCTTTTTTTATCTGCCTACTTCCATCATCATCTCCCGCCATCGTGACCCTCTTTTTTCACCTCTTCCCTTTCCCAGTGCGGGGTACCTGACTAGATATTTATTTTTGCGGCCAAGCTCTCTGCCTTTCACGTCAATAAACCCTCTCTCTCTCTTTCATTCTTCTTCACAGCACCAACGCTGCAAACAGGGTTGGCAAGGATAGCCTTTGTGCTCGTTTCCTGTGACGAATTCCAGACCGACGTCGGTCCAGGTGGCCACATGTCGCGTCTCCTGGCACCCGGATGAGGCCAACCCTTCCTACCACGTAGTGCACTTTAGGGACGAAATGAAAAGCGAACACATATATATCGTGGTTCTGTCTTCTACAACGAGACATTCAGTTGCAACCTCTTCACGAAAATATACTTCACTGCTGCCTATAGAGAAAAGCATGAATAGCCCAAGTATCATAATACAGCTCAAAGAAGCAAAGAAAAAGAATGCTGTTTTGTTTTTCATAGGCGCTGCTCGTTGTTAATTTCAGGTTGAGTTTAGGATAGCTTGTGCTGGGAAGATAAGGCTGAGCTCGTGGAACCAAACTGTGCAAACGTGGAGGGCGTTACCTGCACGCAGTTAGGAGGGCACCAAAAATTCGCTGTCGCCATTTGGACTTCCAAGTCAAATTTGCCTGCGACGCAGACGTAAAGATTACGCTCAGATATAGCTGCTTCGGTATTGTTTATGGTTTATGAGTAGGCGGGGTTTAACGTCCCGAAACGATAGACTCAGGCTATGAGGGACGCCGTAGTGAAGAGCTCCGGAAATTTCGCCCACCTGAGAATATTTAACGTGTCCTAACAACGTACAGTACACTGGACTCTAGAATTTCGACTCCATCGCAATTCGACCGCCGCGGCCGGGATAAAAGTCGGATTAAAGCGGCACTTTAAATTCTTGCTCTGGCAGTTTCTGCCGAGTGAAATGCTTTACAAGCTTAAGATGCATTGGACTGAATCGCCTTTTTCTTTCTTGATGAACCATATGAACACCTCCTCAAAGTTTGGTCAAGAGCAGCACTGTACGCTTTGTGATACGGCTTAGTAACGCGTACATTCGAATAACCTTATCTGGCGTTCAAGGGTTTTGCGTGCGCAATAACCACTCCTTGCTAATTATTATTAGAATCAATTTATCCCTCTTAAAGACACGCGCCGGCGCGGATGTTTCAGAGCAGAAGTAAAAATATGGCCTTAAAGTGCGCCGCAGGACACCTGAAAAAGTGCAAGGCAAGGTCACGTGTCCAGCCCTCAAGGCACATCTTCACCTGAAGAAGCAAAAAGATTTTCACTGCCAGATACATTTCTTTAGCCATGCTTCCACCGATCGATTACCTGCATGTCCTGGACAGGCCTGTTTGTGAATGGCATTGTGATGCATGGGTGTTTTTGTTGTTTTTTTTTTGCGTTGTGAGGCAGTTATATTCGAGAGTTAGGTTGCAGCCTTTCTTGAAAGCGGCGTATAGTATTGGATAATAGTGGCCTTTCACGTAGGCACTTCAATATCACGTGTGCGCTGCACGGGTGGCTCCTGCAAACACTGCAGGAAAAAGAGTTCAGGTCACTCCTGTACGATGCACAGTATGTATTCTGAAAAGCCAACAGCACTGGAGTATGCGCGCGTTAGAATATTACGGCACCTTTCGCTGCTCGCACAGAGTGCACGCAAGGATTATTTGCCCTCACGTAGCGAACATATACCGTCTGTACGGAAAAGCGTCGCCTGATCCTCATCTCTCGCCCGTGCCTTGTACAGATTCATTGCGAGCCGCAATCGACCGCAGTTTAAAAAAAAATGGTGCCTCTTTAACTATAAAGTAAAAATAAAGAAGGACTGTCACTGACGCCTTCAGTGCTTATAAGTACTACCCCAGACTATAAACAAAAAGGAGTAAAAAGGGAGTAACCTGTCCTCTAGTGCACACCGTTTTAGGAAAGAAAGTAAGCTTGAGGACAGCTTACTCACTTTTTTACTCCAATAAAGGCGTACTCGTGTTTAGAGTGCACTGGAATATGTAATTAGTACGATACCCTAAATCTACAAGGACACGATCATGTAAAGTTTCCTCGATTATTCAGCAGCAAATAAAGAATGGGGTGAAGTGGGTTAAGAAAGAAGTGAGTTACCATAATGTTGTCTTTCTTTCTGAATACGTCCTCTTTTACTTCATGCTTTGCCGCACCATATAACATGTGTGAATCTTGTTCGTTCTGCGCAGTCCGATATCTGGGTCAAAGCACTTGTAGTGGCAAGTGGGCGCATTAATAATCGGCAGAAACGTCAGCAATAAACTTTCCTGCTCCTTTCTTATCGCTTTTCCAGACAGTTAGCGCTAGGCAAGCAGCTAGTCACGTCGAAAAGGAGCCACTCTCTCCCGCTTCAGCGCTGAGCACGTTGGATGGTCCCTCTGTTAGAAGCCACTATTTATCATCTGCATATAAACAAACTGCAAACAAGGATCTGTTGATTTTGTGTTCCTTGGTACGACGAAGCACTAAACATAGAGGCGCACTTTTTTTTACCAATACAGTCGCCACTGCATAAAAAAGAGCATGAAAAACGAAAGTCTGACAGTGGAAACGAGCTGACTCGTCTCTACTAAGAGGAGTGCACGATGTGCAAAAGCGGAAGCAGAGCGTGTGTAGATGTGGCTGTGATGCATTATGCATGCGGGCATCTTCACGCACCAGAAGCAGTCGAGTGTCAACTGTGCCATCAAGCACGCAGCTTTCCCTCTCTCTCGTTTTTTGCGCTCTTTCTGCTGGTGCACACTTTCACTGCTAAGCGGTCATTGAGCGTCGCATTTAAAGTCCGTTCTTAACATTTCCTGCGCTCTGCGGGAAAGCAAGTGTTGGTACTGAAGAACAAAACTGTTATCGGCTGCATTAATTCGTTATAAAATCGACATTGTGATTACATGTACACACAGATCTATATTATGGTGTGTCGCTTTTGGTGTCGGTATATATATTTTTTTCACTTCATTCGCATGTGGCACTGCTGGGAACAAAAATGTCGATGACGTTCATTACTTAGGATAAAATCTCCAATATTGAAATATTGCAAGCTACTGTTATTGAAAAATGAAGATATTGGTCGATTCTAGAGATGGGTAGCAAAATTTTTGTTTTAAATTTGGTGAATCGCTCGCATCGAATAGGTAACATTACCATAGAACAACAAGGGACAACCGCTAAGGAAGGGAGTGCGCAGCACAACGCAGTGGAAAAATGCGACAGAGCTGGTCCAAAAATACGGCACAATTTTTGTAGTCCTGCCGTTGCGACAGATTTTTCTGTATTTTTATCTTGTCCTGAAGGAACTGGCTCTGTCATTAAGACAGGGGAATACAATATATATACTACATAAATTCGTGTTGTCAGGCACGAAAATACTGCAGAAAAATCAGTTGGGACGACAGAAAGTTTTTGTTGTATTTTCGATAGGGAAACATGGACGTTAAGAACACAAGGACAGGGGAGGAGAAGTTTTTGACGTTAGCAAAATCGTTAATAGCAGGAAATAAAAGTCTGCCGAGGGCTGTTCTGCGGATATGCTGATTATTAAAGTGACGACTAGATATACACAAAAAAATGCACTCAAAACTTATGTCTCGCTGAAAAACGCGCTTGCCCAGAATTTCAGGCCATGACCCTTAATTAAAATGAAGAGAGTGGGTGAGTCAAAAAGTGTATTTCCGCAGTTGAGCAATGGGTGTGTGGGAAATATAACAATGGGAATGAAACACATGATTTCTTGGAAAAAAGCATTTTTAATTTGCCGGCGTTCTGTAAAGTAGGAACAGCGGCCGATATGGTATTTAATATTGCGGTGCATTTCATTCGTTCAATTCACCTATGTTGCAAATAAAAGTCTTGCACAATAGATTGCTTGTTGAAGTTTTCATTGTACATTTTAGGACTTAGCGCGTAGCCGTCACATCCACAACTCATTTCATTGAATCGCGCTCTAATTACGCTAGCAGGTATGTACTACATCATACCCCTTTACTGCTGCATACGCCATTCTCACAAATTCTTGACGAACACGCTTTTAGCTTGAAGTTATTTATTAACGATATTTTTCAATTAATTAAGATTCCTCCACTGTACAATGAATATACGCACATATCTCTCGTCGGCAGTGTTGCAGTTTCTAGCTATTAACGATTTTCCTATCAGCGTGCACGTCGTGCGCGTCAACACCTCAGCCTTGCGTCATGGGTTGTGCAAAGACTTGCGGGGTAGGTCAGGTTGTTGATCACTGTAGCGTCGGAGGGAAATATAGGTACAACAGGACGCCAGGTATAAATGACGAGGACATACGCCTTCTCCTGCGTTCCGCCTAGTGTTTCAAAGTGCAAAAAGTTTTTCTGCTGCTTCTGACTTCTAAATAGTAAACACAAGATGTCACATTGATGATTTGCAATTACGACTCCTTTTTTTATTCGCTAGCATTACTGGCCGCTCAAAGCAATTTCAGCGATCTCTGTGTGATTCTTCTGCGTCAAGCAAACAGAAGAAAAATTCGGAAAAAAAGTTGTATTGCTCGGATTTGAACGCAGGAATTTCTCATGGGAAGCAAAAACGGAACGTAATGGACAGATGTGTACATAGCCAGTGCGCCAAGGCAGCAGTGGCGGCGGAACTTTTCGTGATGTCATTCTAGGTAGCGTGAGTGAACAGAAGGTGGATGACGTGTACAAACTCTGCCCACGTGGAAGTCACGGAAGGCTATCACACGCTCGCCTATAAAACCTCCGCGAGTCACCCGGTTGCATCGGCCTCGCGCCAGACATTGACCAGGCAAAATGGGCAATGTCTTGGCGTGCCTTAAACGTTGTTTTAAACCTGGTACTGAGCACAGTGAATCAAACCAACAAAACAACAAGAATGGTGCGATGTGAACAAGACGGTGGTGACAGTTGTGGACGTGGTGTCGCCGTAGTTTGGAGTTAATAAAAGAAGGCGTTTGCGATGGCGAACAAAAGGTGTTAACAGTGGACCGAAAAATGGCCAAGCAGTCCCTAGTGTGGTCAAATGCTTGCTAGCACATTCAAACCTTGCTCTTGTTCAGAATCATTTTTAGAATAAGACTCAAGTTTTTACAGAGTATACATTTTCCCGCTTATTCTTCAGTGGATGTGTGTGTTTTGTAGTCTGTCCTTGCAGAGAGAGAGAGAGAGAGAGGGGTTTATTGACGGAAAAGACAGAGACGTTGGCCGAAAAAATGAATATGCTACTCTGCACTGAGGAAGGGGAAGAAGAGAAAAAAGAGGGCCACGATGGGGGGAAATGGGATGATGACAATGTCTCTTGAGAACTTGCACGCAGCACAAGACAGCCAAAATAGCAACATCAGTACACAAATGTAATCTAAATTTCTACGTCAAGAATATGCCCATATGAGAAGTAATAGATCTAAGGTTCATGATAGCATCGCATTTATTCATGCATGCCCCCTTATTATGTACGACAGTTATGTATTCCTCACATTCTGATCAACCCTAGATAAGACCAGCAAGGTCAGTTTGACTATCTTGACGACTCACTCCACCTTCTGTAAGTCCATCACCGTGAAATTAGCTAGAAACTTAAACATATGAGCACACGGGCCCTGGAGTGGCAGGCCTTTTGACGTTTCACATATGACTGCTCTGCTGGACGTCTGAACGCTCCTGCGCATACTCTTCCTTTTTCCGATGGCTGTTTTTGGTTTGATTGCGTTCTCAGCAAACTGCATGGAGCCTACGGCCCGCTTGCATGAAGCAAATAGTCCAGTTCTCAGTGGGGTCTGGCTCGCAGTCTAAATACTCTGTAGCTTTTGAGGAAAGAAAAGGCGCATAACTGTCCCACTGCTTTCAACTTTCTCCGCTGCTTTCTGTCAAGGAGGGACTGGAGCATGGTATCTGCGCAAATAAACTAATTTTGTGTCTCGGTATTACAGAATCTATAACGGAAATATAAATGGAGGGTCATTGGAACAAATGAAGCTACGCAGTGTTTGTATGGCTCAAATTTTTGTGAAAATAGACACAGTAAATAGACCATAACGCAGACCCTTCTACGCTAATTCTTTCAAGGTCTTCTTCTCTGGCCTCAATCGTACCTTCCGCTTGCTTTCGACATGCGTTCATATCACGCGGACAAGCAAAGTGCAAGAACTCATTTACGATGATTGCTGAGTATGCAAAGTCAAGCCAAAAGAAACAGGAAGTTTACAGATTACAGAAGAAGCGGTCCGTGAGGCATTCGGTTTGATGTAATTAATAATACGCCTGATGGGGGCTACGCCCTGGAAGGATGTGTGCGTATCCTGCGGGCGCCCGCGCCCTTTCAGTGGCGTTTTACGACCTGCTGGGCGAGGCATCAAAGTTCTCTCTACATAGAAACATGATAACACCGTCCGCTTTTGGGCCTTCGCGAACAAAACAAGTGCAAGAACGACGGGAGGGATGCTGATCGTGTCTGGACGCATTGAGACTGCACAGACATTGCACTGGTGCCGCAGCCACCGAATTGCGAGAGAGTGCTGCTGCTCCGGATCTAAAGCGCCTGCGTAGGAGTAAAAAGAACATGAATAAAGTCAGTGAGAGGGTGGAACAGGCGGTACAGAAGAGAAGCGTGGGGGATCTTCTGGCTGTGTTTCGAAAGCCTTCGGGGTACAAACACGACCGAAGGTTTTGTGCAAAGCGCCGATACTCAGTCATGCGACACGTGCGATAAAAAACACTGATGGAAGGTAAGCTCGTTTTTGCGAGATTGATAATAAGAAAAGACATGTTTCAAGATTTACAGTTTTTGAGACCACACATTCCTTACGAAAGTCTATTTGCACAAAATTTAGCTGGCTCTTAATGTGTGCAGCGAATGAAATAGCAAAACGTACTTCTTCAGTCGTCTCGTTGGTGTGGGGCGTTGCGTTCGTGTTTCTCTTACATGAACGTTTCTCCACCTGCAGCCTTTGGCGAAAGCAGGCCGCTAAGTTTAACTTTTAGACTCCTAGATGTGTCTAAGTACGAAAGTACTGCCTAACACAGTCTGACCGAACCAATAATCATGTGCCGTTCCTCTCAGATAGCTGCAAAATTAAAATAAGTACAGCCGCGACTGGGCTTCGAGCCACCGGGGGCGCGAACATTTCAGCTTCTCTGGCCAGCGCACAAGCGATATGCTATCGCTGTTTTTTTTTTGCCGTGAACTACGCTATTGCCGCAGCCGATCGTGCCTCATGTTAAACTGCAACACTCTCACGCTGTGGATGGCACATCGTCGTCTACATCAGCTTCCATCTGCGGCTCGAACAGAGCAGGTCAGCTTAACCTGTGTCAGAACTTAACCCGAGTCTAATATCGTCCCCAGACGTGCCTCAAACCCAACAAAGCAAAACCATGAGCCGACCAACCTATACACAGGCCTTCGCACATCTAATCAGGTTAGCTACGTTAAAACCCGAATGAATTTTACACGGCAGGCTAGTTCTTTAAGAGATCAAGAAGGAAGCGACGACTTACACATGAGCTTAATAAGGGGCAGCTTCTGTTTCGAAACTATGTTTACCACAAACAAATCCTGCAGAAATATCACTTATTCATATGCCCTTCAAATGCATTCAGTACCTGCTTATGATATTTTCCTCTCCTCGCGAACAGACGCAGTAAAAGACATAAGGATTTTTGTCGACGAAGAGCCGGCTGCAGCGAACCGAATCACAGCCACTGAAAAATTTCTTAGCGCCGATGGCTTCTCTCGCAGGCACGCGAGGCGACGGCGAGGCAACACCTCAACTTTCCCGTGTGGGAGACCTAAGGCCCCGTCGGCGAAAGCTCTGCAGGACCTTTCAATAAAGTTGTTACCAACCAAAAATGGCTTCTCTTAGGTTCAAAATATTTCTGACAAATAATAAATATCCGCTGCATAGAATTGAGGTGCTAAAAAATCCAAACATTCAGGAAATCCGCCCCTTCTTAATAGTCCGTTCTCAGGGCACTGTATATTGCCAAAAGAAACACCTCTGTTCATCTCGCAACCTGCGTTTGCTTGGACGTCACTTGGTAACTTTATGTGCAGTGTTCCTTTCTATCGACCCCTGCCCAAGGCGAGTTCCCTAGGTGTGCCACCGCCTGCATGCCGAAGAATGCAGTACAGGCAAGCCGAGTCTCCAGAGGCTGAGGATACGACGGGAATGGCACGTGCACCATTTCTGGCCTACACGCTGAGGTTCAAGTACCAAATTTTACATTGGTTTGCACGACCAACTACAACTTTTCATACAGTTTTTTCAGCTTTTTCTCCAGAACGGTTATGGAGGGTGAGATTTTGATGGCGTACTGAATTGTACTTGCAGATTTAAAATTTGTGACCGATTGAAACATAACGCACAGTCTTCGTCAAAAGTCTTAAGGTCAAATGTTTTTCGTGTCAGCCACGTAACAGAGCCCTTACAGCACTATTAAAAGCAGAACCTTGAAATTGTAGCAGAAGGGTTCCTCTTGCGGTAGAGTAGCTCCCTTCTTGACTTGTGTTCTGAATGATCCTCTACACGGAGCATTCTAGGAAACATCGTTTCACTGCTGCTGAACGCTGCGGCCTTAAGACTTTTGACCAAGAGTGAGGAAGTTTTGCTGCGACGTGTGCCGGATGAGCGAAAAAATAGACGACAGTGCCCACTCCATTCCTCATTTTTGTGTGTTGGTTTTAGTTCTGTATGTGACTGTTGCCCCTGGCTACTGTCCATGCTGCAAAGGCTGCCGGTAGTCTGCATGGCCATCTCAGAGGTTTTATTAAATACAGCGCTGCAGCCTATACTTCACTTGCACTGATATATACGTGGCGTCTGTGGTGAGCCTTGAATCGCCGGATGACGGCGTAAATCTCGCCAACCTTTCAAACATGTGACCAGCGACACTCTCCCGAGGTAACTCTTGGGTCGATGAGATGGCTGAGTTCAGCTAGGTCCAGCCTATGGAAATTCAGGTTGTGGAAACATCACGAATTTGAAGCTCACGACATAAGAGACTCTTCGACGGAGCATGGCTGCCTAGTTACGATGAGCGAAAAAAAGTGTTTTAGAATCAGTGTACATAAACTTCAAATAACCGTTGTAGTACTAAAAGCCTGCTTCGGCCCGCTGCCTTCTGCAGTGTTTCAGGGGAGTCAAAATCTTGGGCAGTTGGTATCTAGTCCCCTCAGCTACAGTCCAATCTAACTAGCCTAGCTATAGTAGTGCAATCTACTCCAGTCGCCATTGTCTGCCTTCCCCTCCTCGTCTTTTGACTGGTTTGCCTCGAGCATTGTGAAGTGTACTGCTGGGGATGCCGCCAAGGCCCCGAGCCTCCGAGCCATAACATGAGAGAAGTAAAAAAACGCGCAGTAGAGTCTGGCTTGAGAACGAGCCGACGTGAGGAGTAAGCGAAATAGGGCTACAGCTGGGAGTACTGTTCCGCAAGCGGTTCTCTTGCGGACCCCGGAGCGAGTAATTGAGAAGGACCTCACCTAGAACAAAACCACTGATCTAATCTCCCGAGCAGAGACGAATTAGAAGTCCCGAAAAAATAAAATCTGATTTCGAGTTTACCCTCAGGGCAAGCATTAGTAAGAAACAAACTTAGATGCAAACTGCAGCTGATTATGACCGGCACGGCAGTAGTGCACTAGGACGTGGTCGATGAGGCCACTAGGGGCTAGTTCCAGGAGAGGTAAACTTATTAAAGAAGCATAAATTCTTAAAACAGGCGTCCTGTGCGTCGGAGAACAAAAATGAAGAACCTACGCTTCAAGCATATACGTCACCGACTTATCGCAACATCGGCGGCTACCGGCTAATCTCACTCAACATTTGCGCGGCAATTAACCCACACTTTGAATTCACTGTCAAGGCACCGACCCGCCGCGGTGGCTCAGTGGTTAAGGCGCTTTTCTACAGAGCCGGAGTACCGGGGTTCGAACCCCACCGCGGCAGCCGTGTTTCGATGGAGGCGAAACGCAAAAGGCGCCCATGTGCTGTGCGATGTCTTTGCACGTTAAGATCCCTAGCTGGTCGAAAATATTCTGGAGGCCTCCATTGCGGCACTTCTTCCTCTCTTTGTTCTTTCACTTCCCCTTCCTCCCTTGCCTTAAGGGCGCGATTTGCTTGTCCATCGAGATATGCGAGACAGATACTGCGTGATTTCCTTTTCTCCAAAACCAACTTTCGGCTTTTCAAGGCACTAAAACTTCAAAACTTCAAAAGTCAGATTCTGGACTGACGACAAGGACTTGTAATTGGAAATTGACTGCAATCCTGCCTGCAGAATCATCCTGCATCTAGAAGGAAACTGTATCTGGAGCTCGTCAATTCGAATGTGTCTTCGCATTAGTCGCGAAGCAGTGTCTAAAATACCGAAAAACGAAACACCTAGCTGTGACAGTCTCTTGCAATGTTGAAAATGGATGACACATTCCGGGATGGTACTTTATGGGTATTATTTTCGGCACACAAATCACTTCAATTCGCGAAGTACCGAGTGATAAATGTATTTTAAGACTGTATGAATACAATACAGTATGCAATGAAGGCAGCACCTGATACATTGGCCGTGATGTACAACTCTCCATTTTCGAAGGAAGGGCACTGAAGTTTGAAAAATGAGCAGCAGTCTCTTTCCAACTTCGGTCTGCGGTACACAGTTGGAGGACTAGGATTATCGAAATCGAAGCACCGACTGGCAAAGCACCCTGTACAATTAAGGGAACAGAACGAGTTACAGCCTAGAGCACACTAATTTGCAGCAAACGTCTAAGCTCGACGCTATTTCGCAAAGCGAAAGAGGGTATTCCAGAAAGATGTAGCAAGTGGCGTAAATTCTTACCCATACCTTTTACGTTTAGACAGTGCGAAACGTCTGACGGTGCAACGTAGAATATTCTAGCAAAGAATGTGGTTGGGAGAGAACTAATACGTGAAACGATGACAATGACGGAACTCAGGGATCGCCCAAACCTCTTTGCAGTTTCTTAATTACACGTATCATTCTGCCCCCGACGACTAACGCCTCTATACAGCTTCTTTTCTTTTCAGATGCGAGTAGTGTAACGCAATATGCGACTATTCATAGCCAAGACCTAAATGTGTCGAGGTTATTTGAGTAACTCGTAGAGGCGGCCATAGTATTTGCACGATGGACTGGCTAAGCTCTTTTGATTGTGAAAAAGAAGCCAGCATTTTTTCCGACCTATAGGATGTCATGTTCAGCGCACAGTGGGAGGCGAGCATTCACGGCCTTCGCATTTTTTCGATATCATCCCATACTGCGTCGCGGGCTCAAGTCGACAGCTGTGCGCAACACGGCGGTGTGTACAGTTAGTTTAGTGATTTACGATAGACTCGCGTAAGGCTCAACAATCCCGCAGAAGACCAGCTGAAGCGCGGGGTCTCCGAAGCTTGTGATTCGACGTCGTTATGCCTAGCGGTGCTACGTACGCCCCAAAGCGTCGAGCTTGTGCGATGCGCGTGTCAGGGCTTTTCCCCGGGGCGGTTAACAAATGGCAGTTTAAGGGGTAGTTCGCTTTGCTGCGGAGCGTTATAACACGAGCCGTTGTTCGCTTGTCGCGAACCAAAAGAGGGCAAGAGCGAGCCGAATGGCGTTGTGCTAATGCTGAGAGAATAGAAAAAATAGATTCCGATTGTTTTATCAAGCAGTAGCAAGACCGTTTGCACGAGAGTAAAATTTGGAGGACGCTTGAGGCAAAACGATAAGGCGCCCGTGTGCTGTGCGATGTCACTGCATGTTAAAGATCTCCAGGTGGTTGAAATTATTCCTGAGCCCTCCACTACGGCAACTATTTCTTCCTTTCTTCTTTTACTCCCACCTTTATCTCTTCCCTTACGGCGCCAACGATATATGAGGCAGATACTGCACCATTTCCTTTCCCCAAAAACCAATTATTATTATTATTAAGCTTCGCCTTTAAGAGCAGGATGCGACAGCGTGTTGCTGCATTGCCAAGGAATCCACGGAACACCATCGTCGTTCAGTGCGAACCCTTGTCCGGTCAATTTAAGGAAAGGAAACATATCTTCGTGGACACCGGAACTGCGCCGTAAGGAAAGGAAAATGAAAAAAAGAATTTTTAAAGAAAAGAAAGGACGCCTGTCTCACATATCCCGTTGGACACCCAAACCGGGCCGTAAGGGAAGGAAATTGAAATGAAAATTGGTTTAAAGGGAAGGAAATGACGCCTGTCTCACAATTCTCACTGGACACCCGTACCGCGGCGTAAGGGAAGAGAAAAATTCTTTCCCTTACGGCGCGGTTCAGGTGCCAACCGAGATACGCTTTTTTTCGCTCACGGCCAAAGACGCCGTCGACACCGGCTTTTCTGCGGCACGACCTCCTTAACGCTAACGCGTTAAAATAAGCAAAAAATAAAGGAGCTGCAGAGAAGAACGGCGGATGAAAGAGCCGCCGGGAGTCGCTGCGGTCGCGTTTGTAAGCTTGCGAGAGCGCGAACACGGTCGACTGCTTTGCCTTCAGGCCGTGGACTCCGAGATGCACTGCCTGTGAGGAATAAGAGAGAAAGAGAAAAGAAGGAAAGAAAAGCGGGTGAAGACCTGAGATGGAAGGTTAGAAGGATGGCCAGCGTTCCTTGCTGGCAGGAAAATAAGGGACAGCAAAAAGAAACACATTTGGCCCACAGCTGGCGGTGGCGGTGTTAGGGTGTCTTCGGAATGAGAGCTTTTGGGCTACCTAATTACCTTTGCTGGCATGTACGCTTCGAAGGCCTTTCCACCAGTGCCGATCTTATATTTTTTTAAATACGGAAAAGCGGCACTGAGGAGCTGCGAAGGGATAACTATATCCAGAGTTGTGTTCTTGAGAAAAAACTGTTCGAATTTCCTGCTGCAGTTGGGTATAATGATGACAATGAAATTTGCACCGAACTTTTTGCACCACCACGTAATCAGAAAAAAATTATTGGCGCGAAGTATTGCTGCATTTCTTTTGCACCTTCTGTTCACATAGTACCAACGTTTTTAATTCTCTAAAATTTTTGGCCTAAGGCATGCATAGGAGGAGGACGAAAAACATTTATTGAGAGCTTCAAAATCGGTTGACGTGAATCCATTAGTCGAAAGACTTGAATCGTCCTCCACTCCTTATCGACGGGTTCTTGTGTACAGCGGGGTCCTTGCTGCGCAGTGTGTCTTCCCAACACTCACCGGTTGTCTCAAATGTCTCTTTTCAGTTTCAGTTTTTTCCGGCATAGTCATTTCATGTAAAACATTTTGCCCGGATCCTCGGGTAAGGGGCAGGCCAGATCCCTTATGTCGGGGTACCATCTGTTCAGAGTGGCTGAATATGCCAGTGTGTTAGTATGCTTCTAAGTATGTGTTCTTCCTTACTGAGAATCTTGGAAGGTATGGTCAAAACACTTCTGCTCACAATCTAGTATCCTGTAGTGTCCGCGTAGCCTAGTAGCTGGTTTAACGGGATGTCAAGAAAGTACCCCAGCTGTCTACTCAGGGGATTGGAAATGCGTGGCTCGAACCTCAGAGTCAGCCGAGTCATTTCCGGGCGTGTTCGTGTTTCCAAGGGTCCAAATGACCAGCACATTCTTCAGTTCTGCTTTATTTAGTGTCTTTCAGCAGGGTTCGCTTACTCCCCCTCTAATGAAATTCCGCACTGCTCTTTTGAGTGCCGTTCATCAATGCACCATTCCTGACCAACGGATGGTAAGTACGATGGCTGTCTTTTCCGCCTCCATTGCAATGTGCGCTCTGATTATTTCATTTAAAGGGGGAGCTTTGGGCACTGACATCAATATTGCGGCTTTGTGCTGGATGCAGTATACGTAGATAAGTGGACATAACACTAATTGTTGTAATCTAAAAACGTTAGTGCCATAGATTTGATTTGGCGCCGGAAGCTAATATTTGTCGTGGCATCAATAGGTGAAACGCATTTTATGCCCCTTTATAAGCGCTATTTTTGAGGATGTGGCGACAGTGTAGTAAGACGTAACTGGAGCTTGGTTACTACAGAAACCCGTCGGAAGGCGGTTACTGTACAAGGAGGGGGGTGCCAGGAGAGTGGTGGAATCACCAATGGAAGATGGTAAGCGTGGAAAGAGGGTATGGTTTCGTTTATGGGTATTTAGTGTCTTGAAGCAGCTCAGCCTCAGAGCGACGCCACAGTTGAGGGCTCCGGACAATTCCTGCCACCTGGGGGTCTTTAACGCGCACTGAAATCGCACAGTACACGGGCGCCTGGAACTTCGCCACCACCGAAATACAACCGTCGCGGCCGAGATCGAAGCCGCGCCTTTGGGGTACACACCCAAGTTACTAAACTGTTGAGCCACCACAGCTGGTAGAAGAAGAGTGTGCCCGACATCTGGAAGCTAGAACAGGTTGGTTTTTTTCTCTGGAAACCACCTGGGCTACAGATGCCCTGGAAAAAGGAGGCGAGTTACCATAGAAGGAGGAACGTATGGCGAGAAAGTAGACAAGCTTGTACTTAAGGTAGTTTTCGTGGAAGGCGGAAAGTGTGGGGAGAGCAGAGAAGTCTCTGAGAAAAAAGGTAGGGATCGACCCTTGGGTTAATGTTGTACCTTCGGCGCTTTTGTATAGCTGCAGTCTGCTTGGCAAACAATTCTTGGTCAGTGGAGTCCGTCAGTGCCTTTTGTCCACACATAGAGATCAAATGACCTCGTTGTGCTTCATAGCGCCTTCAGCTACTCCTTTCAAAATAAGGGAATAAATCACTACAGAACTGGAGACAAGCGCAACGAAACGCCAGGCAGCTTCAACACACAATTTACAATACACATAATAATGCACACGCGAGAAATGTTAACACAAAAAGTTAACAATGAGTCAATATTCGTCATTATCGCATTAATCAGTAAAGAACAAAAATAGAATAAATGAATCCTAAATCATAAGCAACAAAAAATAACAACTTAGATGACGCTTAATTTGCACTTAAGAGTGTAATCCTACAGAATCAAAAATCCCGCCCTCGGAAGTGCTCCTCTTACATAGATTCATGGATCGCTGGGTCCCCTCGCCGCTGCTGGCGCAGTGGTGCAGCGGTTATGTGATGCACCACAGTGTTGGCAGGTGGGTGTTTCAAACACAGCCACCGGTGGTCTTGTGAGACCCAGGGGCAACCTCTCGTGAACACTAATATAGCTCCCGCCTGCCGCTGTGGATAGTTTCCTCACAACCCGGTGTGCAGGTTGTGAAGGCGTCACGAGGTATTGTGACCTTTACGGCGGAAAGGTGACCTGCTTTGACGCTTAAAACAGCGCCGCTGACAAGGAGGATACCGCCTACGATGGCAGAATTTCTGCAGCACTGAAGCCTTATCGCTATCATGTACATCTTGGCATTCTGTGGGTTACATCTCCGTCTTTGTGGGAACATCGACACTCCACGCGAAGTTTTATAAAGAAAGTGTTTCGTTCGGTCGCAGAAATAAAAGAGGAACCATGCCACTATATCCTTGTAAAGAACGGCGATTGCTTACCTGTACAAGACAACTTTGAACTGTATGCGACCACCGAACGCATGCTCGCCACATAACGAACAGAATAGCGTTGGTGGTACTATATGGCTGCAGCGAACAGCAGCATCTCATTTAATGGGCAGCGCCAGTAGTTAATGATCCGCCGTCAAAGTCCCTTTCCCATATGTAAGGAAGCCTCGCAATGCGCAGTCTATCTGCTCGCTCTGAAAAACGAATCTTTGCACCCTTTTCTGGCACAACCTGGACACATTTCTTATTGTGTAAATAGTTTGTACATATTACTTCTCCCCCTATCCTCTCTTCCTGTCCCCTCACCTCTTTCATTTCATTTCTCCATTCTGCCTGCTATCTTTTATTTCCGCTGCCCCAGCTCAGGTGCTTCAGTATCGATGGCAGATGCCGGGGCTAGCAAAAATCTTTTCCTTCCTTTTTACTATTATTTTTAATAAAACCACTACCACCACCACCTTTCCTTGTCAGGAAAGAGGGGGAGAGGGACCCTGGTACACGTGAAAATCATTGGAGGCAAAATTAATTCGTGAAATATAGAGAAGGTGCGGAAAAAAGGCCTTTTCTCGGCCCTGTTTTATTCCGCCGGCGATAAAGTCGTGTTACTGCAAATGAATCTGGCAATAATATACAGGCGCAGAAATAAGTAAATGGAGCACAGACTTTCGTTCCAAATGCAAACACGTCTTGCCTATAGGGACTGAAGAAACATTGTTCGTCCATGAGAAAGCGCACTGGCGTCCCCTACCAGTATGCACGCACCATTACTGGCAATTTCAATTAGGCAACAGGTGAAAAATGTTCCAAGCCAAGAGCGTGCTTCGTTTACTTTCGTCCGCGCCTGTACATATTTGATTTGTATAATCAACGCCGATTCGATCTTCTCAAGACTGTGTGTAGCCTGTATACCGATTTACCAGTTTAATACTTCTGTTGCAGATAATGCGCGAACAGTGAACGTATTAGCAGCGAGCTCAAAATTTAGTTTCGGAGGTTCTCTCAATCATACGTAACATGGTATAATACACAGAAGCAGAGAGCAAATAAGCGTTTTCCCTACCCGCCGGAAGGTACTCGTAGTGTCAGGGGCAATTAACCACGCCACAAAAACATAATTTGCAGATTACGAAAGATTTGGTCTTAGATTCAGGTACAGCTGAACAGTCGAGCGCATGGTCTGCAAAAGATCTGGTTTGACGTCATTTACATTACAGCTGGCGGGAAATAGCCCTGGAACATGGAATGCATGGCCTGCGGGTGGACCGACCCTTTCTTGCGCGCTTTTCAAACTGCCGTGCGGCGCAATGCTGCCTTTGCACCGGGGCATAACAACACAATCTGCTCATTTGTCTTCGCAAACAAAACAAGAATAAGAGCTATGGGATACATGGTGATCGTGTCTGGATGCATTGAGACTGTACAGACATTGTACCGATGCCTCAGGAACCAAATTACGAGAGCGCTGTGGCTCGGAACTGAAAGAGCCTGCGTTCGAGTGAAAGGAACTAGAAGATACTGAGAGAGAGAGCGGAAGAGGCGGTGCAGGACAGAAGCGTGGCGAACTGTGTGATTGTATTTTAGAAGCCTTCAGGGGCACAAAAATGCCTAATTCTTTCGGCACAGCGGCGAGAGAGGGAGGCAAGTAAGAAAAGAAACAGTGGGAGCATACAAGAAGGTAGAGAAAGCAAGCGACACGCGCTCGGCGGAAGGCAAGCCCGAAAGACAATGAATATGCTGAATAAAAAGGCACGACAAAGATGTTCCATGTCTAATTTTCTTCACCCCCAGGGTTCCACTTCTTTGTTTTCGCGACCATTATTACATTAGTTACGAAGCCCTAGTTACAAAGAGGCCCCCTGGCTTATTTTATGCGCTTGGCGACAGGAATGTAACAATGTACTTCTTCAGCCGTCTTGGTTGAGCGGATAGCTTCGCTCTTGCTTCTGTTAACTGAACATTTTTCTCCACCAGCTTGGCACACAAGAGGAACGGCTCAGTGGTGCGGAAACTTTATATTTATGGCTTGTTTTTACTCTGTAGGACACCACTATAAGACGTATTGAAGGAAGCTACGGCTTACACATCGTCTTAAAATAGCGCTTCTCTTCTTTCCAGAACTTACAGCGCAAATAAATCAGGCTGAAAGTTTATTGGTTACTATCCGCAGGCATTCGATGCACCCTAATATTATTTTCTTCGTGTGTCGCTGAGGCCCAGTGGCAGACTTTGGGATCTTCACCGACGACAAGCAGCCTACGGCGAACCGAAGCATAGCTTGGAAAAAAAAAAGGCGGAGAGCTTCAGCGCATCAAGCAGGCGTCGTCCATTCTGGAAGGAATGTCGCACGTAAATATTACAGATCAATTATACATCATTGGGGCGCCTAAAGAGGAGCACTATAATGAAATCGGTCTCTTCTATATTCCCATTTTTCAGGACACTGAATAATTGCCGAGAGAAACACGGCTGCTGATATTCTTACCTCAGTTGTTGCACTTCTGAAGAAAATGAATCATCACACTGGCCGCATAATCCCGGGCTCAGGCTTCATAACTCTTAAGTACGGTCGTTTCGTGTGTAGCAATCGTCACCATCGCGGGCACCGAGCCCTCGCCTTGCGAATAGCGGATTAGAAGCTGGCAAGCAGCCGTAGGTTTGTGCGCCTTCCCAGGCCTGTGTGCCCGGGGCGGGGAGGGAGTCGGCTTTTTCTTATGCAAATAAACATTGCTTCAATCAATCAATCAATCAATCAATCAATCAATCAATCAATCAATAAATAAATCAATCAATCAATCAATCAATCAATCAATAAAGCAGTCCATCAAGCAATCAATCAGTCAACCGAGCCATTGCGCTGGCGAGCGCGAGCTTGGAACGCCGCGATTGAAAACGTTCTTTTCGAATCAAAACATTTCCCATGATAATTTACCGTTTTTTCTTTTTATTTATTTATATCGGCCTTCTTTTATTTATCTTCACATTTCTATTTTTCATTTTTTTTGTTCTTTACCTCCCACAAATTTAAGCTTCTTAGGCACCTTTACCACCTTCGACCAGCTCTGTCACTAAATCTGACTGTCCTTTTTCCGGATCTCATCTCATTTCGGCTGCATCCAATGCAAAAACCAGTTGTCGCCGTCTGGCTGTGGCGCCTAACCATTATGGGTATCCGCCATAATACATGGAAAACAACAACACAAACGTCGAGCTGTGGCGAGAGCAAGCATCGTGCACAGAGGTCTGGAAGACCGCGAGCAGCTCTCATGGTTCGCTCAATAACCTTATCCTTGCCGGGCCGCGCGGGTGCACGTTGTGGAGTACAATAATTAAATGCGGTTGCCGCCACCTCGAACTTGCTTTCCACCCTAATCTCAAGTCCAGCTTCTCTCAGTGTCTCACTTCCTGTCACGGGGAAAGCAGTGCTGGCAAGCCGAGGAACAAGAGCGTGATTACACGACGTGCTCGGCACGAGGTGCCTTTCTGCAGCCTATGAGTATATATAGAATGAGCCAGTTTTGTGATTTCTTTGCACTGCCGACTACCACTTTCCTACAAACTTCATTGTAGCGCTACAAACAACAAGGACAAATAACAAGAAGGCACGCACACAGAACTGTGTGTGTTTGCTCTCGTTTATGCCCGTGTATTGTGTTGCACTACAACGATGGTTATAGATCAGAACCATCAAGCCCAAGTTTCTACCTGATTACACTTTCCTACGTCACAGGTCTAGGCCAGCCGCTTTTCTAAAACACTAGAGAGGGTAAAATTTTTACGATGTTCCAAGTTGCTCACGCGGGTTCTAGGTGTGTTACCTATTCACGTGTAGCATCGGACAAACACTGCGTTTAAGTTACGATGCCTGCCTTGCGCACGAGTATGACGACGACCGTGGCAGCTCTATTTCCCGTTACTGTGTGCTAGCTTGAGTTCTGCAACTGACTATTGTCTCTTGCTGCCGTCCAAGCAGCCAAGGCTGCTGGACGGGAATTCTATACCAGAGTTTCTATTAAATACCGTGCTAGCTGCCTATAACACGTATAGCTATATATATTGGGTCTAAGGCGAGTCTGCAGTCACAAGACGACGACGTCGGTCTCGCCAGCCTTCGTACCAAATCAGCGCCAGCACTATTCTTTGAACACGCTTGGGTTAGGTGGCATCCCTTACTTCAGCCGCAGGTATAGCGTATGGCCATTCAGGTAGCGAAGATAGCATGTATTCCAAGCTTAATATTTAACGGACCCCTTGAGGGAGCGCGGGCGCCAAGTGACGGTGTACGAAAAGGAAACTGTTGATGGAAGTCTTGGGCTTGTGCAGGCTAAGGAGTACATTGCGGTCAACTTAAGACACCGTTTTAATACACAAGGCCCACTTCGGCCCCCGATCTTCTGACGTGTGCAGCAGGGGACGCCTCCAAGGACGCGAATCAGTGAACCGTTACGTGAGAGAATAGTGAAACAGCTCGATGGCGCATGCAGAATTCCAGATAGAAGGCAACGCGGCGAGAAGTAACAACTGAACTGCATTACGTAAGAGTACTAAACAAACTCACAGTGGAGTCTGGGTTAAATACCAGCTTAGGTCAGCAGTAAAACTAACACTATTACTGCTGGTAGTACTGCTCCGCGACCATTTCTCCCGAGTACAACGGGACGAAAATTTTATAAGGGGATTTTAAACAAGATTACTTATCTCGTGTTGAATGAAGAGAATACTAAAGGAGCCCGAAAATCCAAAATAGATATGACATCGAGTTTAGCCTCCGGAGGAGGCACGAAATAAACTCTGATGCACACTGGAGCTGACTTACCGGAGCAACAGCAATGCTAAATGGCTGCGGACGATGGGCCAAGATAGGCCAGACGTGTGTACGTTCCAGGAAGCGTAAATTTCTTTATTAGGCGTAAATACTTGAATAGGATAGGATAGGAAAACTTTTATTGAATCATAAGTATTTAGGCGATCAGAAGTCTTCTGGCTTGCTTCGCGTGTCGCTGTCTTCACGCTGCGCTGCAGGGAAGGCTTCTTCAGCAAAGGGTGGTCCCTCAGTCCAGGGCTCCACTGAGTTTGGCTGCATCGCTTGCGTGCTCTACTATCCTCTTTTGGACGGCGAGCTCGCAGCTGACGAGCCGGCTCTCCCAGTGCTCCGCACTCGGGGGTTTGTGTTCTCGGAATGCGTTGTTTCGTTCGCATTCCCATGTTATGTGAAATAGTGTGGGTGTGGCCCCGCACCACGGGCATGTGCCCTTATATTGCGTTGGGAACATCCTGTTGTATATAAAGAGGTTGGGGAAGGAACCTGTTTGTAATCTACGCCAATCTGTTGCCTCCTCCTTTGTTAGTGCTTTATGCGGGGGCGGATATTTATATCTCACCCCTCTGTGATGTTGGAATAGTTCTGAATAGCTGTCCCCGAGGATCATGGCGCTCAGACCACGGCTCTCCTGCTGCTGTCCGACTCGGAAACAAAAAGCTCGAGCTAGACCATCCGCCGCCTCATTGCCCCTTATGCCCTCGTGCGCAGGTATCCAGATTAAATTATGTTGGACTGTTATGCTCTCTGAGAGGTTGCACTCTCTGAGCACCTTAAGAGCAGCTTTGCTAATTCTGCCCTTCGTATAATTTCGACAGGTCTCTTTTGAGTCCGTGAGAATATTCAATGATTTGTTCACCCTATATCCTTTTGCTGCCGCCAGCGCTACGGCTAACTCCTCGGCGTCCGTTATACTCCAGATTTCCGTGGATGCCCCGGAGGTTAGTGCCCCATCTTTGTTTAATACCACTGCCGTACCTATGTATTTGCTTCTGCCGCTCGCTACTTCCATAGCGCTTGCATCCGTGTAGAAGGTGTTATCCTTCCCCGCTAGTGTTCTTTAAATGTGTTCTGCCCTGGTCTTTCTCCTGCCTTCGTGGAGCCTGGGGTCAATGTTCTTTGGAATGGGTCTGACATAAAATGTTTTCCTTATTTCGGTAGGCATGTCTTCGTACCGCTTTGTGTCGATGTATTCGCAGCCTATTCTGTCGAGCAGTGCTCTACCGGTGTAGGTCCCTCCTAGTCTTTTAATTTGCGATTTTCTTTGCCATTCCACCATTTCTAGGAAGGTGTTGTTGACGCCAAGCTCATGAGCTTTTCGTTGGGTGTGTTTCTTGACAGGTGTAATGCTGTATGTTATGCTTTGCTTAGAATGGTTTCGATTTCTTCATTAGACGTTTTGTTCCTTACGTGGAAGGGAAGCGAGTACGTAACTCTGCTTACTATGAGGCTGTTGACCAATCTTAGGGTGTCTTCTTTTTTCAGCCCATGTCTTCTTTGAGAGACTCTGCTTATCATTCTGCTGACACTTTCTGTTGATTTCTTGAGTAGGGAAATCGTGTGGTCGCATTTCCTACTACCCTGCAGCCACATGCCGAGGATGCGGATCATTTTGCATTCCGGTATGAGTTGTCCTTGGAGAGTGACTTCCAGTTTCGCCTTAGTCTGGTGTCGGCCCACTCTCAGGAGTTCAGACTTTTCGGTAGAACAGTTGAGGCCTCTAGCTGTCACGTAGTCTTCTACGCATCTCGCCGCTTCTTGCAGTGCGGCTTGCTTTTCTTCTAAGGTTCCTCCGGTAGCCCAGACCGTGATGTCGTCCGCGTACATCGCGTGTCGGACTCCCTGGATTTGCTCGAGTTTTCTTGCTAGGCCAATCATCGCCACGTTGAATAATACGGGCGAGATTACGGAGCCTTGGGGCGTACCTCTGCTAGGCGTTGCAAAGATATCGCTCCTTAGTTCTCCTAGGCCTACTGTTGCCGTTCTGTTTGAAAGGAAGTCCTTCACGTAATCGTGTGTTCTCTTCCCGCAGTTCGCGTTGATGAGACCTTCCATGATGGCCTCGTGGCTTACGTTGTCGAAGGCTCCTTTGACATAGAGCGCCATGACCACGTTTTCGCCCTTTCTTGGCATAGTTTCTAAGACCTCCTTCTCGAGCTGTAGCAGGACATCTAGCTTCGAGAGGTTGGCTCTGAACCCGAACATTGAGTTTGGGTAGTACTTTTCGCTCTCCAGGTGTTGTTGGATGCGTTTGGTGACTATCTTCTCGTAGAGTTTGCCCAGGCACGATGTGAGAGAGATCGGCCTCAGATTATCGATTTGGATTTTCTTGCCGGGTTTGGGGATCATCACTACGACGGCGTGTTTCCATGCCGCCGGGACTCTCCCTTCTTGCCATAATTTGTTTAAGTAGCGGACTAGCTGGTCTATCGCTTCGTCGCAGAGGTTTCTAATGAGGGAGTTCCGTACTCGATCTGCTCCCGCTGCTGTGTTCTTGGTGGCTGATCTAATTGCCTCAATGACCTCTTTACTAGAGATGGGTCGATCCATGTTCGGGTTTTCTTCGCCTCGGTATTCACCGTGGTATCCCTCCGGTTCTCCCGTTCCGTAGCATTTCTTGCGAACCTCTTCGAACATCTGCTCGTTCGTTCCTTGATACTGGTGTATTAATCTTTGGATAGAATTGCTGCTTTCCCGTTTGCTCTTGCTGGGATCCATCAGGCTTCTGGGTATTTGCCACGTTCTGGCTGTAGTGAGGGTGCCCTTCAGCGAGTCTGTGAATTGTTGCCACCCCTGTCTAGCCAGTTGCGTAGCGTACTCTTCCGCCTTCTTACTGATCTCCGCAATCATCCTCTTGAGTTTCTTATTTAGTTTCTGTTTTTTCCATCGTTTGGTGAGACCGCGCCTTGCTTCCCATAGCCTAAGCAGCCGCCTATCTACCTCCGGTGCTTCCTCGGTCCTGTCCACTTCTCGGGTGTACATCTCTTGGATCTGCTTTAGCTGGTGGCTCCATTCCTCCGGGGAGGTTATGTCGCCGCTCATCCCTCTGCAGTGTTCTCGAAAAGCGTCCCAGTCCGTTAGCTTGGCTGTGCCGATCTTCTTTTTCGTATGTTCTGCCTCCAGTTGCAGGCGTTGAATGTAGTGATCGCTCCCAAGATTCTCGAGCGTATTTTCCCATTCCAAGTTTCCGGCATTCTTTACGAAGGTTAGGTCAGGGCAGGTGTTTACACTGACGCTGTTTCCTGTTCTGGTTGGTTGGGCTTCATCGGTTAGGAGCTCGCATCCTACGTTTTCTGCCGCAGTGCTAATCTCTCTACCCTTTTTGTTGTCTTTCGCGTAACCCCATTGTAGACTCTTGGCATTGAAGTCTCCTGCTACGACTAGCGTGTTTTGTCCCGCTAGTTTTTTAGCTTCGGCGAAGAGCTTTATAAACTCTCCGTTCCTCTGTTTTGGTGAACTATATACGTTAATTACGAAAGTGCTTTTCGCTTTCCTCTTCTTCTTCGGAATGATCCGTTATTGTGTGTTCGATGTTTGTGTCCTTAATCTCGTCGTGTGCTGACTATCTTGTTGCTTATGAGGGTTGCGACCTTGCCTCTCTCCAAACACGTGTAGCCCCTAAGTGTGGGAGTGGTGAAGGTTTCTTGTAATACTATTAGGTCTGGCATCGTACCTTTGTGATTGATGGATTGTTGCAGGAGCCCCTGTTTATGCCTGTAGCCCCTGCAGTTCCATTGCAAAATTTCTAATTTGTTGCCTCCAGCCATATTGGGGCGTTGGTATTACTGTGAATATTAGCGTTAGCTATTCCTGGGGTTTCTGCGTTCCCGCCGAAGCGGCGCTCGTTGTATAGTCTATCTCTAGAGTCATGGATCTTTTGCACGTTCTGGTTCTTTATGTAATTGCGGAATCCCTGTTCTTGTAGGGCTACTTTTTGTTGTGTGGTTTGCATTTCCTTCTGTATGTTCTGAAATTGTGACTGCAGATTTAGTAGCATGTTCTTGATTTCGCTAATCCCTTCCGCTGCCTGTGGCTCGGGGCTAGGGGACTTAGGCGGCGGAGTGGCCACCCTTATGGGTGCTGAGTATGGTGTTGCCGGTGTTAGACCCTGTCGCCCGATCTCTTGTAGTTCCTTGATTATGTCATTTAGCTGTTTCCTCAGCTGTTGATTTTCCTTTCTTAACTCGTTTATAATTGGTTTATCATTGTTTGTGTGGTCATTTGGGTTTGAGTGCGGAGTATCTGGGTGAATTGTAATGGGAGGGCCGGCTCCCCAGCTCACCTTCGTGCAACCACTTTTCTTCTGTTGCTGTTTCTCTGCCTGCTGCTGCTGCCCCTTGGGTGGCGGTGTCCATGATCCGTCCCGGGCTCGGCTGCGGCTGCGGCTACGGCTGCTGCTCCACCCGCTCTGGTCCCCTTCTTCCCTCGAGAACCACCTCTGGCGTCTGGCTCCGCCGCCTCGGCTTTTGCTCCGGCTGCGACTTTGCCTCTGCTGCTGCTGTTGGGGTCTCCCCCATCTTAGCTCGCTCGCTGTCTTCAGTCTTTGCTTGCAGTCCCTGGTTCCTGCCACGTGGCCACCGCCGCACAGCAGACACTTGGGTATGCACTCGTGCTCCTCGATTAGATTCCGTCCTCCGCATTGTCGGCAGGTTCTGGAATCTGGACTTGGGCAGACGTCCGTTCGATGTCCTTGCTGTCCGCAAGTGTAGCACACTTGCCTCGTGGGCCGGTATGGGTAGCACCACATCTCCCCGCCGTAATAGATGACTTGCTTGGGGAGACGCGGGCCGTCAAAAGTTATGACTGCGGTACTCGAACGCCCGAGCATTCTCGCCGCCAGGATTTTGACTCCCTGGGTGCGTACTCGCAGGTGTGCCTTTAGTTCTTCGGCCGGGGTTCCCGGGTCTACGCCGTGGATGACCCCGCGCAGCGTTCCCTCCGGTGCCGCCATATGGCAGTTGACTGCGAAGGCTTTCCCGCCAAAATTCAGCTCGGTGATCCGTCTGATATTTCGGGCAACCTCTTCGTTGTTAGTGCTGATAATTATGATGTTCGATCCGTTTCGTAGCCGTACTATAAAGTCTTCGGTCTTGCAAGTCTGGCCGGTGGCAGTGATTACCGCTCGCGCCACTTGGTGCGTGTGCAATTCCTTGACTGGCAGTCCCCTCGGTCTCAGGACGACCTTTAAGTCTTCGCGTGGAAGCGGCCGCAGTCTTCGCCTTGGCGGCGTCTGCAGCTGTGCTCGTTCTTTTCCTCCTTCCCCGGGTGCGGGTGGGGTGTTGCCTGACGTCACGCTCGAGCTCTGTGGTTGGCAGGTGCCATGCGCCGGTCCCGCCGAGGCCGGCCCGCCGCGCTGGCGTCTCTTTTGTCTCTTCGACATCGCGATTTCCCAGTCTGCGTCCGTGTCTTGAACCGACTGGTGCGCCTGCGTGCTTGGCGCCGGCCCAGAGGCCGGCGCAGAGGCTGGGGTGCCGCTCAATAAAGCCTGGGGTGGTCTATGGCCTAGGCCTAGCGTGGCCGTCGCTGTCGACGTGGCAGCATCGGCGGTGTCGGCGGTCGCTTCTTGCAGGTCTTGATCCATAATATCCTGGGTTTCCATGCCGGAATCCCTTGAACGTGATGGGGGGTGGGGGTCGTAACTCAGGTTGTCGCGTCGGGCCTTCGCTCGGGTCCGCTGCCCCGGCCGACCGTCGCCGGGGATAGGCCTCCGGGCCCCGTACTCGTGCTAACCCTCGTTAGGCTTAACGCCTGGCCGGCCACGTGGGAAATTCAGAGGTCGGTAGATTCCAATAATCTGGACGTACCGGCTTGAATTTGGTGTCCTCGATGTCCTCTTCCTCTTATGCGTCGGATCCAGCAAGAATTTGGTGGATCCAATAGGGTTGACCGGGTCAAAACACCCGAAAATTGCGGAGCGCATGTAACACGCGTCCGCTCGCCTTGGCTGCTCGCAGCGCCCCGAATACTTGAATAAAAATTAAAACCATCCCAAACTACGTTGTCGACTTGCCGCAACTTCAGCTACTGCTGGCCAATCTAGCTCATTAGTTGTCCGGGAAGCAATAGTTTGAATTTGCTATCTAGACACCAAAATTGAGTTCTACACCGAATTGAACAACAGGACCTGTAATTGGAAGGTGACTACTGCAGTACGGCCTGCACAAGCACCCGCCACTAAGAAAGAAACATTCTCAGGTGGTGGATGACTTATTGGCCTAGCAGTGGCTTAAATAACGCGCAAACGAAATATCTGCAGTTTGCTAATCTCGCATAAATGAGAAACTGGATTACACCTCATCGTACAGAAGTGTTTCCGTATTCCGGCACATAATTCGCTGGTAATCGTGACGAACAGAGTGATAGCTTTCCTTAAAAGCGTTTGTACCGTGTGCATTGAAGGCAGCACTGGACAAGTTGGTCGTGGTGTACAACTTTGTCTAATTGGAAGCATGCTGAAGGTTCATAAAAGAGCATTAGTATCCTCCGAGTTCTAGTCTGCGCTGTTCAGTGGGAAGCCTAAGTGTTATCGAACTCGGGGCACGGACTGCGCTTCGCGTGAAAAAGGAGCGAAATAAAGCATAAGAAGTGTAGAATTATTCAGCAAATGCATGCTCTAGACGATATGTTGTAAAGTGAAAGAGGCCATTTCAGGAAGATGCCGCAAGTATCATAAAATGTACAACCACACGTTTGGTGTTTTGTCAGTACTAAGAGCCCTCAGCGTAACGGAGAGAGAGAGACTTTAATAAAACAGGCGGGGTATGCCTGGTTGTTGGCCTGGCATGCTGCTCTAGCATTGTAACAGGGAATACTCCAGCAAAGGTGATAGGTAGGCAAGCCGTAGGTAGGTAAAGTGAGGGGGCGGGGAAAGAGGAAGCAGGGCGACGATGCAAGCTGTAGCTCCGCGTGTGACGCGCGCAGAGAGCTCGCTGCCTGAGCTACAGCGTCCATCAGTGGGCTTCGAAGTTCGGACAGTGGGCCTGGCCAGAACGGTCGCTGAAGCACTAAAGTTAGGCGGGAAATATTTGCAACCAAACCATGAGCTCCTCAAGCTCTTTATAGTTTCTTAACTAGAAGTATTATTATTGCAACGCCTGCTAACGTATTGTCAAAACTTCATTCCAGGTGTTAGTAAAGAAACGGAATACATGACGGTGCAAAGCTACGAACTAATCGAGTAAGAGGCCGATTTACGTGTAACGCGTAAAGGCTGCGGTAGTATTTTCACGGTGGACGTTTTACGAATGAAAATGTCATGTTCAGCGCAGAGAGGAAGACGGCCACACGCGTCTTCCACATTTCGTCTACATCATCTCATGCCGCGCAGGGGTTTAAATCGACATCTGTATGCGACACGCCGAAGGATATTTTAGTGAGTTACCAGAGGCTTGCTTAGGCTTCAACAACAACACTACACACGAGTGCTCGGGAAGGGTCAGCGATGCTTAAGATTCGTCGTCGTTGGTGCAACGGACGCCCCGAAGCATTGAGCCTGTGCGATGCGCTACTCAGGGGGGCCTTTCCCGAGGAGGTTTACAAATGGCTGTTTAATGGGAAGAGAGGTTCGCGTTATAACACGGGCTGCTGTTCCCTCGTCACAAATATAGAGAAAGCAAGAACGACGGGAGTAGCGTGATGCGTGTGCGCACAGTTTGAGGCCGCCGACGATGTGGCTATGGTGAGAGAGAAAAAAATTACAACTCTGTCATAAAGAAGATCTCCAACAGTCCCTGCTCAACAATAAAGGACGCGAAAAGTAACAGGGCGGAAGGAAAGTATGGCTGATGAAAGAGCAGCCGGGAGTCCCTGAGGTTGCGTTTGTAAGCATGCCAGCGCTAACACGGTCGACTGCTTTTCCTTCCGGGCGAGGACTCAGAGATGCACTAACAGTGAAGATAGGGAGTGATAGAGAATACAGAGCAGGAAAAGCGGGTGAAGAGTGGAGACGGAAGAGGAGGAGAATGAGAAGGATGGCGAGCGCATGGCCAATAGAAAACCGAGGCCTACTACAGAAATAAGACATTGGACCGCAGGTGGTGGCAGCGGCTTTTGGGTGTCTCCGGAATTTGCTCCAGAGTTTCGGCTTCCCATTTTCCTTCATTAGCATCTACGCTTTGAAGACCACTGCATTAGTGCCTATCTTATAGGTGATTTTTTCCGGCATAGAGTGAGAACCGGCATACAGGAGCGGTGAAATGATAACTGTATGCAAATGTTTTTTATCTCGAAAAAATTATTGGTATTTCCTTGTGGATTTGAGTATACTGACAACGAATTTTTCCCGGTTTTTTTTTCTGGAATGACTGCGCAATCAAAAATACGTAGGTGGTGGCGAAAAATATTGCGGTATCTTTGGGCCATTTTTTTTTACCCAGCAGTAGCTTTTCTCTAACGCCACTCGTTACAATTGTGCATTCATATTATAATTGTAATCTAAAGATGCTCGGTCCAAGGACTTGGTTTTGCACTGGAAGGTCAGACATGTGACGGCTCTAAGATGTGATAAATATTGTATGCCTAATTCTTGAAGCTATTCAGCACCTCCCACACACACTCTCACGAAAGAACTGAGTACAAAAAGCATAAACTACAAACAGAAAGCAGTGATGAGTCAAGATGTGTAAACATAGAGAGCCGACAGTAACTCAGGAATGATATAGCTGGGCTCATATTTCGCCTACAAAATCTTTGCACTTGTAAGATTTCAATGTTTTTATCAACTTGCAATCAGTTGCACACGGGAACCTGCAGACTAATTTTTTGACAAGTTTTCAAACTATGCATAACTGCTTTCTGTCTCGTTTCGCTGGAGGAGAAATGATACAGGCACGATCTTGCTCCAAGTTAAAACCATCAACTTTGTGCAAATGTTGAGGAAATAAATATAGCGAGCTTCTATCCTACGTGTCCTTTTCTTAAACGCATTTCTGAGAGAAGCTGCAAGTATGGGCTGGCTGCAACGAGAATGACAATAACGACTGAACTTTGCGGAAATCAGATCCTTTCGCCTTGGAACTTTCAGGACAGCCGATGACAGGAGAGGCACGCATGCACTACTTGAGCCCCATACCTAGATGGGAACACAGTACTCCCTACAGCCCGTCGCTTCCCAGGGTGTCGCTTTACATGTCGGAGCACCACGCCTTGGAGCCATCCATTCCTATAACCGCCATGTTTCGCGCTTCGCCTTGCCAAAAACAGGATAGCCGACGAACTCAAGGGTGCGGTGCCCAAAGGCACAAAAAAAGATCACACACAGTTCGCGAACGAAAGTAATTAAGATGCAGGTTCTCCCGATCACATCGCTACGATCACGTTGTAATGGAGAAACTATATCTAAACGCAAGCAGTCCTCTTAGAAAGCAATATTCCTACTCAAGGGTTTCTGGAATAAAGTGCAGCCCTTGCTGGCTCCTGCGTTCTCGGCCAGCTGAGGGCCCCCTTCGGAGTATTACAACCGGCCTTCTCCGTAGTGAACGTCGGATGAGGGGCAGCCTTCGCTGGCGCCTTGCGTTCACTAACCTTCAAAATAAAACATAGCACACTGCTCTGCTCGAATTCCGCGGTTCAAAGAATTTAGAGCAACTTGTCTCTTAAACCGACACCCATATCTAATAAAGCGAAAGCGCCCCATTGTGCTGTCTTCAGAAGGCAAGATTGGAGCTCACAATATTACAATTCCCCATTCAACACGAAATTAAACCGCAACAAGTTTCTACAGTCCTTAACGTGAGATATCAAAGAGAGAAACTGTTTATTACGGGGTATTGTTTCTGTTGGGATGTGGATTGTGGGCAGAACCTTCTTTCGATCAGGGAGGTAAAGTCTAGACCTCGCTACATTCGACAGATGGCGTAGTTTCTGATTTTCAAAAATGCTGCTTGGTTACTCGTTACTTCCTCGTTACTTCACTGCGTGCCATAAAAATAGGGTGTGCTCATTACGTGCACAAAAATAATTTGCAGATATTTGCACCGCAAAAAGGGGGAGTGTTCATTATACACGCGCGGTCAAAACGGCAGTAAATGCTGTAATTGTTATTTTAGTTTTCTTAATCTGTATGATATTTTACTTGGTTGCATTTTCTGAGAAAATATTTTTGGTCTTTAAGCTACAAATTAATAAATTTCAAACTGAGCTGCACCGTAAATACTGAATTAGAATTATTGAAAAGTTAACCACAAACTGCACGTCGGAACACGTGGAATCACCTGGTGAAAAGATTATTAACCGCCTCACGCGAACGAAAGGCGCACCAGTAGCATAAAGGGAGAAAGAATTGTTCTGGCACTAGGAACTTGACTAAAAGTGAAGCCACAAATACCCGTGTGGCGCAATGAGGTAAAGAGAAACAAATCAGTGTAGGTGCTATACATAAGCACATGATGCTAACATAAACCTTTGAAAAAGTGCACATCGAGCATTAACTGACAAAATATTTAATTCTTGTAAACTAATAAATTTGAACGAAAATTCAGACTTTATTAAGCGCGTTCGTTAAGATGTCAGTATGTTCTCTGATAGGAGTCAAACGTAAGCCAGTGGCCTGTAGATAAGGTCAGCCTTATTTGATTGTGACACAGTAGGAAACACATTTCCTGCATGTCACTTTAACCTCAGGTAATTTTGGTTGGGGCTTCCTCTACAGAATAATTTTTTCATGTAACACTCAATAAAAATGTCATTAGAATTAACGGAAGCAAACTTTTCAGTAATAGTTATGAAACATTCTAATAAAGCTTTGAAGTATTGGTGGAAACAGAAAAACAACCGTTCCAGTGAAGTATGAGTGTAAACCAGGGATCATTTGAAAAGCTCCACGCTAGATTTTCTGTCGCTCTTCAAGCACTAAAGGCCGGATTCTTTTAACAAATCTTTGCAGAAAAACCTCTTGGTTTTGATTTTTGCCACCCGAGAGTCTGCTAATGAGGTTGAAATTGTTTTCGGGATCTTAGGTTATCAACAACTCATCACCAATAATTTTTGATAGTGCAGCATTCAGAGAGAGCATATATGCATGTTCACGCAGATTTGACGGAGGTGAATGCATGGATTTAGCACATTTAATCTGTGTTGTAATATCTCATGAACTTGTTACTTGCTGCTTCAGGTTGCGGCCTAGGGTATTGATGCGAAATTTGTGGTTCCGCTTACAGAACGTTACGCATAACCAGTTGGTTTCGTGAAGGCTTAAGAGTGTATCATTGGTGTGAGAGTTAAAATGGTTTCAGAAAGGTTTGAATACAGTCGTTCAATATCGATGCGAAAGCATTATTTTGATGGGTAAACCCCGAGCAAGACCTTGCAACGTTCGTGAGGTTGTGCTGAGAATTTACCAAAAATAAAAATTTAATAAAATAAACATTGCCGCGAGTGAGATTCCAATTCGCAGCGGCGCGAACAGAACAGCTGCGCTGGTCAGTGCACGAAAGCACTATGCTATCTCTGGCCGCTGTTGATCACGCCTCGTGGTCAACTGCAACATACTTTCACGATGTGCATTGTACATCATCGTTTTCATGAACTTCCATCTGAGGTGCGAACTGATCAGATCAGCTTATACCCCTGCCACACGGCAAATTTAATGTCAATCCCAATCGGATGACATTTGCACCTAATGCCATTTATCGGCTGCTACACGGGAATATTTAATGCCATTAGGTTGGAATGACATTCGCCATCGAATGAGTTTGGGGAACTCATAATCATTCATCTCAAACCGAATGTGTACTCTGGACACCATGCAGATACGCAGCAGAAACAAGCGACGCAAAAAAATAGCATGCACACTGCCAAAGTTAGAAATTGTATTTATTTAGTTCTGCTAAAGAAATATTAATTTTGGTGCCAACCTCTTGACAGTAGAAGCTGCCGTGAATAGTTGTTACTCTCGGTCACAGCAGCATCCAACGGCAGCGGCCGACCGTGAAGCAGGGCCTTTCCCGCGACCGCCGATCATTTTGGGTTGCGTGCTTGTTGCTGGTTGGCGTTTCATGTTAGTTTAGCTCTCAAGTACTTAAAAATGTAACTGAGCACTTCACCTTTTTAAGCCGTTTCCAGGCTCCGCGCGCCACCGCGCGCCACCGCGTCAATCATTTTTTTGTTTACGTTTATCGGATTGTGGTTGACTTTGTACCTGGCTTGGCTTTTTATGGCTGAAGTGCTGTAGGATTGCTGGAAATAATATTTTAAGATTATATTATTGTACAGAAATGTTCTCACCCACTTTTGAAACACGACATAACAATTTCAAACATCTTTTACGTGCGCTGATGTCTTTCAATTGTACTAGTTTTTTTTCACTCATCGTCACTGCCATCATTTTCGAATGACATTATTTTTTACCGTGTACCACCGAAGGAGACCGAATGACATTCGATGTATGGAATGACATTCGGTTGGAACGACATTAAATTTGCCGTGTGGCAGGGGTATTAGCCTCGATCGTAGCTTAACGTGAGTCTAATATCGTCGCCAGACCTGCCGACGACCCAGTAAAGCAAAACCATGAGCCAATCAGGCTAAACACGTACAATACCGAGTGCACATGCTTTCGACTCGGTTTACCTACATTAAAACCCTACTATTTTATCATAGAAATAAGTAACTTTATAATACTTTTGTAACGTTGAACTTATATTTCCACTACACTGAATCTGTCGAGTGAGCTGAATTGAATCTCTGCAGCCGCTCTGTATTGTGTTTCAGTTTGAACGCTACAGCAAGTTGGTTAAGGTAACTCTATGACAGCCTCAATAAAAAATTTATTTTGTTATCAAAAGGTGCTGTTGAGCCAATTAAATAAACGGCAATATCTAATTTTTGTAATAGAAGAATACATGTGCCGTAAACAGATAGAACGTTGTGAGAGGAAGATGTTAGAAAACACAAAACAGTGATATGAGCTCCTGCTAAGCTAGCTAAGTTCGTAAAACACGATTCATGTAGCGTGGGTGGTTTTTTCAGCTAGTGCATAGTCGGCTGAAAAAAAGAACGGCGGAAAAGGAACGCACTCGTGGCATACTTATATTTTTGGGGGAAAAATGCTCTAAATAATCAAAATGAAGCAACGGTAGTCATGCAAGAAAAAAAAAACTGGCAGCTGGAGAAACCATCAGAACGTGACCCCAATTCCAGCTACAATCGGTGGTCGTGTTCTTTATGAGCACGGCAGAGGAGTAGCACAGAAGTGCCAGTTCGCAGTTCGGTAAGCTGAACCTAAGTTTATTGTGCTACTTTGGGCGTAACCAACATGTGGACGCTCTGCTCATAATCCGTTACTCTCCCGGTAACAGAAATGGTAGAAGCCACACCTTATGCTTGGTTCGCGAGGTCGGCTATATATTGCCAAGTCTTGTTGTAGTGTGAAAATAAAACTTGACTGCAATCTCCTTTACTCGGTAGATATATTGTAACCATTCCTTTTGCGCGTGTATTTCATTTTGAAGCGAAAAGCTTCGCTACGGCAAGTAAAGCAGTCGTAGCGTAGGCCGTAGAATGACCTTTAACGACCTTCAGCCCACCCACGTTGGCCGTGTATGACAGTATGTGTTTACCATATGTGGCATAATTTTGGTGTCGAACCCTTGACCCCTGAACTTGACCCATCACGTTTAGTTAATCTTTGAAATTTGGTCAATTTTGGGTTGACGTTTGACCATTTAAGAACATACGATGGCATGATGGGAAGCCATGTGATTGCGCCCGATGGGGGTGTTGCAAGACCATGTGATGCCACACAATATCCACATGGTCGTGTGGCTCTTTATAGAACGGCTGTCGCGAGCGTGTAGCGGAGCTGCCGTGGACGAGCCTCAGACACTTAGCAAGCGTGTTTTATTTTCGCTCAACTATAGAGTTAGCCAATGTAAGCCACTGCCAATTTTTTTTGTACCTGCCATCGCTTCTACTCAACAAGGGACGCAAAGGTAACGCTAGGCGCTGCTTAGTTTCAGTGGCGATCATTTAAAACGAAAATGAATCGATCCAATCGAAATTCGTTAATACTATTCACGATATCGTCGCGCCTAATCGCATGCCGCCAAGCGCGATGCGGTATCCTTAATCAGGCTACTGCGAATATTGGCGTTACTCTCTTTTTAATGCGAAAGCTTTACTGGGCACAGGTTGAGCAGTTTCGCGTGATTTCGCTGGAGAGCCGTGCTGCGCATGCGTAAGGAGCAGTGACAACACACGACGCATTTCACTCTCTCGCTCCCTAGTCGCAACTGCGCATGCGCCACTAGTAGCAGCGAGCCATATGTGTTCCGCCGCTGCGCAGCGCTGCGGCTTTCCTCAAAATGGAACTTTCGATTTTCAGTTTCCTCTTTCTTCTTTCCCTCCCTCGCTTATCCCTTTCTTTACGGCGCGGTTCGTGTGTACACCGAGTGATATGTTCCTCCGCTGCGCAGCGCCGCACCTTTCCTCAAAATAATAATAATAATAATAATTGGTTTTTGAGGAAAGGAAATGGCGCAGTATCTGTCTCATACATCAAGCTTCACCAAGCCTAACCATGCTATTCCTTAGCTTTCGGTACATGTATCCTGGCATAGCCGAGCTAACCCGCGGCCAATTTATTTTTTGAAAATAAATCGATGTATAAGAGCGGGTGGTTCGAAGATAAAGAAGATGTGCGTCGTTACAACTTCATTTAAGTCGTTAGTAATAATAATAATTGGTTTTTGGGGAAAGGAAATGGCGCAGTAGTTGGACACCTGAACCGCGCCGTAAGGGAAGGTATAAAGGAGGGAGTGAAAGAAGAAAGGAAGAAAGAGGTGCCGTAGTGGAGGGTTGCGGAATAATTTCTATCACCTGGAGATTTTTAACGTGCACTGACATCGCACATCACGCGGGCGCCTCATCGATTTTATGGAGGAAAAACGCTAAAGCGACCTTGTGCGGTGCGATGCCAGTGCACGTTAAAGATAATTAATAATAATAATAATAATTGGTTTTTTGGGGAAGGAAATGGCGCAGTATCTGTCTCATATATCGTTGGACACCTGAACCGCGCCGTAAGGGAAGGAATAAAGGAGGGACTGAAAGAAGAAAGGAATAGGTGCCGTAGTGGAGGGCTCCGGAATAATTTCGACCACATGGGGATCTTTAACGTGCACTGACATCGCACAGCACACGGGCACCTTAGCGTTTTTCCTCCATAAAAACGCAGCCGCCGCGGTCGGGTTCGAACCCGGGAACTCCGGATCAGTAGTCGAGCGCCCTAACCACTGAGCCACCGCGGCGGGTTTAAAGATCCCCAGGTGGTCGAAATCATTCCGGAACCCTTCAATACGGCACTTCTCTCTTCCTTTCTTGTTCGGGTGTCCACTAAAATATGTGGAAAAAGCGTCATTTCCTTTCCTTAAATTGTCCAACGGGCAAGGCGCCGCGCCGAACGGGCAATGGTGCTCCTTAGACCCTTTGGAGACGCTGCAACACGCTGGCGCGTCCTAATCCAGACGCCTCCGGTACGCCCTCGGTAACAGCTGCGGTACGTTCAGAGTTCCAGTGACTTTAATCGCGACTCTTCAAGTGCTCTTAACTCCTTGCGTCTTTGCGACCTCAACTAGGCAAAAATGTTGCCGCGGAGTGGCTGATCTTGAAGTGTGAAGCAAAAAAAACTAGTTGTGTGACAAGTTAGAAGTCAACTTAAATAAGCAAGTAAACTAAAATTTTGACGTAGCATGCTGAGCGCAGCTTATATATCACTGCCAAAGGCGCTGCGCTTGATCTCTTATAATTGCGGATTGTATATTTACAAATATTGCTGTTACAGCTTTGAGCGCTAGATATCAAGGGATTCGCTAGAGAAACTCGTAACAGCAGCTACGCACCAGCGCTTCAGGAGTCCACGTATCTGTAATGGGTAGCCTTGAATGGCTTATCCTCGCGGCGTAGTTTTCGTATGAGACTAAAAGAGAACATTTGTCGCTCATGATGTCAGCATTTACGCGCTAGCGCTGTTGAAGTCTGTCTTTCGCAATTTTGAATAACTTGTCCACGAGTGCAATCTGCGAATGTTGCGCAGAGAGACCATTTGGTTCATTTCCGTATTCAATGTAAAAGATATTCGTTGGATACGAACTACTTTGTGCGAACTTCAAGAAAACTTCATCAGCGACTGCAATTGCTAGTGGCTTAGTTTTGGCTTTGGTTACCCTGGTCGCAAGCGAAAAGCTGCAGCTCCCTGGTTACGTTTGCGGTCATAGTTGAGCTGAACGCACCAAAGTACACCGGCGTTTTATGCAGAGCCCGCTTTGATGTCCTGCGCACGCGATTCCAGCAGACGCTCCTGCTGCGCTCGGTCAAAGTGTGTGACGTCTGAGAAGGGGTAGCCAGCACACCTTGCACAACACCCTCTAGAGAATTTGAGAAGGCCTGAGTACTCCTCCCGTGACGTCACGAAAAGAGGCCCACAGTCGCCGCAACTTACGGTGGAGTTTGTGGAATTGCGGCTGAGATCACCTAGCAGATATAAGCTTCCATTAATCAATGCACACGTTTTTTTCTGCTAAACGCAAGAACAAAGAGCAGGCACTTTACGAGGCATATACTTAGAGGCGATAGCCATTAACCAGCTTTTTAAAGGTTAGGGTTAGGAGGACCCGTCCGTGCAGACAATCGCCACCGGCCGGGCTGCCAGTGTTATGGACCTTAGGGACATAAACACTTGAGTGCAGTAGGGTCGTGCGGAGACCCAGGGGTGCGCCCCGATTTCCTCTCCAAGAATAAAGTTTTTCTCTCTCTCTCTCTTTGTAGGTACTAATATCAGCAACTCTGTCGCATTCTCATCTTTCTCAGCAACGTTTTTCTTGCACATTCCTTTAAATAGCTTCACCGCTGTTTTAAAACCTTTACCTTCCTTATATCTGTGAATACAATTTTTTTGGAGCACAGCTATAATGAGAAATGAAACGCACTCGATTAGCTTCACAGCTGCATATGTATAGTTTTGCTGGGGACACAAGTATTTATAATAATTTTGCTCTCAAGACCAATATAGACACTTCTGCCGTCCACCTAATTACAACATAGCAAGCAGATGTCTTCGTTTGGAGATCTGGGACTTCAACTGGGGTCGACGCAGCTGCCCTTAATGCTCATAAGTAGCTCCACCGCCGATTTCTTGCAGTTTTACTACAGATAGAGCGAAGAAATTGGTGTCTCTTTTCATTATTGGCGTCTTTACAAAGTAAACTGTCATGATAAAGTCAGCTTTTACTGCAACTGGATATTTGATGCCTGGAGCTTGGTCTTCAATCTGTGCACTAAGTAAGCCGTTTGTTTCCTTAGATAATATGCTATAATGTATCTTGCTGATTACATATTCTGTCAATTTTAGAATCTTATCCACTTCCTGCTCTTGCGGAATATTTCGGCAGACTCTTCAAGCGCTTTTTTCAAAGAAGCAGACGCGTTCGCTGCGAGTCGAGGACATCTCTTGAGGTGCATGGCTCAGAGAGATCAGATGGGCATTCGGGAAACTGTTGGGATTGTGACTGCGCGAAAGCAGCGCAGGTGTGGTGCTCTCTGTAAGTTCGTCGATGTGATCGCAGCATATTATGAAGCTCTGTGGGGAAGTATTGTTGCTTCGTAATGTCTCAGAGTTTTGGGCGGCAACGCTGCTTCCTAATGAGCAGCTATGCTGGCGGCAACTGCACTGCTCTACTGCGCGTTCTTTGTCAGGAGGAGGATTGCGGTGTGGTTTAGATATGACCTTGCTTGCGGCCCGTGGTTCAGATTTATTCTATTGTCGTTGAAAATACCTGTATAGTTTTCGCATTTCAAAGGCGAAAGGGAAGAAGGAGCTTTTCAGCAAAAAGATATAGCCATGCGCACCACGTGACAGCCAACTTTTCTGAGAAATAACATACAAGCACAAGCATATAACTATGGAAAGCTGACACACAAGGAGGCGTACGTTATCCTGATACAGAAAAATATATTGGCTGAAAGCCGGAATGAAATCTGCAGCTTAAGTATAGAACTATACTGAATAGTAAACAGCGAGAGGTTAGAAATAAACCAGAATGCAGGTTTTACAAAGGATGAAATGAACCCAAGTGTAAGACCTGTGTTCTGGGTTCTTGAGAAGATTAGGAATGCCCAGTGTGGCTGGGCTTTTTTGAAGAAAGCATAGCCAGTCCATTGATCTTTCCTGTTACTTTTGCTTGCTTCACGCTACGCCTTTTTAAATAAACGGCGCTGGTGTGAAACTCCGGTGAGGCGTGATATTCTACGACAGCTTTAAATTGGTTTCGGAGATAGCTATTCATCAAAAGCTCTCTTGCATAAAATATATTCTTTTGCAAAGAAATGGCTAAGCACCTATTAGATGCAGAATGGATTCTAAGAGGAGGCAATTGTAGCAGGGGGCGGCAGAAAGGGAGGTGGGCGGATGAGATTAAGAAGTTTACGGGGATATGGTGGGCGCAGCTGGTAAAGGAAGGGGTTAATTGAGAGGCATCGGAGAGGCCTTTGCCCTGCGGTGGGCGATTATTGTTATGCTGATTACTATTATTATAATAATGAGATAAGCGTGATAAGCGTGAGATAAGCCATGAGGCAGGTAAATGTAGATTTGAATCCTGTTTATGCTCCATTGTTATAACATAAACACTGCCTTGTTACCTGCTCCTTTCTCACTATTCACTGGTGGTGCTTGGTCTTACACATGGCGGTTCTGGTGATAAAATGCCTTTTGAACAATACAGTGAAGGCTGCGCATATCGTGTTAGTTTCCCGCAAACCTTAGAAACCATAACTTTATATCATAATAACAATATGGATCATATTTAGAAATGGTCCGAAAAAGAACGTTCATACGTTTGGTCACTTAACGAAATATTTCATTATGTATCGATACCGGTAACACCTGGTACCAGAATGTATTGATTTGTGTCAGTTCACTTCCAGTTCCAACCCGATGCCGATCTTTTTTTCAGAACTCAATACAAATAGCCATTAAGGAATTCAATATTTGCGTTAATCTCTTTGGTGGCCTCGCAATTTAAACAGAGTATTCATTTTTGTTGGGCAAGTGAGATGCTGGTGACTTGCTGTTAGTAACAATATTTTCCCCGAAATAAGACAGCGGCTCGCATGTTAGGTGAGACCACTGTTAGCCCTCGAGACCGGCGCTCGAGTCCTCGCTATTTCCAGCATTGCTTGCTTCTCGTTTAAGTAGGCCGGAAATCGTTTAGGATGTCTCTATAAAGCGCGGGTGGTAGCAGCAGATGTCGTTTGAAGAAGTGGCGACAGGAGGACGGTACGTGCCTACCAGCATATATTTTACAGTACTGATCGTACAACTAATCCGACGGTTGTCATTTTCATATGAGACAACGTGGCATTGCACTTGGCTCATAAATGTTGCCTTTTTGACAAGCAGGAACGTATAAGGTGTATTCAAGCTAACTTCTCTGGCATTGGAGGCAATTCTATCGAAGCTTCATTAGCATGTAGAGTCCCGTAGTCGTTTTTACAGGCAGCGCACGCTTTGTACTGTATTAACGCGATAGCGTTATAGGGGACGTTCGGTGGAAAAGCCGCGCGCGTTGCCGCACTAATTCAGGATTGGTCGGCAGCCGTCGTGGCGTCACACCACAGTCAACCAATGAGAGTGAGACGGCGCTCATCAGACTTGAAGACCGAGACGGATGAAGGGTTGGCGAGTTGCCAGCTGCAGCAGCCAGAGGGTGTGCGTAGTTTCCGCTGTTCTGTCGTAGAGGCGTCGAGTCATGTGACAGTGTGCTTATCGTGGCCGCCGGGGTACAGGAGCGGTCATGGAGCAGGCAAGCTGTGCGTATGAGTGATTTCCTCTGGCAGTCCTGTCTACCGAAGCTGTGCTCCTGGAAGAAAACTAGTGTAAAGAAGAACACTGTGTGCGGGAGTGTTACCTGTCTAGGTGGGTGTGTCCTGCCACAAAACGTTGAACATGTACTTAGTTACGGGCCCAAGTGTTGCACCGAACCTAAAAAGACGGCAGTGGGACTTGTCTCAATGGTGAAAATGTTTGCTAACTCGGCTGTTGAGGAGGAGAAAAGCCGCTGCACGTCTGAAGGTATGGACTGTCTCCTAAGGAAGGATTACCGTTCTGGCAAGGTTAAGCTCAATACGAAAGCAACTGTTGACTACTTAAAATCTAATGATCTCTCCTTGCTTGTTGCCGACAAGGAAGGTGGGTTTGTAGTGATGCCAAGACACTTTATCCTAGGCACAGCGCGTGAAGCTATCGAGAAAAATTTTGTGAAAAAGCGTTTAACTGCTGCAAGGATTAAAAAGCATGCGATTTCCTTTTGCAAATATCTGCATTTGGCTAGTCTACAAGTCTTCTTCTCAGCTAAGACACACAAGCCTGAAATCCATCTGCGTGCGATTGTCACCGAAACAGGATCTTGGCAGGCTCTTCTTTCCCGCTTCATCCAAAAGCGGTTGAAGCTTCTTCATGTTAATGATACGTTCAGAGTGGCCAAGTCCAAAGATGTAATTGATTTTTTCTTAAAAGAGGATTTGTTTTCGGGGGCTAACTTTGCCTACTCGATCGACATCGAAAACATGTTTTATTCTATCCCTCAAAGTGAAATTTTAATGACAGTGAAAGAGAGCATTGAATCCTTAGGAACTGTGGGCTTTCAAAATGATGCGGGTATTTCTTTGGTGAATTTTATAACTCTTTTAGAGTTTTACCTTTCCAGCACATTTGTAAATTTTGATGGCGGGATGTACGTTCAGCGCGATGGTGCGTGCATCGGATCTTGTGTCGCCCCCGCGCTAAGTGAATTGTTTTTAGCCAGTTTGGACAGACGCATTGAAGCGTGTCTTGACAACAAGATTTTGAAGATATTTAGATATGTCGATCACTTTTTGGTACTTGCAAAAACTACTCAGGATGACAAAAAGGATGTTCTAGTCGAGCAAACCTTGCAAGTATTTGTCTTCTGCCTATGGTCTTAATTGCACTCATGAGCTTTCAAAAGAGGGCAGCCTACAGTTCCTAGATGTTAGGTTTTTTTTTTGACCGACGGACGAGTTTGCTATATGTACCAGCCAAGGTCCAAAAAAGAACTTTTGAATTTTGATTCGGCCCATTCATATTTATTAAAGAGAGGTATAGCCAAGACATGCCTTAGTGCTGCCATAGACAAGTCCTGCTCACACAAGGTGATGGAGAGTGTGCACCTGCAGGCGGATCGCTTGACGAAAGCAGACTTCCATAGGGAAGTCCTGACATCTGTCGCTGAAGGCCTGCTAAAAATGATAACCGTTAAGAAACCGGCAACGACGACTGAGCTACAAGCTCATGAGCGGGTTAGATACGTGGCGCTGCCCTACATCCATCAGCTGACACATCGCCTAAAGAAGGTGGCGCAGAAAGGCAAGGTCCGAGTTGTGCTGACTGCACCCGATAAAATCAGAAAATTGTGTAAAGCTGCTAATTTTGCCTCCATTCTGAAGAAGCCCCGTTTCCCGATAAAACATCAAAGGCCAATTGTGGCCTGCAGGACTAATGTGGTATACAGAATTCCTCTGTCATGCGGGAATTGCTACATCGGCTAAACTGGCCGTTGTATCAATGTTCGGCTTATAGAGCACAAGCTGGCTGTCGAGGCATTATCAGGTCCGGGACACTTGGCGGCACATTGCAAACGATGTAAGGATAAATGTTCTCCGATATTTAATCAGACCAGGGTCATTTTTGCAAGCTCAGATCAAAAACAACGCGAAATACTGGAAGCATTCCTCATTCACATAGAACGACAACCTTGCGTAAGCAACCAATCGGTATCACTCTCATCTAAAGAAATACATTTCCTTAACAAGAAGGTGCCGTTGCACATGCGCTTTAGGGAGTGATCTGATGTACACATTTGCCTATATATTCATGTGCCTGTCTGGAATAAAGCCAGTTGATGTTAGCGTTCGTGGTGTCCTATCTTTGTCCGTGTCTCTAGCGCAGTTACCATGTGCATTGAATCTAGCGGTAAAGGAGAACTTGTGAGTCGTGTCAGCTGTTGCTAGTGATCGCCTCCGTGCCTTCGACGAGTGCCGGAGTTACGGTGAATGGAGAGCCGATTCCTTTGCCGTGTCGTGAAAGACAGTCCGGCGACGTGGCTCGGAACACGGCGCTGGAGCGTAATTGAACGCGGCGCGCTAGCCAAGGTGCCTCTGGACGAGCACTGGTGGCTGCAGCAATACGGTGTAAACGCCAAGGCGATGCAGAGTTGTGTCAGGATGCGGCGTGGATTGACGGATATGATATTGTCCATGTGGGGAGTTTCATGCTGCAGCTGACCATGGGGATTCACTTGGCACATCAGATGTATGCGCTGCTGTAATCGGCCGTGGCACGTGACGCGTGAACTGGTGCGGGATGTACTTGGTGTAATCGGTGTATTGAGGCCTCATAAAAATTTGCAAACACCTGGTTGAACGTTAGCAAGCTAAACGCGGTAGCGTTAGAAGTCAGGTAGCCACCCTTCACAAAACCAAGAGCGCCATTAAACTACGGACGCATCAGTCTTGAAGTAGGAAGACTGTCCGTTTAAGTACAATGAAAGAGGCTCCAAGACGGATGCGTACACATGGAGTGGCGGAGGGGCTACATGACTTCTAATGCTGTGCCTAAGGGTTCCTAAGGGTTAGCAAATTTTTGGAGCTTTCAGTGTTTAGTTTTATCTCTAGACACCGCTCTTCACGGCGACATCTTTTTAATGTCTTAAAGCTTTTATCCCTGTATCCGCGCTTTACGTTTGCCGGCATACCGTGGCCGCAACTCGCAAAGGACACGGTAAATTGCAGCGACATGGTAGAGGCTTTTGCCCTGTAGTGGGCGTAGCCAGGCTGATGATGATGATGATGATGATGATGATGAAAGCTTGTGCTTTTCAGGTTCTATAAGGCACCATAGAACGTTCACTGCAACGACAGCTTCAGCACTTTTGATGCATCCCCAAATCGTACTGACAATCACGCCCTACTACGATGCTTCACGAAACACCAAGCTGCTAACAACGGACAAAGAAAATCGCAGGGTTCCAGCTTTATTATCATAGCGTTCACAGCTGATGTGGATTGTTCGTTCCTTTCAGGCACACTATCTGCTTCCTAACGACGTCAGGGCGATTCGTATGGGTACGTGTGGCCCAGGATTTCTATGCAAGCTGTCACATGCCACAGTCTAGCATACTTCAGTCCCAACTGCACTGATTTCGCCTCACGCTTTTCGCCGATTAACTGGCGCCAGCCCGGCCACAGCCGTCCCGAACGCAGTCTGTATGCCGAGTGTGTGCGCAGTATCCGGCATGGGAGCCACCTTTCTATCGATCGTGGCCCACATGAATAATCCAGCCGCCCAGACCAAGGTTCTCGTCGCATGTTTTATGCGCGCACCTGGGCGGAGAATACGAGACCGCAATAAAAACACCTCCGAATGCATCTAAACAAACCTGCGAGTTGTGCCTCTCCAAACACTTCCCAAACAGTGTGGACCTAGTAGACGGTATCCCTAGTGGTAATAAACAAACGACTGGGGCTAGTTGCTACAGCATTTTAGCAGTGGGTAGTGCTAACTTTGACAAACCTTGACTCCACATCCCGCCCTGGTACATTCCGACCAGCCGTACGAATTATGGACAGCAAAGGATCGAACATCAGCTACCGTATAAACTGAACAAAACGCCCTCCTTAAACATCCATCTCCATTTCCTTACAGCTAAAAAATGGAAACTGCAATGCCTCGCACAAACTTCACTTTTTATGTGAAATTTCTTTCATGCAGTCAACAGTCAATTGTGATTTTCCTTAACTCTTGTATTTCTTGTTACCACAGTTTTTCTTGCTGTTTGTGCTTCTTTATCTCACTTGATATAACCTTTTTCTGTTAGGAACGATTGCTTAAAGGTGATTGTCTACATGCTCTGTATAGCTACATGATAAAATTCCTTGTTCATTATTTATGTCTTTACCTGTTTTTTTTTCCTTTCGAATTGGTGCTTTTCTGTTCAGTGTAACAAAATGCGGTACCCCTGCCGCCGCCATTGTCTGTAACGGGGCGCGGTTCGCGTCAAGCCGACGATTTTTGTAGGCTTTTTTGCCGCGTTCCAGCACTATGATGTGGTGCTGAATAAATTGAATTGAATTGAGTTGAAACGATTTGGGACAGGGAGAGAGCGACTCGTTCTGTTGGTCTTGTCTCTGTCTCTGCTCCAAGTTGTTTTGTGAAAGTTATCGCTACCCACTGCAAAAAAAATTACTGGTGGCTCCACTTTTTCTATTCTTAGTGGATAAAAGAAGCTACCTAAAACCTTCGACGTCATCATGAAGAGGAAACGCAGGTGATCTGACTTTGATTAATAATGCCACCAAAAACCGTAACGAGAGCTAAAGATGAAATATAACTTTGCAAAGAATATTAAACATTGTGGCAATACTGAAATGCTCTTTTTTTTCGTAATGCAATGTCCTGACAGCTCTTCAAAAGTTCGCTCCTCAAAACGCTCTTTAATCCTTCACATTGCTCTTACCAGTCACGCAAGAAAGTGTCCCTTTCAAACATTTTGATAAAGTCACTTAACTTCAGAGCCAAGCCAAGATGTTCCGAAACGAATGCGTGTTTTTTTTTAATTTTCGGTTGCTTCCTTCAGCATGCGCAAAGAGGATGTGCGGGCGGTGGCAGAGAGCACCAGGGACAAACCTAGTACCAATTCGTCTGAACCTCACTGTCCCCAAATGTGGCAATCGTGGACAAATATGTTTTGCAACATGTAGCAAATGGCAGCAAAATTTCAGTTGAGATTTACGTACCAGTTCGGTGCGGGAGAATTTTTATGGCCCTCAGTGACGACATAACCAACCACTGAAAATCATGTGCGTTTAGGACACTGTGTAGAGACTTTGATTATAGCACTGTTGGTTTTAGTTTTGGGTAGGAGGTTTGATTCTGTGAAATGCCGTGTACACCTTGCTAACTTTTCGGTAAATATTTGTTCTTTGGCTTTCCTGATTTTGTCAAGTGCCGAGCGGTTTCAAGCGATTCCAAGCGGTTTCAGCGCCTGTCCCTATTCTCGACTCTTCCGCTGCATTGCTTAGTCACACTCCGCTTTATAGTCGTTTGCTCCAAGTTCCCGGGATACTGCTCAAGAATTCTCCGTGCGTGCTTTAAAGAACCGCAGTCGGTATAAAATATTTGGCATTCCTCAACTACAGCGTATGTCTTTTTTCAAAATCACCCCAGAATAAGGTATTAAAGCAAGCGCGCCCTGAAAAAGGCACAACTCTAAAGCATTGTTCCGCAGACGTAGCGAGAATGGCCGCTTTTGAAAATGTTTTTACTCCTCCTAACAAACATGCTGTTAAAATCGCGCCTCCCTAGTGCACTAGATCGGGAGGCGGCAAATGTCAGGTCCCTACTCCCCCAAATTCACTTGATCGATCGCCATTCTTTACCATTCCAGTATTCTTTTATCCTGGCAGTGCCGTTTGAGAGCGCAACTTTATTTCCCCTTTTCTTAAATTAGCCTTCACCTCTAAAAATATATGTGCTGCTTCTTTGCAGCTATCATAATTTGTCGACGCATCCTTATGCATAGGGTAGCTATCAGTATTTCCTGAAAGCGCTCTGTAAATTGTGTCTTTGCTATATTGAGCAACAACGGTAAAGAAAATCTGGCATAATATTTTCTCGGGCGCTCACTGCCTCCAAAGTTAGGTTGTACCCGAGAAGTTATACTAAAAATATGCGTATTCAGCGCCATCATTCACTCAATCCTCGCCCACTGCCCACCAGCATGGGCCTATAAGTGAAGCGCACGTAAAGACATTACATGGTAAACACATTACAGTCCTGATTGTGTGTGTTGTCTCCGTCTTTTAGCGCCAGTACGCTTTTTCCGTAGACCATGTCTTGCTACGACCAACTAGGTCAAATCAAAGTCTTGCTGTAAAGACACTGAGTGCCGGGAGTGCCACACTTATAGTGAGCTTCGGTTTGCCGATACGCCAGTAAATCCAGTGCTTTCGTTATTCGCTACTCGCTGTTGAGCTTACATCATCATCATCATCATCATCATCATCATCATCATCATCATCATCATAATTATCATCGTCATCATCATCATCATCAGCCTTATTACACCCACTACAGGGCAAAGGCCTCTTTCATGTCTTTCCAATTAACCCTGTCCTTTGCCAATGTCATCCACCCTTTGTCCGCAACGTTCTTAATCTCATCCGCCCACCTAACCTTCTGCCGTCCCCTGCTACGCTTACTTTCTTTACACATTATATCCCGCCTACATTATATCGCGCAGTTATGTGCTCGAGCGCCGCCATTTTTGCCGCCAGATAACCTTATGAGATTGGTTGTGTAATGCGTCTTGTGTTATATATAAGAAATTCCATTTTTTCGGGTTTTCGAGTAAAAATGGAATACCCATGGATTCGCTACTGTGGAATGTTCCTTCAAGTGAAGTCGTGAGAACTATAAGCAGAGAGCATGGCAACGCCTGTGAAGGTGTACAGACAGGTCACTGTAATTTGTACTGCGAGTGCCTTCCCTTGTTGCATTATCGTGTCGACGCATGTTAGACGAGCAGCTGCACTGTCGGGCAGCGCCCGTGTGCCGCGAGCTATGCGTGCTGTCGAGAACGGACACCCTATAGCTCATCACACAGGGGCGGGCACTAACGACTGCTTGGTTCCCTTGACGTGCATGTTGAGAGCGATATTGTGAGCGACGGTTCGAATCATAAGGCAGCATGTTTGTTTTTTTTAATGGCAAGTCAAGTTTATATCAGCTTTTGTCTTACAAAAACTGTGGGTGACGAAAAAAAAGCGGTTCGCAATGACCGCTTGACAAGCTTCGTCACTATAGAAGTTGCCAGCATTAGCAGACACAGTTAAACATGAGAGTCATTATACATTGTTAGACATTGTTGGAGAAAGAAGACAAAAAAAAAGAGAAATGACAGGTAAAAACATTCAACAGAGTAACAAAATACAACCTAGTCAATGAACAGTTCCCTAAGTGCAGAAGAAGTCATTTTTGTTAAATTGCTACAGAGAGGGGTGTTCAAACATTTCGGAAGAATATATTTTAACATCACACAACCATAGTTTGTTCCGCACCTGGGTATTGCAAACATTCCATGGTCTCCTTTTTATTCTGTGAAAAGGATGCCCGGGTCCCAAATGGCTCTGACCGGAGCGAGCAATCAAAAAAAGTACGGCAGATGCGCTTTCTCGGTTGCTTGCATATCTTAATCAAAAACCAAGAGGCGGAACGTTTCATACAAGTGCCACTTAAAATCCTTCCATCTAGGAGATCGCTCCACGTTGGGCTCGTATGATTGAGCCGTGGTTTTTAGTGCTTACGCTCCGTGTAATAGAGAGCGAGCGCTCCGGACTGAAGAGGGTAACAAGGCAACAAATTACGGGAGAGTTGGAAGTGCTCGCGCTCCCGAAACAGCCGCAGCGGTGTGATTTACGCGCTCAATTTCCGTCGTAGCGTACGCTACGACCGACATTGCGGACAGAAGAGAGACAGTAGGGACAGTAGAGAGTAGCAGGGACCGAGTAGAGAGTAGCAGGGACAGTAGAGAGATGCACCCGATTTTGTGTTCATGTTAATTATTCTCGTGACTGTACGTATAAATTAACTTCTCATATGTAGTACGTAGTTTACGCGCATGCCACTCAAAATTCAGTTTGAAACTAACGCATTCTTCTTACTCTTCCTTTAAACATTCACTGCGAATGCTAGAAACGGTTTTCCTGGGTCCTACTTATTTTAATTTCTTTTATTTAAGTCTGCAACCAGCCAGCTAAAAACGATATATTGGTGCTTTACTAATTTACGAAGAGTTATTGCTTGGTCGGCGCAGTGAATGTGGCGTTTTTCCTTAATCGCATATGCCAGGTTTTGAGTTCTTGTGCATTAAAAACCATTTTTATACCTGAATATTCTCCCGAATGAACCAGGAAACTATTATGTGTTGCGTTGAAGCTACAGCAGTTCTATAAGAATGTTTTGAAGTATAACTATAGATTTACTCGAGCTTTACTGGTGGCTTCATTGTTTATGGCGCATTGCAAATATCGCGTGTAGGTTCTGGGCTACTGTGACATCAACAAAGTTGCTAACTCTATGGTGAGCCCAGATTTATTGTCAACAAGGCGCCTGTTGTGCCCCAGTTTTCCTCTCGTAAATTCGACACCTGCTACTCACGAGAAGAAAATTGTACGGCCTAGTTCCCAAATGGGCTTGTATGGGAGTAGAAAGCAAGCCAAGCCCAAATGCATCCGGGACGAAGCAATACGGCCGTGTCAGCGATAACGTTCAGCTGTCGTTTCGTTTATTCTGGCAGTGTACTAGTCCGTTGACGTACCAAAAGTACAATAAAACGAAAGAGCGGTCCATACCTCATTCCACCCCCTTTCATTGTCATGCTATCCAAAGCCAATTCCGGAAGCAGCTGCCTTTTTCTGTCTACGGCTTACAGCGCTTGTTGCACCGGATAGGCTATTTACGCACTCCTAGAGCAGCAGGGTCTCCTTTACCATCCCCGGTATAGTGCCCTTCCTTCCACTTGTGCAGCTGTTTTCCCTTTTCCGATACCGAAGTCCAATCACAGCCCAAGAGGAAATCTCTTCGCTTCGGCGGTCGTTATTCTTGCTGGCTTCCGTGTTCCGCTGTAACGTTTGCTGCGTGCGGCGTTCAGGTAGCCTTTCTAATGAAACGAACGCTGAGCTGTGTGTTCTCAAGAATAGTGGTTAGACGGGAAAGTTGTTAATGATGGTTCATCGTGGGTAGGTGGCGCGAAACAGAAAAAAGCAGATTACGACCCACAAAAATACTCTGTCTATGCAGTCGTCTACTTTTCTCTTTTGTCAGTTTTGTGCTATGTATTCTGCCTTTTCTTCATAGCAGAAAAACACTATTTTCACAATTTTTTTGCTTAGTTATAATGCGGAAAAAAAGGAAGAAAACTATACATAAGGACTGGCAAGCAAAGAAATATTAGAATAAACATTACCTCAAAGTGATCCTGACTACGTTTCGTACAAAAATTTGCTTTAATGCTATGACTGTCAGGCATGCAGCCTGGAACAGAAGGTGGTAATTAACGCTGTGCAAATAAGCAAACACTGTGTCGTTTAATATAAAGGCATTTGAGTGAGAAGCTTTTCTTTTGCTGTACCTTAAACGATGCTGACAGCAGTTATTCTGGTTGAGTTTCTCTGAGAAAGACAAAAGAAAATCACCCATTATCATGAGTAAGTTTGATATAATTCGTGCATATTCATAACTAAATATTTCTCCCACCGCATGACCTAAGAGAAAAGTACTGGGATTGCGAAATTTTTTAATTGCAGGAAACTGCGTTCTTGAGATCTTTTACTGTAATTTAGGGCACACGAAAAATCAGGAAGTTTCTCATGAACGTCGCGTCACCCTTACATACGGCAAGAAGCAAGTTTACTTGATGTCACTCTTCTGATAATGAGGAGGCTTTTCGGACTCAGGGGTATGCCATTTTATTTCATCTGTTGGAGTTCGCCTTAATCGATAGCGTATATTGGCTCACGGCATGAAGTTGGGGTAAAAAAAAACGCGAGGAAATCCCAATCGGAAACCTGGTTTACAAAGCCCAATCATTTCGCGTATCTTTGGTAAACTCACAAACTATCTGCCTGGTCATTACCGCTATACCTTCTTACCACAAGGCACAGCGTTTACTTTTTCAATCCTTGTGCATTGTGTAGACCCGCTACCACAAAGCAATGCGCCACGTGCTATAACTTCCTCTAGAAAGACAACAGTCAAGCGGAGGCCATTCTACGATGTTCAGGGCTCTTCAAGGTTTTATAAATACGTTGTCTGCACTAACGCACGCCATGCTAAGAAAGCTGTAGTGCAGCTCGCTCCTGTAGTGCTACAGTGCAATAAGCGAAGGGCCCTTCAGGTTTTACTGCCGATGTGTTTCATACTTCCGATTGCATATATTCCACGTAGAAATTCAACAGTTCCCGTTGCACTCAAAGGTTCCAGTTATGTTGCGGAAGATTGCATCATCACTTGTACGAGAGGAAGCACGCACAACGCAGACCGTCTTTTCGGAACAAAATCTTAAGGGTCATACACTTTCTTGCTGCTCAAAGTATGCAGATAGCCCTGCTCCTCTTTAGAGCAGAAAACACTCACAAAGATCTTTAAATGAGTTCCGTAGACTTCGGCTTAGAGATGGATTCGGAAATATGCTCAGCGGCGAAAGATGAACAAGCAGGTAACCTGTGGCTTGCTAGGTTAGAGTACAAATGGCATGCGTAAAAATAGAAACATAATGATTGCAACAAGCTCTCTCCTGCCGGGCAAGCTTTGCTCATATTTACTCATACTATGCCCGCAACGAGCCAACCTGACACGCAGATGCTTGGCTTAACTGGCGGTTGTGAGCTTTTATTGGACTATGTACAGAAAAAATGTGGAACAGACCTTAAGGGCCTGACCCCCACCAGGGCTTGTTTGGCCTGGAAATCGGAGCAACCGCGCAAGGCAGCCTACCAGTCCTCTCGGATAGGGCCCATTCCTGTCGGGTAGGAAAGGGATGGGTTGGGAAGGAAGAACTTGAGAGGCAAGCCAACACCATGTGATAGGCGTCCGCAAACACCTCCCCACAGTGTGGGCACTCAGCTGAGAATGCCGGATTTAAATGCTTTAGCACTGACGGGCACATACCATGTTGGTAAATAGACGGAGAAGCCAGTGCTCCTCCGCCTTTTCCAGGCCTTTACAGGGGGGAGGGTAGAAAGATTTGAAAATTGGTTATTGGGAAAAGGAAATAGCACCGTATCTGTCTCACATATCGGTGGACACCTGAACCGTGCTGTAAGGGAAGGAATAAAAGAGGGAGTGAAAGAAGAAAGGAAGAAAGAGGTGCCGTAGTGAACGGCTCCGAAATAATTTCGACCACCTGAGGATCTTGCACGAGGTCGTGCAAGATGTGTGGTACGTCTGGGTATGTCGTAGTACGAAGAACGTGCACTGACATCGTATAGCACACGGGCGCCTTTGCGTTTCGCCTCCATCGAAACGTGGCCACCGCGGTTGGGTTCGAACCCGGGAACTCCGGATCAGTAACCGAGCGACCTAACCGCTGAGCCATCGCAGCGGGATGGGAGGGTAGTGGCAGTGAAAATTTTTTACATGAGGAAAATCTCACAAAAGTAATAGCAGGTGTGGTGGTGGTGGTGGTGAAAACTTTAATGGACACAGTGGAGGTTAGGACATGCTGGTCCTTGGGCCCCCGCACAGCCCCACTGCACTCAAACGTTCATGTCCCGAAAGCTCACGATACAAGAAGCCCGGATTGAGCGCACGGGCGGCACAATCATCTGCCTCATTCCCCTGAGTTCCTACATGCGCTGAGGCCACACAATGGTGCGGTGGGTCGGAAAAGCCTGTTACTCGCAAGCTTTTCGAATTTTGAATGCCCTGTATGAGGTACGGCCTTGTTCAATGATATGGCTAGCGCTGTGAGAGCCGGTAAAGTTGACTGGAGAACTTGGATCTATGGCCGCCAGCGCAACGGCGATTTCTTCCGCTGGAGTAATGTTTGGGGCACGGAAGGTGAGGCCCTGGACAGTTTTGCCAGAGTGGACAGACGGCTGCGGTGTACCATCTTTCATGGTGTAGGCAAGACGCGCCCAGGTAGAACACTCCGGGCTTAGTGCCTTATTGTTATCAGGTGGCCTCCGCCCGCTCGAGACGGCGTTCCTCATGAGTGTCTTTTGTTATACTGCTAGGGAGGGAATGCACCTTCAAAGCGAAGCGCCGGGCTTCAGGGCTGTGTACCCACTCATCCGTACGTGCTGTGTATAAGATATGCTATTTCGCGCATATTTAGCTCTTTGGCTTCGCCTATATTTCAAGAATGTGTGGCTACTTGGTTTGGTCTGTTTGTTCCGAGCCCGTTTAAGCACTCGGCTGAGCCACTACGTTTCGAACTAGCTCGGCTGGAGGGCTTCCTCCTTTATGAGCGAACACCACCGCAAACGCCGAGGTCTTCCACTTTCAGCTTGGATATAAACACGCTGTCAATATTCGCTTTGTAATGAAGAGCAACATCCGGCGGCATGGCGAACCTACGAACATCCCACGGCGTGCATGTTTCGCGGATATCCGTGTGGCCTCCTTAGCACCTCGTCAACGCGGCACTGAACTCTGCAGCTGGGCGTATTGATGAAAAGAAATAGAGCTGTAACTGTCTCTTACGTCGGAGGACACTTTAACCGTAGCCACAGGTGGCCTGCGCGGGGGACGGGAAGAAAAGGAAACGCGCAGAGAGAGAGAGAGAGAATTTTATTTTCGGAAAAGAAGAGTTCCTGGATTCTTAGCAGAAGGCACAGGCGGCCGTTAGCTGATAGGGTGGATGGAAGCAATTTTCATTAGAAAATAAGAAAGCGAAATTCCTCCAGGGTGCTCTCCTACTGGTCCAGGAGTCCACGGGCTTTTGCCTCACATAAGGCCCGATCCACCAGCCATTTCTCGCCGGCGGGCTGAGCGGTCCGTAAAGCAGCCTCCAAGGAAGAATGAGTGGGATTGGGGATGGGGCACTGCCTGTGGGTAAGAACATTCCCAAAGGTAGTGGAAAGTGTGGATCTGTGCACGCCACAGGTGTTATAATGAGGAGGAAAGGTGGAGTGATAGCATGAGAGACGGTAGGGTGAAATAAAGCAGCCTGTCTGTAATTGTCGCCATGTGGCGCTGTATAAGGGCGACAAAGTCCTATTTGGTGGTGGTAGTGTCATGTGGCTGTGTTTGTAGAATGCGGTGACTTGATGATATGTATAAAGGACCGATGGTGCCTCTAGCGCACGGTTGGGCGCCTGATCGTCCGGGGTCCGGGAGGAGAGTGCTCAGGTCAGCGCATGAACGCGCTTATTGCCGGGGATCGAGGCACGCCCAGAGATCCACGACAGAGTAACCGTTCGGTCGGGAGATGCGGCTGTGGCAAGAATACGGCGTGCGGCCGGCGTCGCCACGCCCTTTAGGTACTGGTATGCGGCCCAGGAATCTGTAAATTTCGGTTATGTTTTTGTCAATGGTGGAGCGGGTCAGTGCCAGTGCGATGGGGGCTCCTTCTGCCTCGGCAGGTTAATTACTTCGGATAGTGACTGATAACTGGCGGCGAGTTCTTCGGTGCGCTCTATGGCTCCCTGCCTGGACGGCGGGGTCCTAGCTGCGCAGCACTTCTTCCCAGGATTCTGGTGAGGGTGCTTCTTCAAGAGTTTCCGGAGGATGATATTCCGGGCAGTCCTATAGCATGCAATAGGGGGTGGCAGTGCTACCGCAGTGGATGCTGGTGGGGTCTGTGAAGTCGGGGTAGATTTGGGCGTAAATATATATGGGTTCGGGTAAGATCGGGTCTGAAGTATTCTCCAAGCCACCTGTTGGTGTTTGGGGAGTGACTTGGGCGGGGGGTCGGAATAGATTCTTCTAGAGAGTTTCTAGAATTGGGTAATGTCGTGGTACGAAATAATTACCTGCATCTCGGGTCCCCCGGGATGATAGCCCACCGCTCGGCCGACAAAACCTCGAGCGTGTTGGTCGGCTGCTTCGTACCCTGGGTTCGCTGAATGGCAGGAGTCCATTCCAGTGCTATCTCTTGTTCTAGTGTAATATTTGTGAGAATGTTTCCAGCAGTTAGAAATATTCTACCGCTCGAGAAGTTGCGTATGGTAGTCTGTATCACTTCTGCTTGATCTGAGTACTTGAACGCGATCGAGGCAGCAGAGATGCACTCGCTTCTTCCTGCTATGAATTTGGATGCAGAGATGGCGAAGGCCGCTTGGTTGAAATTATTATCGGCCGCATCGGTGTGTCACGGCTTGCTTGACGTAGTGGCCGGCGGCGAGCACAGGTGGTGATAGCAGGAGCACAAGAACACAGGAACACGCAGTTGCGCTAGCAACAGCGTCGTCTTCGGCAAGCGGCAATCGCGCTTCAACTTTCTCTTCGCTACACTACTTCCCCTATAAAGAGACATCGTCCCTATGCTCACCCAAGAGCAAAAAAACGCTTGGCGGAAAACCACACAGGGTCCCAGAAATCTTGCTGGCCGATGTAGAAGACAGTTAGAAATGCAGGCGATTATCATGCGTAATACGGTTTAGGACGGACAACGTGCAACGACGAGATGACGGTCGCATTCCTTCGGGCACCAATGTGGCGAAGAACCGTATACGGGCCAAAGTAGCGCTTCATGCGTTTCTCGGAGACACCTCGACGGCGTACCGGCGTCTTCACCCAGACCTTGTCCCCAGGGTAACAATGGACGTCACGTCGACGGAGATTGTACCGACGAGCGTCTGTATGCTGTTGATGCTGGAGGCGGAGTCGAACGAGTTGCCAAGCTTCCTACGCGCACTCGCCGACTAGACGGGCATCATCGACTACGTCGACAGACGGCTAGTGTCGCAACATAGCGTCAAGCATCATGGTGACCTCTCTGCCGTGGACCAGCTGTCGTCTCCTGTCGTCTCCTGGACAGCGGTATTATATGCAAATGTAACGTAGGGCTAAACCTCGCCCCAACTGCGATGGGCGACGTCCACATACATGGCGATCATGTCAGCCATCGTCTTGTTCAGCCTATCCGTCAGCCCATTGGTTTGCGGATCGTACAGCGTAGTTCGGCGGTGGCTGGTGCAGCTGAGACGGAGGATCGCCTGCGTGAACTGTGCTAGAGATGCGCACCCGGTCAATGAACAAAATGGCAGGGGCACCTCGACAGAGCACAATACACTCAATAAAAAACTGAGCTGCCTCAGCAGCCGTCGCTGACGAAAGTGCTCGGGACTCGGCATATCTGGTAAGGTGGTCGGTGGCTGTGATAATGCACCTGCTTGTTGCCAGACTTCTATGTTTTAAATGGGCCGAGAAAATCCATCACCATTGTGTGGAGCAGAGCTTGCGGTGAGGTGAGCGGCTGGAGAAGTCCAGCTGGTTGTGTAGAAGGTCTTTTCCGCCTTTGGCACTCTCGACAAAATTTTACGTAGTGACTGACGGACGTACTTAAGGAGTTGAGGCCAATAATACTTTTCTCGAATACGTACAAGTGTTCGGCTGTAGCCAAGGGGGCCAGCTGTAGGATCATCGTGACAAAGGTTCAGCCAACTCCGCGCGCAAGTCTTCTGGCACAACAAGGAGCCATGACTTCGGGCTGCTCTCGAAGTTCTTGTACAATACGCCGCGCAGAATCCAGAACGTCGGCAGAATACGGAGGAAAACGCGCGGCACCACGTCTTCGTGGCTTGCAGGTGTGCCATCAGCTGACAAATCTGAGGATCATAGCGTTGCCGAGTAGCCATATCTGCCGTGTCCCATTCGCTCACAAACGACACAGAGGGGACACAGCGCTGTGTCCCCTCTGTGTCGTTGTTTGTGAGCGCCTGGACTTATCATCATAAACGTATACCAACTAGGTCAGTTTTATGCCGTGTCCCATGCCCCAAGGAAGCCGTCGTCGTCGTCATTATCGCCCTGGCGCCGGATTCACGGGGGGTAGAGACAAACTGTCAGCATCATTATGTTTGCGGCCGGATTTGTAGATGGTGATGTCATACTCCTGTAGCCGCAGGCTCCGCCAAGCAAGGCGGCCTGTCGGATCCTTGAGATTGGCGAGCCAGCACAGAGAATGGTGGTCGGTAACGACGCGAAAAGGACGACCATACAGATAGCACTGGAATTTGGTAATTGCCCAGATGACAGCGAGACACTCTTTTTCATTTGTCGAGTAATTGCCCTCCGCCTTTTTAAGATCTCGACTGGTGTAGCCAATAACCCGCGCGGCGCCGTCCTGGGATTGCACATGAACTGCCCCTTGTCCTTGGCTGGTGGCGTCCGTGTGGAGTTCGGTGTCGGCGTCTTGATCGAAATGGCCATAATACGGGAGGCGCTGCAAGGGCGTGCTTTAATTGGCGGAATGCTGAGTGCTGCTCCTCGGTCCACTCAAAGGCGACGCTATCCTTTGTAAGACGGCAAAGTGGCGCGACGATCTGAGCGAAGTTGCGAACGAAACGTCTGAAGTACGCGCAGAGACAGAAAAAGCTGCGGACAGTCTTCTTGTCGGATGGTGGAGGGAAGGATTCTACGGCCGCCATTTTCTCTAGATCTGGCTTCACACCAATTTGGATGACGGCATGGCCTAGGAACTTCAGCTCAGTGTAAGCAAAGCGGCACTTCGAAGGCTTGAGCGTTAGTCGGGCGGTCAGAAGAGATTGAAGAACCGCTTCAAGGCGCACAAGATGATCAGCAAAAGTGCTGGAGAAGATGTCAACGTCATCCAGATACATGAGACACGTCTGCCACTTGACTGTTGTATGGCTGGATGACGTCGTCGTTAATAATTTCGCGCACTTGCTCTTGTATGGTTTCTCTCTCCTTCAAGGAAACGCGGTACGGCGGTTGGCGAATCGGGGGCGCCGCGGTGTCGACAATAATTCTGTGCATGGCGTCTGGCGAACTCGGGATGTCGTCGCGAAACAGTTGTGGTACCGATGCAAAAGAGAGAGCAGTTCGCGTCTGTGGGAAGGCTCAAACTTGGGATCGATGTCCAGGGGCAACGTTGTAGGGTCACATGACACGGGCGGGGCCTCCTCCTCAGGCAGCGCAACAGCTTAGCGAACGTCGCTAAGTTCTTTCAGTTGGGCTATAACTACACCTTTCGTCAGGCGCTGCGGCTCGTTCCTGACGTTGGTCACTAAAATGTTGGCACGCCCACGTTGAACATTGGCGATTCCCTGCGCTACACCAATGCCCCGCGTAAGTAGCATCTGGACACTTCCTTCGAGAACGCCTTCGCCGCATGTGGTTGTATCGGCCCGGACCGGAAGAAAAACTGTCGACAACGGAGGCAAGTAAACAATGTCGGCATAAACTTTCATCGCGGCGCGAGGGGCCCGAGGAGGTATTGGCGATGAAGAACGTGCACAGAGGGTCGACTTGTTCATCCCCACGTCGATTACAGCGCCATACTACGGAGAAAGTTCATGCCAAGAATAACATCTTTGGAGCAATTATCCAAGATCACGAATGTGACTTGGCACGTCTCACCGTGAATCTCAACGCGGGCAGTGCACTTACCAACAGTGTTTACGAGGTGACCTCTCGCGGTACGTATGGGTGGGCCGTCCCACTATGAGGTAACCTTGCGAAGAAGCCGAGAGAAGTTTCCGCTGAAGACCGAGTAATCGGCACCGGTGTCGACAAGCGCCGTTACGTCACGACCGTCGATTAAAACGTGGACATTGCTAGAAGCCACAGAACAGTCTCCGCTACCGAGGGTGCCATCAGTCGAGCGGGGACATTCCATCGTAGGCGGAGGTTCTTTACTGCGTGCAATACCGGCAACGCCACCTCCAGGCGTCGCCGTACTTTGTTTTCCCCGAAGTGGCGAAAGGCTCTCACGGCGGGATCTGCGAGAAGGGGGTGATGATCGGCGAGGGAGTGGCAACCAGGAGGTGCGGGATGGATCTGACACTGGTGATGGAGAGCGTCTAAGGTATTCCTGTATCTCGCGGGGCTTTTCACCGTGGCGGGGGCGCGGATCAGCCCGGTTGAAACCTCGAAGGCCGAGTTCGCTGTACGGACAGTAGCTGTACATGTGGTCAGGCTCACCGCAGTGGAAACAGCGGCCTCCGGTTTGCAGTCCTCCAGATGTCGGTTTTCTTGCTGCCCAGCGGTTCCAGGCGCGCATCAGACGGGGGCACGAACTCGTGGCGTCGAGAGCCGGAATCGGCAGCGGTCCGGTACTGACGATATACGGGAGGTGGACGACGCACAGGACGACATTGCACCGTACACGTGCGTCTAGAATTTCTCCTGCACCGAAATTCAACCGCCGCGGCCGAGATCGAAGCCGCGTCTTTCGGGTCAACACCCAAGTAACAAAAATATTGAGCCACCACGGCGGGCAAAAAAAGGGTGCGCCCGACAGTTGGAAGCTGGGACAGGTGGGTGGTTCCTTTGGAAACCACTTGGGTTACAGATACCCTGGAAAGAGGAGGCGATTTACCATAGAAGGAGAAACGTATTGCGAGAACGTAGTCAAGCTTATTCTGAAGGTAGTTTTCGTATAAGGCGGAAAGTGCGGAGAGAGCGGAGAAGTCTCTGAGAAAAAGGTTTGGATCGACCCTTGTATTAATTTTGTACCTTCGGCGCTTTCGTATAGCTGTAGATTGCTTGGCAAACAATTATTTGTCAGCGGAGTACGTCAGTGCCTTTTGTTCAGACATAGAGATCAAATTGCAGCTTGATGCTTCATAGTGCCTTCGGCTACTCCTTCGAACATAGGGGAATAAAGCACTACGGTACTGGTGACATAAAGCGCAACAAAAGGCCACGCAGCTTCAACGCACAATTTACAATACAGATAATGCAATGTACACGCTTGAAATAATAAACAAAAAGTTAACAATAAGACTTTATTAAGTCATTTTGCGCAATTATCTCATTCAACGATAAAGCATAAAGATAGAACAAATGAATCGTAAATCATAAGTAACAAAAAAAGCAACTTGGATGACGCTTAATTTATCCTTAAGAGTGCAATCCTATAGCATCAAAAATCCCTCCTTGACAGTACTCCTCTTTCATAGATTAGTAGATCGCTGGGAGTCCCCTCGCAGCTGCTGGCGCAGTGGTGCAGCGGTGAAGTCATGCACCACAGCGTTGACGGGTGGCTGTTTCAAACACAGCCAACGGTGGTCTTGTGAGACCCGGGGGCAACCTCTCGTGAACATTAATATAGCTCCCACGTGCCGCATTAGATAGTTTCCTCACAATCCGGTGTGCAGGTTGTGAAGGTGTCACGAGGTCATGTGACCTTTACGGCTGAAAGGCGACCTGCTTTTCCGTTTAAAACGGCGCCGCCGACAAGGGGGACACCGCCTACGATGCCGGAATTTCTGCAGTACTGAAGACTTACCGCTATCATGTAAAACTTGGCATTCTGTGGGAAATCGAATAATAAATGTGTTACATCCCAGTTTTTGTGGGCACATACACACTGCACTCGAAGTTTTATGAAGAAAGTGTTTCGATCAGTCGCGGACAAAAAGGCAAACCATGCCATTATATCCTTGTAAGGAACGGCGATTGTTCACCTGTACAAGACAACTTTGAACTGTATGCGACCACCGAACGCATGCTCGCCACATAACGAACAGAATAGCGTTGGTGGAGTCTTTCGTACTATATGGTGGCGGTGAGCAGCAGCAGCCCATTTAATGGGCAGCGCCAGTGGTTAATGATCCGCCGTCAATGTCCCTTCCCCGTATTCAAGAAAGACTCCCAATGCGCAGTCTCTGCTCGCTCTGAAAAACGAATCTTTGCACTCTTTCCTTGTAAGGAAAGGTGGAAGGGGGGGGGGGGGGACGCCGGTATACGATAAGATGATTAGAGGCTAAATCAATGTTGTGAAATATGGAGAAAGTAAGGAAAACAAAGTTCTTTTTTCGGCGCTGTGCCGTTTTGCCGGCAATAAAGTCGTTTTACTGCAAAGGAATCTGGCAATAATATACAGGCGCGGAAATAAGTAAACGGAGCACGTGATTTCGTTCTAAGTACAAACACGTCTTGCCTATAGGGAGTGAAGAAACATTGTTCGTCCATGGGAAAGCGCACTGGCGTCCCCTACCGGTATTCACACACCATTGCTGGCAATATCAATTAGGCAGTGCGTGAAAAGCGTTCCAAGCCAAGAGGGTGCCGCGTTTAGTTTCGTCCGCGCCTGTATATGTTTGATTTGTATAATGAACGCCGACACGATCTTCTCAGGACAGTGTGCAGCCTGTAAACCGATTTAGCAGTTTAATACTTCTATTGCAGATAGTGCGTAAACTGTGGACTTATTAGCAGCGAGCTCTAAATTTTGTTTCGGGGGTTCTATCAATCACATGCGACATAGCATAATACACACAAGCAGAGAGCGCATAAGCGCTTTACCGCAAACCGCCGGACGGTACTCGTAGTGTCAGGAGTAATTAACCACGCAGAGAAAACAATACAGAAAATTTGCAGAATACGATATATTTTGTCTCAGATTCTAGGACAGCTGAACAGTTGAGCGCATGGTTTGCGAAACATCTGGTTTGACGTCATTAACATTACAGCGGGCGAGGAAGAGCCCTGGAAGATCGAATGCATGACCTGCGGGTGGACCGGCCCTTTCTTGCGCGGTTCACAAACTCCCGTGCGGCGCAATAGTCCCTTTGCGTCGGAGCATAACAACACAATCCGTTCCTTTGCCTTGGCAAACAAAACAAGAGCAAGAGCTATGGGGTACATGATGACCGTGTCTGGATGCATATGCATTGAGTCTGTACACACATTGTACAGATGCCTCAGGGACAAAATTACGAGAGCGCTGCGGATCCGAACTGAAAGAGCCTGAGTACGAGTAAAAGGAAGAGGAAGATATTGGGTTTGAGAGCGGAACAGGCGGTGCATGAAAGAAGCGTGGCGGATGGTGTGATTGTATCTTACAAGACTTCAGGGGCACAAAAATACTGAATTCTTCGCGCACAGCAGAGAGAGAGGGAGGCAAGAAAGGAAAGGGGCAGTGGGAGCATATAAGAAGGTAGAGAAAGCCAGCGACACGCGCTCGGCGGAAGGCAAGCACGAAAGACAATAAAAAGGCTGAATAAAAAGGCACGACAAAAATGTTCCATGTCTAATTTTCTCCAGCCCCAGGCTTCTACTTATTTGTTTTCGCGACCATTATTACATTAGTTACGAAGCTCTAGTTAAAAAAACGCCTGTTGGCTTATTGTATGTGCGGCGACTCGAATGCAACAATGTATTTCTTCAGACGTCTTCGTTGTGCGGAGCGCTTCGCTCTTGCTTCTCTCAACTGAACATTTTTTTCTGCACCAGCTTGGCACAGAAGAGAAGAGGCTCAGTGATGTAGAAATTTGATATTTTTGGCTTGTTTTTACTGCGTAGCACACAACTTTAAGAGGTATTGAAGGAAGCTACGGCTTACACACCGTCTTAATATAGTGCTGCTCTTCTTTCGACTACTTAGAGCGCAAATAAACCAGGCAGAAAGTTTATTGGTTACTATCTGAAGGCATTCGACACAGGCTAATCTTATTTTCTTCGTGTGTCACTGAGGCCCAGTGGCAGACTTGGGGATCTTCTTCGACGAAAAGGCGCCTAGCGAACCGAAACGTAGTCTATGAACAAAAAAAAAAAACTCAGTGCGAATAGCTTCGGCGCTTCAATGAGGCGTCGTGCTTTCTGGAGGAAATGTCTGACGTAAATAATAGAGATGAATTCGACAGAACTGAGGCGCCTTAAGAGGCGAACAATAAAGAAATCCGTCACTTCTATATTGCCTTGTCTCAGACACTGAATAACTGCCGAGAGAAACGAGGATGGTGATATTGTAACCACAGTTATAGCATCTTCTGAAGAAAATGACTCATCACTGCCCGCATAATCCCTGGCTGACGCTTCATAACTCTTCAGTACGGTCGTTTCGTGTGTAGCAATCGTCACCATCGCGGGCACCAAGCCCTCGCCTTGCGCCCGCGAATTAGAAGCTGGCAAGCAGCCCTAGGTTTGTGCGCCTTCCCAGGCCTGCATGCCGAGGGCGGGCAGAGAGGCGCCTTTTTTCTTTTGTAAATAAACATTGCTTCAATCAATCAATCAATCAATCAATCAATCAATCAATCAATCAATCAATCAATCAATCAATCAATCAACCGAGTCATTGCGCTGGCGAGCGCGAGCTTGGAACGCCGCGATTGAAAACATTCTTTTCGAATCAAATCGTTTTCCATCACAATATACCGTTTTTTCTTTTATTTATTCATATCGGCCTTCCTTTTCTATCTTCACATATCTAGTTTTCGTTTCTTTTGTTCTTTACCTGCCACAAATTTAAGCTTCTTAGGCACCTTTACCACCTTCGACCAGCTCTGTCATTGAATCTGACTCGGTCCTTTTCCCGCATCTCATCTTATTACTGCTGCATCCAATGCAAAAAGTAGTTGTCGCCGCCTGGCCATGGCGCATGCCTATGGGTGCGCCATAACATATAGAAGACAACAGCACAAACGTCAAGCTCTGGCGAGAGCAAGCATCGTGCACAGAGGTCTGGAAGACCGCAAGAGCCTCTGATGCTTCGCTCAATTGCCTTGTCCTTGCCGGGCCGCGTGGGTACACGTCGTGGAGTGCAATAAATGCGGTTGCCGCCACCCCAAACTTGCTTTCCACCCTAATCTCAAGTCCAGCCTCTTTCAGTGTCTCACGTCCTGTCACGGGGAAAGCAGTGCTGGCAAGCCGAGAAACAAGAGCGTGATTACACGACGTGCTCGGCACGAGGTGCCTTTCTGCAGCCTATGAGTATATATAGAATGAGCCAGTTTTGTGATTTCTTTGCACTGCCGACTACCACTTTCCTACAAATGTCGTTGTAGCGCTACACACAAAAAGGGCATAGAACAAGAGAACACACACACAGGACTGTGTGTGTGTGTGCTCTCGTTTTATGCCCGTCATGTGTTATGTGCTACGACGATGGCTATAGGTCAGAACCACCAAGCCCAAGTTTCTGCCTGATTACGCTTTCCTACGTCACAGCTCTACGCCAGCCGCTTTTCTAAAACCTAGAGAGGGTAAAATTTTTACGATGTTCCAAGTTGTTCACGCGGGTTCTAGTTGTGTTACCTATTCACGTGTAGCATCGGACAAACACTGCGTTTAAGTGACGATGCCTGCCTTGCGCACGAGTATGAAGACGACCGTAGCAGCTCTATTTCCCGTTACTGTGTGCTAGCTTGAGTTCTGCAACTGACTGTTGTCTCTTGCTGCCGTCCAAGCAGCCAAGGCTGCTGGACGGGAAGTCTATTTCAGAGTTTCTATTAAATACCGTGCTAGCTGCCTATAACACGTATACCTATATATATTTGGCCTAAGGCGAGTCTGCAGTCACGGGACAACGTTGGTCTCGCCAGCCTTTTTAAAACATCATCGCCAGCATTATTCTGTGGACAGGCTTTGGTTAAGTGCCATCCCTAGGTCTAGCGTATGGCAATTAAGGTAGAGAAAATAGCATGGATTCGAAGCTTAATATTTAAAGGGCCCCTTGAGGGAGCGCGGGCGCCAAGTGTCGGTGTACGAAAACGAAACTGTTGATGGAAGTCTTGGGCTGGTGCAGGCTAAGGAATACATTGCGGTCAACTTGAAACACCGTTGCAATACACGAAGCCCGCTTCGGCCCCTATGTTTTGTCGTGTGCAGCAGGGGACGCCTCCAAGGACACGAATCAGTGAACCGTTATGTGTGAGAATAGTGAAACAGTCCAATGGCACATGCAGAATTGCAGAAATAAGGCAGCACGGCGAGAAGTGACAACTGAACCACATTATGTAAGAGGGCTAATGAAACTCACAGCGGAGACTAAATTCAATACTAGCACAGGTCAGTGGTAAAACTATCAGTGCTACTGCTGGGAGTACTGGCCCGCGACAATTTCTCCCGAATACAAGGGAACGAACATTTTATAAGGAGTTTTTCAACAAGATTACTTATTTCGCGTTGCCTGCAGAGAATACTAAATGAGTCCCGAAAATGCAAAATAGAGTGTGACACCGAGTTTACCCTCTGGAGGAGGGACGAAATAAACTCTGATGCAGACTGGAGCTGAATTAGCGGAGCAACCGCAATGCTCACAGGCTGCGGACGATGGGGCCAAGACAGACCAGACGTGTGTACGTTCCAGGAAGCGTAAATTTCTTTGAGGCATAAATACATGATTAAAAATTAAAATCATCCTAATTGCATTGTCGACTTGTCGCAACTTCAGCTACTGCCAGCCAATCTCACTCAACAGTTGTCCGGGAAGCTATAGATTAATTCGCTATCTACCCTGACAAAAATGGTCTATATACAGTGCATAGACTTCTCATACACTCTATTGCCTTCCTATAGATATTTCTTTTCCTCTATTCATAGTCTGTAGAATATCTATGCACAAAAGTCTATTAAAAATGTATGGTCATAAATCTATTGATTGTTAACAGACTGTCTATTGGATTTGTATTGCCTATAGGCTGTTCTCTATGGGTTGTCTATAGAAAGTTTATAAATTTTATAGGCAGAAGTCTATGGACAGTCTATATACTGTCGAAAGAAATTTGTCTAAAGGTAGACAACAAAAATAAAGTTCCGCACCTAATTGATGATATGACTTGTAATTGGAAGGAGACAACTGTACGGCCTGCAAAAGCACCCGTCACTAAAAAAAGAAACAATCTCAGGAGGTTGACAGGAGTGTCTGTCGACTTATTGGCGAAGCAGTAGCTTAAATAACGCGCAAACGAAACATCTGCAGTTTGCTAATCTCGCCTAAATGAGAAACCGGATTACACGTGATCGTACGGAAGTGTTTCCGTATTACGGCACATAATTCGCTGGGAATCTTGACGAACAGAGCGATAGCTTTCCTTCAAAGCGTTTGTACCGTGTGCAATGAAGGCAGCACTTGACACTTTGCTAGTGGTGCACAACTTTACTGTCCACAAGGAAGGCCGCTGACGTTTCAGAAAAGTGCCCTAGTATCCTCCCAGTTCTAGTTTGCACTGTTCAATGGAAAGCTTACGTGTTACCGAATTCGGAGCACGGACTGTGCTTCTCGTGTCCTAGCAGTAAGAAAAAGGAGCGAATTAAAGCATCAGAAGCGTAGAATTATTCAGCAAATTCATGCTCTAGACGATATGTTGCAATGCGAAACAGAACACACCAGGAAGATGCCGCAAGTGGCATGAAATGTTCAACAACACATTTGGTGTTTGATCAATACTAAGCGGCCTCAGTGTAATGGAGAGAGAAAGAGACTTTAACGAAACAGGGGAGGTTTGCCTGGTTGTTATTCTGGCATGCTACTCCAGCGTTGTAACGGGAAATACTCCAGCAAATACTGTAGCTAGGCAAGCTGTAGGTAGGTAAGCAACCCTATTGATTCATGAAAGAATCAAGTGAGGGGGAGGTTGAAAGAGGAAGCAGGGTGACGACCGAAGCTCTAGCTCCGGGTGTGACGTGCGCAGAAAGCTCGCTGGCTGAGCTACAGCCGCCATCAGTGGGCTTCGAATTTCGGACAGTGGGCCTGGCCAGAACGGTCGCTGAAGCACTAAAGTTAGACGAGAACTATTTGCAACCGAACGCCTGCTAACGTGTCGTCAAAACTTCATTCGTGGTGTTAGTAAAGAAACGCAATACGTTACGGTACAAAGCCAGGAACTAAACGAGTGAGAGGCGGATTTATTTGTGACTCTTAAAGGCTGCGGTACTATTTGCACGGTGGACGTTTTACGAAGGAAAATGTCATGTTCAGCGCAGAGAGGAAGACGGCCACACGCGTCTTCCATGTTTCGTCTACGTCATCCCATGCCCCGTTGGGGCTTAAATCAATAGCTGCACGCGACACGCCGACGGATATTTTAGTGAGTTACGAGAGACTTGCTTATGGTTGAACAACGCTACAAACGAGCGCTTGCGAAGTGTCAGCGGTGCGTATGATTCGTCGTCGTTGGTGCAGCGAACGCACCGAAGCATCCAGCCTGTGCGATGCGCCTGTCAGGGCCTTTCCAGAGGCGGTTTACAAATGGCTGTTAATTGGGAAGATAGGTTTGCGTTATAACACGAACCGCTGATTCCTCGTCACAAACAGAGAGAAGGCAAGTACGACGGAAGTAGCGTTATTCGTTAGTCCGCTGTTCGACATCGCCGATGATGTAGTGTTGCTGAGAGAGAGAACTAAATTACAATTATGTTATAAAGCAGGACTGAAAGCCCGTGCTCTAGAATAAAGGGCGCGAAAATTGACAAGGCAGGAGGAAATCACGGCGGATGAAAGAGCTACCGGGAATCCCTGAGGTCGCACTTGTTAGCATGCTAGAGCGGTAACGCGGTCGATTGTATTACCGTCGGGGCGAGGGCTAAGATATGCACTGGTAATGAAGAAGGAGAGGGACAGAGAAAACGCAGGAAATGTGGGTGAAGACCAGAAATGGAAGACGAGAAGGATGGCGAGCCATTCTTGGCGAAAGGAAAACAAAAGTCCGCAACAAAAACAACAAACTGAGGCTAACAACAGCTACTCGGCTTCCCTTTTCCTTGTCTAGCATGCATGGTTCGAGGAACATTGCACTATTGTGGGTATCATATTGGCGATGTTTCGGCATAGAGAGCGAGAACCGGGATAGAGGAGTGGTGAAGTGATAACTGTGTCCAGATTTGTGTTATCGAGAAAAAACTATTCGCTTTCTTTGTGCAGATGACTATAATGGCGGCAACAAAATTTTCACAGTACTTTTGGAACCACTACGCTGTCAAAAACGCTGGGGGCACAAAATATTGCTGTAGTTTTTGGCGATATTTTTTTACACAGCAGCGACTTTTCTCTAGCGTCTCTGTTTATATGTGTGCATTCATATAATAATTGTAATCTAAAAATGTTAGGACCACGGACTTTGCTTGGTACTGGAGCCTCAAACTTGGGGCGATACTAAGAGGTGATAAGCATTGGATGCTTCTTTATTGGAGTTATTTAGGACCTTCACCGCACACTCTCATGATAGTGATGAGTGCAAAAAGTGTAACCGATAAACAGAAAGCCGCGATGAGTCAAGATGTGTTGATACGGTGACCGGGCATGAACTCGGCAATCATATAGCTGGGATCAAATTTTGCCTAGAAATCTTCGCATTTGTAAGACTCTAATGTTTTTACCAACTTGAAATCGGCTAGACACGGAAACCTAGACACTAAATTTTTGAAAAGTTTTGAATATATGCTTATCGTATTTTCGTCTCGTTTTGCTAGGGGAAATGATACAGGCACGATTGTATACGTCCAAAATGAAACCATCAACTATACGCAACTTCTGGGAAAATAACTATAGGGATCTTCTAGCCTACGTGTTCCTTCCTTAAACGCATTTCTGAGACAAGTTTTAAGTATGGGCTGGCTGCAACCAGAATGAGAATAACGACTGAACGTTGCGGAAATCAAACTCTTTCGCCTTGTGCATTTTCGGGACGTCCGGTAAGTGACAGGATAAGCACGCATGGTTTACTCGAACGTAATACGCCTAGATGGAAACAGAGTGGTCCTCACTGCCCGTCTCGAACCAGGGTGCTGCTTTACATCTCGGAGCGCCACCCCTTGGAGCTATCGATTCATATCAGCGCCGTGCTTAGCAGTTCGCCTTGGCGGAGACAGGATAGCCGACGAAACCGAAGGTGGAGAATCCAAAGGCAAACAAACTCACACAGAATACGCGAACGAAAATGGTCAAGAAGCAGGTTCTCCCGATCACATCGCTACGATCACGTTGCCATGCATAAACTTCAGCAAATCTATCAGTTCTCTTAGAAAGCCAATATTTTTAATCAAGAGCAGCCCTTGCTGGTCCCTGCGTCTTCGGCCAGCTGCGGGCCTCATTCGCGGTATTACAACCAGTCTTCTCCGTAGTCAGCGTGGGATGAGGTTGTAATAGAAGCGGGGTAGCCTTCGCCGGAGTCTCACGTCCACTAACCTTCGAAATAAAATATAGCGCACTCCTCCGCTCAAATTCCGAAGTTCAGAGAATCGCGACCATTTTTTTTTAAGCTCACACGCATGCCTAACAAAGCGCCCCATTGTGGTTTCCAAAGAAAACAAAATTAGAGCTCACAATTGTACAGTTCAACATTCAGCATGAAACGGAATCGCAACGAGTTGCTACAGTCCTTAATATGACATATGAAAGAGAGATACTGTTTATTAGCGGGAATAGTTTCTAGTGGGTCTCGGCCGGATTGCCGGCGAAGCATTCTTATCGGCTGTTCTTCAAGAGACGTAAAGTCTTGACTTCACTACATTCGACAGATGGCGCAGTTCTTATGCTTTTAAAAAATGATGCCTGGTGGTAATCACTAACCTCGTTATTTGAGTGAGCGCAAAAAAGAAAAAAAAACGAATTGTGTTCCTTACGCGAGATAAAAAGCGCATTTTCTCAGCCAAAGAAGGGGCTGCTTTCATTACGCTAGCACGTTCATTGCGCCAGTAACGACGATAAATGTCATATCAGTTTCCCCAAGTTTTTATGATTGGTCACATTGTCGCCTTTTCTGACAATATATTTCGGTGGTAGAGCTTGAAATGAATAAATTAGAAACTGACTTCTACTGTACTGAACTAGAACTGCCACAAACTGCACTTCGGAGGAAGAAGAACCAGGAGGTGAAAACGTCTATTAAACACCTGATGCGAAATCACTGCGCATCAGCCGTTGAAGGTGGAAAAACAAGCCGGTCACAATATAGTTGAAAAGTGCCGGCGTAATCAGACATTGAGATCCAAATCAGTGTCGGGACTATAGCTTAACACATGATGCTAAAAGAGACCCTTTGAAAAATGCATATAGAGTGTTAATTGGCGGTACATTTAGTCGTAGATTGTGGAACATTTGAATAAAAATTTTTATCGGCTGTATATTTATTCCTTGTAGAGTCTAAAACATTTCAATAAAAATACAAAATTCATTAAGTGCGTTGGTTAAAATGTCAATACGCTCTCTGATATGAGTCAACACTATACCAAAGGCCAACGGGTGAAGTGACGCTCATTTGTATGCGAATCTATAGGCAGGTCATTTCTAGCGGGTCAATTTAATCCTAAGTAGTTTTGGATGGGAACTCCTCAGCCTATTTTTTTCTTAGAAACTCAATAAAAAGTTGATGAATAGTTGTGGAAGTGGACCTTTTTAACAATTATTATTAAACATTGAATTAAAGCATTGAAATATTTCCTCAAGCAATAAATTAAGTGTTTCGGTGTAGTAGCAATGGAAACTTAGAATCATTTCAGCAGTACAATCCTGCAGTTTTGTTTCGCTCTTTGCGCGCTAAGGGCCCACTTCGACTAACGCTGCTTTTGAGTCAAACCTCTTGGTCTCTGTTTGTGCCACCTACTGACACCACCAATGGTACTGAAATTCTTTTCGGAATCTTCGGTTAATAACAACTCGCCACTAATACTTATAGTACATCGTTCATAGATAAAATGGGTCTAACGTATTCATGCTGTGTTGTAAAGTCGTCTCCATGAACTTGTTACTCGCTGCTTCAGATTGCACGCTAGGATATTTGATTCAAATTTTTGTGGTACCGTTTATAGAATGTTGTGCATATATTGTTTGTTTCGTGGAAGCTTAAATGCGCATCATTGGTGAGTGTGTTAAAGTTGTTTGAGATAGGTTTGAATGCAATCTTTTAATAGTAGTCATAAAAGACCATTCCTATGGGTAAACCGCGAGCAAGATCTTGCGACGTTCGTGAAGTTGTGCGAAAAGCATACCACAAATAAATGAATGCTCAATAAAATACACATTGCCGCATGTGGAACTCAAAGTCGGGGCGGCGAGAACAGACGCTTCGCTGGCAGTGCGCGAATGCATTATGCGAATGCCACAGCAGATCACGCCTCGTGTTAACACCCTCTCACACAGCGAATTGCACATCGTTGTCTTCATCAACTTCCACATGTGGTGCAAACAGATCGGATTAGCTTAACCTCGATCGCAGCTTAACCTGAGCCTCATATCACCGCCAGACGTGCACCGGCGAGCCAGAAAAGCTAAACCATCAGCTAATGATTAGGCTGAACGTATGCGTTCGCACGTCTATGATTTTTTCACCTAAATAAATTATTTTATTATGTTTTAGTATCATTTAAGTTGATTTCCCACTCTATTGAACCTATCGAGTCAGCTGAATTGAATCTCAGCAGCCGCTCTGTGTTGTGTTTCAGTTTGAACGCAGTGAAAACTTGGTTATGGCAACTCTATGGACCTCAATACCAAATAATTTTATTATGAAAAGCTTCTGTTGAGGAGATGTAATAAAGGTACATCTAAATTGATAACGTAATTTTGTAAGGGACAAAAGTGTGCGCCGTAAATAGGCAGAACGCATGTCACATAATATTAGAGTAGCGTGGACTGGGTTTTCATCTGGTGCATAGTTCACTGCAAAAAAAGAAAAAAAAAGCAGCGGAAAAGGAACGCACTCTTGCATATAACGCATATAAAATCTGAATTTGGTTTGGTAAACTTTGGCGTGCCCCAAGGTTCAATTCTAGGGCCCCTTTTGTTCATTGTGTACATCAATGACATTGTTAATATTCCTTTAACTACTAATATTGTGTTGTATGCCGATGACACAAACGTGTTCTTTTCAGGCACTAACCTAGAAACACTTGAGCAGCAATCAAATGTCTGGCTGAAAGAGTTAATGATCTGGCTCTCTGTTAATCAACTTGAATTGAATGTTAGCAAAACGAAATTCATGCTTTTCCTCCCAAAAAATAAGCCAGTAGATCACCACATCTCACTTCACTTTAATAACCTAAGAATTGAAGAAGTGCATAGCATTCGGTTTCTTGGTGTGTATTTCCGCAGTGATCTAGGGTGGAGTGATCATGTGAACAACATCCGATTGAAAATGGCGAGATCGTTATGTGTAATTTACCGATTAAGACACCTTTTACCAATGCAGGTTAGAAAACAATTATATTTTGCTTTGGTGCACTGTCATCTAGTATATTGCAATCTAGTATGGGGTACCTGCAATAAAACTGATTCACATAAATTATTTGCCCTCCAGAAAAGAGCCTTAAGTGCCTTATGTATAAATGCAACTGATGAAACAAACCTCTTTAAAACTTTTCAAGCACGCAGTTTCCTTGACTGTTACAACTTTAGCTTAGCGATTCACATGTTTTATAATATTAAGGAGGATTTCACTTCTTTCCAGAATATGTACTTTTCTAGAAACATTAAATATGTATTGCGCGTGGTTTCCCTATCTGCTACAAGATCCAGAACGAATTATGAAACACAAAGTGTAACTAACCAAATTGCAGCCTTATGTAATGCGCACCCATCTTTAGTGACAATGGCTCAAGAAGCTACGAGCTCTGTTGCCTTTAAGAAAAAATTGAAGTTGCTCTTTCCTGTTTTGTAATTTTTGCGATTACTTGAGTCTAGTTAGTACTGATTCTTTTTTTGTTGTCTGTATATTTATACTCCAGTGCCTGTTATCAAATTTTCTTATTATTTTCGTTTTTTTAGTTATTATCTGTGTTGCATTTATGATTAGACAGTTCGGGCATAAAGATGTCATGTTTTTGTTTTTTTAACATTATAGTGATGTCTTTCTCTCTTGTCTCGTGATCAGGTTTGACACCCTTAAGTGTTCTGTTCTTTTCTTGAAAATGATTGTTTTTGTAAACATGATTTGCCGTCTAGTCACCAGTGTCCAGATGTGTAAGCCGGGGTGTAGGCCTCGTCAGGAGGCACGCTCTGTCTGCCTCCTTTTGCCTCTCCCCGGGGGCATATTGTAATATGGCCGAATAAACTTTCAAACTTTCAAACATAAATACGTCTTATAAAAACGAAACGCTTTAAAGAATAAAAATTCATTCAGCGTAGTCGTCTTCATTTAAAGCAATGAAAGAACTGGCAGATAGAAAATTTCGCAATACGGGACCAGCTTTTCAGCTACAATCAATCGCTGTGTTTTTTATAAGCACGGCAAATGACTAGCACGAAAGTTCCGGTGAGCAGTTCGGTAAGATGACTCGAAGTTTATCTGGCCACGTTAGGCGTTACCAACGTTGGACGTTGTGCTCATAATATGTTACTCTCCTGGAAAAGGAAATGGTACGAGCCACACCTTATGCTTGGTTTGCGAGGTAGGCTACATACTGCCATATCTTGTTGTAGTGCGAAAATAAAACTTGATCGCAATCTCCTTTACTCGGTAGATATAATATTGCCATTCTTTTTGCGCGTGTATTTCTTTTCTGTACCGGCAATCTCTGGGACCGAACCAGGGGTGAGTAGGTAACGCTGGTGCAGATTAGGTTCAGCCGATTAGTCGTAATACAGAATCAATCCATCCAACTGAAATGCAGTAATGCTATCTACGATGCTCTCGCAATTAATCGCATGTCGCGGTGCCCGACGCGTTATTCTTGAACAGGGAAATGCGAATATTGGCGTCACTATTTTCTTTGAAAGTAGAGCGATGTATAAGAGTTTGGGCGGTTCGAAGGTGAACAAAATGCGCGACGTTACAACTTCATTTAGTCGTTAGTAAAGAAGCAATATTTACTACAGTGCATAACCAGCAGCTAAAGATGTCAGGCACAGATTTATGAGTAGTTTGTGGAGGCGCCGATAGTATTTCCACGATTCACTCGCTGTTTTCAGCGCAAAAAACAATGTCAGTACAGTTTCCCATCCACTGTTCAACGCAGACGGGAGGAGGGGAGCTTGTACCCTCTGCATTTCTTCTTTATCATCCCATGTCACGTCGGGCCTCACATCGACAGCTGCATGCACAACGTCATGAGATATAGATAGTCTAGTGATTGCGAAAGGTTCGAGCAAGCTTCAACAACCCCGCAACAGACGAACAGAAGCGCGACGGGAGTTATCGAGGCGTGTGATTCGTCCGTCGTTATGCCTTGCGGTGCAGCAAACACACTGAAGCAGGGAGTGTGAGCGATGCGAGCGCCAGAGTCTCCCCCCACCCCCCCAACCAGGGCGCTTTACAAATGGCTGGTTGAAGATAGGCTCGTTTTGCTGGGGAACGTCATAACGCGAGCTCTTCGGTCGTGGCGAATTAAAAGAGAGCAAAAGCGACGCGAACGGTATTATGCGTTTGAGCGCACATAGACGCGCCGTCGTTATGTTTAGCCTGCAAAGCTATAAAAATAATCAAACAACTGCGTTTCAAAAAGAAACAGAAGGCCCCTGCTCGAGAGTACCAGAAGCGGAAAAGAAGTGGGCGGGAGGCATGTACGGTGGATGCAAGATCCGCCACAAGTCTGCGGTCGGGTTTGCAAGCTTGCGAGGGCGTAAACAGGGTCGACTGTTTTGCGTTAAGATTGAGGACGCGGAGATGCGTTGACTGTAAAGAAAGAGATAGACAAAGAAAAGAAGGCAGGAACAGTGGGTGAAGACAGGAGATGAGAGGGGGATGGCGAGGCGTTCTGGGCGAGGCGAAATTGGACCGCAGTTGGTGGAAGCGGTGGTGGGTGTCTTCTGAATATCTCGCGGTTCATCTGTATCAGCTTTATCTTCTCCATGTACTACGCCTTTTAGCATTGGGTTCTCTCACTGTTTCTGTTTCTTCAGCGGTGGAGCGGCGAAAGGATATATGCACCCAGCTTGATGTAAACCAATAAAAACTGCTTCCACTCCTACCTGAGTTTTGCCCTAATGATGATAATCAAACTTTTACTCTCTTTTTTTACACCGTTGTAATATCAGAAAAAAAAAATCTCGGTGGAGTGAAATGATGGCATTTTCGCGCCGGATTATATCATTCCATGAATTCTTTACTTTATTGCCCCTGGTGGTTATTGTATATAACAAAATTATAAACTGAAACTCTGAGGATTTGCCCTTAATTGTGTGTCTACGATGAAGCTTTTCGTGGCTGCTACGGCTATACGCATTGTAAGCGCTCACATGTAGCGCTTCTTCGGAGTGCAATCCTACAATCTTATCCCAGAAATGAATCAAGAATAAAACAATCGAGACACAAAAAGCATTGTGTCTAGATGTAGAAGTATGGAATGAGGACTGCAACTAAAATTCGTTTGGGGGTGGGCTAGAAATTTCGCACAATCGTGAAATTTTTCTTGCAGCAATTAGAAATGTGTCCTCCACTTCAACAACAATAAGCACTTACTCACTAGGACATGCAGACCTAATTAACGGAAATGTTTGGATACCTGCTTATCTACCTCTGGTTATGATTAGAGCAAGCTAATAACACGGCCAACAATTTACGTCTAAACCTTTAGGCAACATCCATGCGCTGTTGTTGAGCGGTACAATTAATTACGCTTCTATTGTGTCACGTTCAGTTGTTGAATACATTTCTTAGAAAAGCTGTGTATGTAGGGCAGACCGTAGGAGAATGGCGATAAGGACCGCACATTGATTGAATCCGTCCGTGTCTTCTCGAGCCCCATCGGTACACCTGAGATGTGACAAGTGCGGTTGCACTTCTAACCCGTGCTGGCTAGGTTAGAACGAATGGGTCTTGATGGCCTGTCACGTCCCAGGGCGCCACTTTACAACTCTAAATTCAGTCGCTTGCTTCCATCGATTCCTATCGCCGTCAGATTTCGTGCTTCGGCAGCTCCGCTGCCGTGACTGGAACACAACAGGCGATCCTCCCGAGGGAGTGAAGTCGAATGGTACGCTACATGTTCAGATCGAATCGGTAGCCAGGAAGGACCAGGAGGAAGATTTTTCTGTCTACTTCGCGAAAACATGTTAGGAATAAGTACAGAAAGAACTAATCTGAATCGCAAGAAATTTTTCTTAAGAATTTATAGAGAAAACCGCAGGTCTGTTTTCCCGGCCAGCTGTCAATCCCTTCGGGGCTGGAGTAGGCAACTAGTCTTTTTTCGCAGTGAGGCTGCGTGGAGCGAGAAGTGGGGTCGTGTTCGCTGGCGAATGGGTTGTGAAATCGATATTAGGAATGTATTCGTAAGGACATGTTGGCGCTCTTTCGATTAATTTAAGAAATTTTGTGGCTGCCTGTGACGTGGGGAGATTTGCAGAATAAGAGTCTAGGGAGGGCATGCCTTAAATTTTCTCGTTGGTGGAAATTCTAGTGGAAATCTTGGATGCCAGCGACGGCGTCAATGTTAGTAGTGTTCCCAGGAAATTACTGAAAACAAGAAATAGGCGGCAGCACCTCGGCAGCATTACTGTTCTAGCTTCTTATATGAGATACGTGACGCAGTGCAGTCCAATAGAAGATGTACGTATTAGGAAGCGACTCAGAATACGGGCGGATGTTTGGCTGGAATAGGCGGCTGGGAGGAGGTGGCTGCGATTACATTAATTGAAAGTTGGTTCGAGCAGTACTTGTGCTCGCTGGGGTTGAGGTTTGACTGCGAATACCACAGGGATGTAGACGTTCGTTTATCAACCCTTCAGTGCCGTCATTTATGCTAATCATAGGGGTACGTTTAGAGTATCAGCGGCGAAGAATACTTGATTTTCTTTAGACGAAATTTTGTGAGACTGAGTTGCCTGTTAGTCATTCTTTCCATCAAAGTAGTGACCACGGATTTCGCACACACATTTACAGTTAACGCGCACGGTGATGGTGATTCCAAGAAAGATCAAACCGCTTAAATATTTGAAAATTTTTAATGTTCTCGATTATTTTATATTAACGCCCACATTATATAGTAGGCCAACAGTGAACTTCGTTTTGCGGAAATGCTATCGGAGGAGGAAAAAAAATGATAAACTATGTCGTGGACATCGCGGACACTATAAGCACGGGCCAGACCAGACACGGCACGGCGAGCCCGTTATCTCCAGTAGTGAAGCTATGGCATCAAAAACGGTAAAACGAGCGACAAGAACATCGCAGCGAAACAACAGCCACAACAATGCATGCATATCCAACCCACAACCCGGTTCAGATAGCTGCACTAGAGCAAGCACATTTAGTTCATATAGGTTACAAGGAAAGAGTGGCGAGCCTGCGAGAGACGGAGCCACTGTCGTCTGGCACCGTATCACACTCCGCCGCAATGATGGCTGCCGGTGCACCTCCGCTGCACGACCGGGACAGATGGTGCTCCACCGGGCGCTGTCTAGCAAAATCTTGGCGGCTACGACGGGCCGCCGAAAGAACGATGGCCATTGGACACGTGACCGTGTGGCAACAACGCTCAGGAGGACTCCTCTGGTGGATGCTTGCTCCGCGCTTATCTAGCGTCGCCACAGCGATCACGAGCGCATTGATGCCAGTTTGTGATGAACTGGCAGAGCGTCCGAAGTTGGGTCGTATCGGAGCTGCACTCGCTTGCACTGAGATGAAGAGGAGGACGTGCTAATTTGCCACTTCGTTATGCGTTGCTGTATCTTAACGGTAATCTCCTATGGGGCAGAATCGTGTAGGCTAACGGACATGGTTAAGCCAAAGTTAAGGACGACGCAGCGAGCTATGGAAAGAAAAGTGATAGGTGTAACGTTAAGAGACCGGAAGCCGGCAGAGTGGGTGAGAGAACAAACGCGGTTTAAGGACATCCTAATCGAAATTAAGGGGAAGAAATGGTCTTGGGCAGGGCATGTAATGCGAAGGCAAGATAACCCCTAATTCTTAAGGGTAACGGAGTGGATTCCAAGAGAAGGCAAGCTTAGCAGGGGGCGGTGGAAAGTTAGGTGGGCGGATGAGATTAAGAAGTTGTGCAGGCATTGGGTGGATGCAGCATGAAAGGACAGAGTTCAATGGAAAGACATGGGAGAGGCATTTGCACTGTAGTGGGCTTAGTCAGTCTGATGATGATAACGATCCGTTGAAGGGTCAGTCACCTTATGCCTAAAGATTGTATGAGCATAACAAGTAGATCCGAAAATGCGACTGAATCAGCAGTAGCAGAGAAAGATACGAAGACCAAGCTCTCCCACCTCCCCTCAACATTCTATCACAAGGGAAGGCGTCAAGAACACTCCGGTACCTCTTAAACTGTTCTTTCCAAGCAGGAATTGCACAGCGTTGAACTACGAGCGTGCCCGGTGAAAGAAGGAGCGAGCGAGAGCGTCGATGCACTTTCTCCCGTGTACAGGACGTCAGTAGGGCTGCGCTGATCATGCGCTTAAGAGTGAAGGCAATTTTGAGGCTTTTCTAAGCGGACGGATTTTTGTTATACGAGAACCAGATAGAGATCTAGAGTCGCGTAGCATCCTAAAGGGTACGAACAAATCGCTGGTTCAGCTCGTCACTGCGTCTCTTGCTCCGCCCTCCTTAATTCCCTGTGTTGCTGCGCGAGGACAATGTTATGGTCCCATGAACTCGACACATCTAGCGTCGCGCTGTCCTTGTAAGCGCACCGGAGCGCGGGTATCATGCGACATAAAAGGACAGCCTTGCTATTTTTATGTTGCACCGGTTGTTTTGTCTTTGCCCCTGCCATCGCTGCCGGCCTATGGCTGAGCGAAATAGAGGTGCACCGTGGTCTGCAGTGCAGTCCTGTCATTCGGGCCGCGTAGTAAGCCCGCCATGTTGTGTACGGCGTTGGCCTCTCTTCCCATTTCACGCTAGGGTGAGTGTTGTACGGCCTTTACGTGGCATGTCGCATGGAAGAGCGTGCTTTGGGCGACGGGCGGAAAACGAGGCTGCCCAGGCAATGTCGATGCCGCCTGCTCTTCGCGGTTGTTTGTGCGCTGTGGTTAATGCGGGCTCCAACATTTGCGATCAAATTAGTCTCAGTCGCGCAGTCGACATCGCCAATTTTGTTCTCATTATGTTTTGTTGCGTTAAACGTTAAAGGTAAATAGAAAAGGAAAAACATGGCTTGAATTTCTAATTTTGTTCAGGAATAGATGAAAAGCTGAAGAAGAGAATACACAGGAGAAAAAGACAATTACTCACTGCTGATTAAGCCGCAAATAAACAAGCGAAAATGAAGCGAAACACCCAAGCCTCTTATGATAATCAGGCTGTAAATATGCACTCTTGGCCACTACCATTTCTGCATTCTTTAGCACTACCGGACCAGCGCTAGTCAGTAGAAATTGGGAGCAAGATATTCGGCTGTTCTGGAAGAACCTGGTTTTTCTGAAGAATCTTTGTACTTCTGGATCAGAATTCCCGGTGGCATCAATCTGCTGGCGTCAGCCCGGCTTATTAGCACCAAAAACACAGAGTTCCAGAACTCCCGAAACGCATGCCAAGAGGGCCTAATGAATGCAAAGAACCTCGTCGTGATACTCTCCACCTTACAGGTCACTCCCACGTTGTACCAGGATTAAGGTATGCGTCTTAGATCAGGGATGATCACATAAACGGCATGCGCATATGGATTACACTGGATTCGCAAAAGACTCGTAGAATATGCCCTCTTTTGGGCAGCCACTAGCATACGTGACACGATGTTTCATAACGCAAGAAAACGAAGAGAAAACACACAAGCACCAGTGCCTTGACGCTTTGCTTTTTTTTTGCTAGTGGCTTGTCCCTGCTTGGTTTAAGCTTTTGGAACATTATTAAAAGTTCCGAGCGTCCCAAGCCCTCACCGTTTTATGTTTATAAACTTCGCTTGCCGCTTTCTTATGATGATATCTTGCAGCTTCTCATGTCTGTGTGCTCGCGTGAAATAAGTAGGCTTGAATTACAATTCTAGAAACGAAGTTCTGCTGGCCTAGATGGCTTGCGTGTATATTAATTACTGCCTCGTGAAATCTGATTACCGCGTCGGGGCTTCTCTCAAGCAAACGGAACACCCTCTCTAATAATTGTGGGTTTAGGCAGCGCGACTGTGGAATGAAATGGCAAATGCAGTCTACGCCCTTGTAGACTTCGTAGCGAATGTAATGTCTCAAATACATCGCGAACGCCTGAAAGGCATCAGCCAGGACACATACCCATCAATTCTGGGCAAAAGCATTTTTGAGCGCGAAACCGTTTATGAACGCCATCATTTTTTCATGTAATGTAAGATTTCACAACAGCATATATATCCGCAGGTCACCTGACGGCAATGTTCTTGCTGTCGTCAAGAGCGTTCCCCATGTTTTTCTATGGCGGTCTTAACTGTTCAATGTGACTGATCGAAACAATGCAAAAGAAAGAGTTTGCCACACATCACAAGAATGAGCCATTACTTTCAATATATCCATAACAGTGTGTTACAATTTCCCAATATTGAAGAGTTTTGCTCGAGAATGCTAGGGACGAGTACAGCCTGTGTAAAAAATATGCAGTTCAAGGAGCGTGCTCTCCCTGCGATATTTTGGGAAGGTAAATAGAAAGTGGCCTGCCCTCAGCCATTCAGGAGGTTCAATAGCCAGCTTATGAGGACTGTACTCTCCTCTACGAAGATAGGATCATTTGTGAAAGTACTGGGAGCCTTTCACCATCAAAGAGCAGAAAAAGTGGGTGTCGAAGCTGCGTCCGATTACACAGCAGAAATTTCCTTCAGGAAAAGGAACCTTTCTATTCGTAGGCGATGTCTTTTCCATGTCATGGCATCGAAAGAAAGAGGGCTGCTCACAGTCTGGATGGACCGAGCACAACCGATATAGCGAGGTCGTTCATTGGGAAATGCCGCGGTAATGGCCGCTCCCTATAGATAGTTGTTGGGATGGACGGGCGGTTCTTACGTGCGACCACCTCTAAACTACTGCCGATCGTCTACTGAGAGAGTTCCTCTCGCATCAGAATATGGGGCTGAAACCGCCGAGTGCGTGAGAGGTGAGGAAGGTGAAAAGAAGGCTTTGTGAATACTCCGCACAAAATAAAATCACAATAAGCACTCTTCAAGTGCTCAAGATTTGAAAACTTCTGCTGCTGCGAAAAGGAATGCGATATGTTAAGTTTAATTAATGCATTAGGATGCTGCGTTCACTTTTATGTCAAAGGCACTTCTCGTGAGGAGCCTAACGTCCATCATTTTCTACCACGTTTCTTGTTACAAACGTGGGACTGAACTGACGGCGTTATTTTATATCATAAATTGTGGAGTCGTGCGTTTCTGATTTCTTTGTAATTTAATGTCCTGCGTTTCACTACTTACGCGGATCTTTCACTCTTCGAATACTAATGATGGTAACTAACTAGCACACACATCAATGCTATCTTTAAAGCTAAGCTGCGAGCGGTATCGTCTCCGGAAACTCGTAAGCGTCATTTGTAAAATAAAATACACAAAGGCGGCTTTATTGGCCGCAATAGAAATTCTAGCGAGGAAATCCAGCTAATTGATGTCTCAAACGTGCATTTTTCATCGCAGATAATTCAAACCATGATGCTGGTAAAAAAATCTGAAAACTCGAATCGGCTTCAGAGTTGATGGATTTCAGTACTGGAACTTGAGGTCGCTCCTTAAGCGAATAAAAAGTAAATAGTCTGGTTTGGTGAACTGTCTTCTGCTCTACCGGGTGCATAATAATGTCCTCCCACTATCAGGAAGAAATGAAACTCAGACAACGGATCTGGGCTGCTGTCCAGGACCCGCTGACTTCTGCGCTTGCCGAAATATAACGAGAGTTTGCGCGACGGAAGTCAATAAAGTTGTCGCCTTCGTGAAATTGCACGTACCCACGACGGGGTTCAATGAGGAGAGCCCAAAGAAGAGGGTAAACTGCTGCCAAGCTAATGATTGCGCCTTGGGTGATATATCAGTATAATTAAAAAGGGGACGGAAAATCGTTCAGTGCCACACTGCTCCATCGTATTCGGTTAAAACTACTAAGGCAGATCAGATCTGCAACTTCGACAGCCGACGGAGCCGTTTGGTCGTACCTTTACGGCTTCATATGGTCGCTTCCAGCGCGGGAAGATTGTTTAGGGCAAAGCTTGCATCACAACCGCTTCTGTTTAATATCTTAAAAGCAATTCCTTAGTAGAACTACAAGTGAGCTGCCATCGCTGTTTTGCATCAGATTGTTATGAAGTGATTAATACAGACATTAAAATCAGAAAGACAAGCAAAAATATAGCTGTGGTTCAACTACTGCTAAACCTGGTTACAGAATGAAAGCTGTAGTGTATCGGGCAGCTGGACGCGGCTTGGCGTCTGTAACGATGAGTGCGTTCCGCACACTGGACAGGCAGTGCGCCCACCCTGCCATCCTGGCAGGTGGCGGTTAAATTCATGGTTGGTCGCGAGAGGTTGATACCCCAGTTTACGCTGCGGCCTAATACTGCAGTGCCGCGTATTTGCCACCACGTTGTCAGCGCTGATGCCTGCAGCCCATACCTCTCTCTCCCCACCGCCACGTACGTAAAAGCACGATTGAGGCGTCCATTGCCCCAGGAAGGCAGTTATGCGCCTTCCTTTCCTCAAAATCATTGGAGTATCGAACGCTGTCACCGCCAGCGTTCGAACCCGACCGCGGCGGCTGCGTTTTTATGGAGGAAAAACGCTAAGCCGCCTATGTGCTGCGTGATGTCAGTGCACGTTAAAGATCCCCAGGTAGTCGAAATTATTCCGGAGCCCTCCACTACGGCACCTCTCTCTTCCTTTCTTCTTTCACTCCCTCCTTTATCCCTTCCCTTACGGCGCGGTTCAGGTGTCCAACGATAAATGAGACAGATACTGCGCCATTTCCTTCCCCCCCCCCCCCCCCGAAAACCAATTATTATTATTATTATTATTTCTTGTATCACTCCCTCCTTTATTCCTTCCCTTACGGCGCGATTCGGATGTCCACCCAGATGTCAGACAGATACTGCGCTATTTCCTTTCCCCAAAATACACTTTTCAAATACAAAAATGGCCGTGTGCAGTGTGATGCAAGTACGCGATAAATAATCACAGGGGGCCTAAAATCACCCAAACGTTTCCACATCAGGGTCTTTCGTAGGTAATGTGTCGCTACTGGGCGTTAAACTCGACAATTTAATTATGTAGAGAGAACTACACTACGCTACTCAGTCGAGCATTTCGCCGTGAGCTTGGGATGCCGATAGTACGCATGCGCGAAACTAGAGAGGAGCAGCAGGCGCGAGGCGCATGACGTGAGTTCACCGCCGCCGCCGCGCGTAGAGCCGCGCCGGCTCGACTAGGCCCGACAGTGCCGCGCGCGAATGTGCATGCGCGGCAACCAGAAAAGGGCAGCTGGTGCACGGCGGATGACGTCAGAGCTCGGTCGCGGGGGGGTGGGGTTGTGTGGATAAACTGCTTATGTGCAACTTTGTGTATAAAGGCTGAGGTGATACGACTGGGTGTGGAGATTTCAATAGGGAAGAAGACTCTCCTAGTCGATACATGAATCAGAAGTTTGAAACTAGCGATCCTCGCACTCATATTACACAGTGAGGGAACTAGCAATGACCTTGTGTATCTGAGGGTATCTGTGTATATCTGTCAAAACAATTGAATAAATAAATCATGTGTTTCACCGAATACATCTTGAATGCTGAACATTATAATATCAACAACAAGCTCGGCAACATGCGTAACCAGAGAGGAACTGCAGCTCTTGCTACGTATATTATGGCATAGCTGAGCTACCTTTTTTTACGCGACAGCGTATACAGCTCGTTCGCTCGAAACGCCGTCGGCGTCGTAGCAGTATTATTTCCTCTCTTATGGCGCGGTTCGGGTGAAGACGAGATATGTGAGGCAGGTATCACTGTATTTCCTTGAAACAAATTTTAATAATGTATATAATAATAATTGGTTTTGGGGGAAAGGAAATGGCGCAGTATCTCTCATATATCGTTGGACACCTGAACCGCGCCGTAAGGAAAGGAATAAGGGAGGGAGTGAAAGTCGAAAGGAAGAAAGGGGTGCCGTAGTGGAGGGCTCGGGAATAATTTCGACCACCTGGGGATGTTTAACGTGCACTGACATTGCACAGGACACGCGCGCTTTAGCGTTTTTCCCTCATAAAAACGAAGCCGAAATTTCGTTTCACTTTCTTCTCCTACGGCGCTTTTATAATAATAATAATAATAATAATAATAATAATAATAATATTAATAATAATAATAATAATAATAATAATAATAATAATAATAATAATAATAATAATAATAATAATAATAATAATAATAATAATATAATATTAAATAATAATAATAATAATAATAATAATAATAATAATAATAATAATAATAATAATAATAGTAATCATAATAATTGGTTTTGGGGGAAAAATGGCGCAGTATCTGTCCCATATATCGTTGGACACGTGAACAGCACCGTAAGAGAAGGGATAAAGGAGGGAGTAAAAGAAGAAAGGAAGAGAGAAGTGCCGTAGTGGAGGGCTCCGGAATGATTTCGACCACCTGGGGATCTCCAACGTGCACTGACATCGCACATCACACGGGCGCCTCAGCGTTTTTACGGACAAAAAACGCTAAGATGCCCGTGTGCTGTGCGATGCCAGTGCATGTTAAAGATCCCCAGGTGGTCGAAATCATTCCGGAATCCTCCACTACGGCACTTCTCTCTTCCTTTCTTGTTCGGGTGTCCACAAAAATATGTGGGACAAGCATTTCCTTTCCTTAAATTGTCCAACGGGCAAGGAGTCGTGCCGAACTGGCAATGACGTTCCTTAGACCCTTTGGCAACGCTGCAACACGCTGGCGCGTCCTAATCTAGACGCCTCCGGTACGCCCTCGGTAACAGCTGCGGTACGTTCAGAGCTCTAGTGACTTTAATCGTGACTCTTCAACTGCTCTTACCTCCTAGCGTCTTCTCTGCGACCTCGACTAGGCAAAAATGTTGCCGCGGAGTGGCTGATCTTGAAGTGCAAAGCAAAAACATTGAGTTGTGTGACAAGTTAAAAGTCAACTTAAATAAGCAAGTAAACTAAAATGTTGACGTAGCATGTTCAGCGCAGCGTATATATCACTGCCAAAGGCGCTGCGCTTTATCTCTTATAATTGCAGATTGCATATTTGCAAATATTTCCATTACAGCTTAGAGCGTTAGATATCAAGGGATTCGCTAGAGAAACTCGTAACAGCAGCTACGCACCAGCGCTTCAGGAGTCTCTTTAGTCGGCAGCCTTGAATGGCTTATCCATGTGGCGTAATCTTCGTATGAGACAAAGAGAGAACATTTGGCTCTAAACTCGTGACAGCATCTATGCACCAGCGCTCATGATGTCAGCATTTATGCACTAGCGCTGTTTAAGTCTGTTTTTCGCAATCTTGAATGACTTGTCCACGAGGTGTAATCTGCGAATGATGCGCAGAGAGACCATTTTGTTGATTTCCATATTCAATGTAAAATAGATTCGTTGGATACGAACTGCTTTGCGCGCCTTTTAAGAAAACTTCATCAGCGACTGCAATTGCTAGTGGCTTAGTTTTGGTTTTGGTTAGCCCTGGTCGAAAGCGAAAAGCTGCAGCTCCCTGGGTACGTTTGCGGTCACCGTTAGGTTGAACGCGTCAAAGTACACAGGCGTTTTATGCAGAGCCCACTTTGATGGCCTGCGCATGCGATTCCAGCAGACGCTCCTGATGCGCTCGGTCAAAGTGTGTGACGTCTGGGAAGGGGTAGCCAGCACACCTTGGACAACACCCTCTATACTTCGTCTCACAAGATGTTTGCAGCACTACGGAAGGTAGAGCTCTCTCGTCCAATCAGGGCTGCAGAAACGCAGAAAATAGTCCCTGGAATATTTGAGGAGTGTATGACTATTAATCAAAACAATAAGCATTGCAACTAAAAACATGATTTGGACAGGTATATTTAAATGGTAGGGAGTGTTTCAATCACTGGTGAAATAACCAGACAAAGGCCGTACGGACACAGCTCTGCGGAGGCCTGCTGCGAGGTAGTGATGCGTCGCCACTTTCCAACATGGCGTCGGACGAGTCTGTTGTGTCTCCTGTGTGCTCTACACCGACAGTGCGCTGTTTCCCCAAGCAGGCGAAGCAGGTGGCTTTAAATGTTCTTGAAGCGCTTCGCGTCGAGTGCGGGGGCAGTTGGAGTACAAATGCGCTCATCAAGAGGACGGCAAAATTATGGCCTCCGAGATCACCCGATGAAGAGCGAGCGCGCGCTTATAATCTCGGAGGCTTTAAGTGTGGAGGCGCAGGTCGCTCTGAGGGCGCCAGATGGCGCCAGGTGCCCAGCAGCAAAGCGCAAGCCTGCCGTATCGGGACCAATCAGCGCGTGCTCACAGCTCGAGCCACAGGCGCGTAGGAACACACTAATGTAGTGCGCGCCATCCTGATTGGACGAGAGAGCTGTACCTTTCGTAGTGCTGCAAACATCTTGTGAGACGGAGTATAGAGAATTTGAGAAGGCCTGAGTACTCCTCCCGTGACGTCACGAAAAGAGGCCCACAGTCGCCGCAACTTACGGTGGAGTTTGTGGAATCACCGCTGGGATCACCTAGCAGAAATAAGCTTTCATTGATCAATCCACACTTTTTCTTCTGCTAAACGCTTGAATAAAGAGCAGGCACTTTACGAGGCATTTATTTAGAGGCAATAACCATTAACCAGCTTTGTAAAGATTGCTTGTAGGTACTAATATTAGCAACTCTCTCGCGTTCTCGTCTTTCTAAGTAAACGTTTTTCTTGCACAATCCTTTATATAGCTATACCTCTGTTTTAAAACATTTAACTTACTTATTTCTGTGCCTACAATTTTTTGGAGCGCAGCTATAATGAGAAATGAAACGCTCTCGATTAGCTTCACAGCTACGGATGTATAGTTTTACTGGGGACACAATTATTTATTATAATTTTGCTCTCAAGATAAATATATACACTTGCGCCGTCACCTAATTACAACATAGCAAGCAGATGTCTTCGTTTGCAGATGTGGGACTTCGAATGGGGTCGACGCAGCTGCCCTCAATGCTCACAAGTAGCTCCACCGCCGATTTCTTGCTGTTTCACTTCAGATGGAGTCAAGAAATTGGTGTCTGTTTTCATTATTGGCGTCTTTACAATGTAAACTGTCATGTTAAAGTCAGCTTTTACTGCAACCGGATATTTGATGCCTGGAGCTTGGTCTTCAATATGTGCAGTAAGTAAGCCATTCGTTTCCTTAGATACTATGCCAGACTGTATTTTGCTGATTACATATTCTGTCAATTTCAGAATCTTATCCACTTCCTGCTCTTGAGGAATATTTCGGCAGACTCTTAAAGCGCTTTTTTCAAAGAAGCAGACGTGTTCGCTGCGAGCCGAGGACATCTCTTGAGGTGCATGGCTTAGAGAGATCAGACGGGCATTCGGGAAACTGTTGGGATTGTGACTGTGCGAAAGCAGCGCAGGTGTGGTGCTCTCTGCAAGTTCGTCGATGTGGCAGGCCTCTCGCACGAGTGAAGCTCGCAAACCTAGAGGGCAGTTCAAATTTGTTTAAACAGCAGGTGTAACTTAGCAAGAGAGCTATCTCCTGAAGGGCTGGATTCGCTGCTTTCAACTGTAACAAGCTTCCTGGTTTACAGACACTTTTCTATAATGCAGCGCTAAGTCTATCCTGTTTTCAGAAGAGGCTAGCTATTATTTGAAGATGTTACAAACATCTTACCTTGTACTGCGGTGACACAATGAAATTTGCTCGTGGTATAGCCCTAATCCAGATGTTCTGTTTTTCACCCAGGGGAGACTTCGAAACGCGGTTTTTGGGCCCCAATGTGCAATTATTCCGGCAATTGGGCACGCAGCACTTGCTAGGCATATCCTGGCGGCAGGGTAATCCACATTCCCCTCCAATGAACGCTAGCACATCACCTCGACAGACACACAACCGCAAGTGCAGCACGAGGCGTAGACTCTGCATGCACGGTCAGCGTACAGAAAAAAAGTGCGTTCGCATTCATGTCGCGACGTGCCACGACTTAGCTATCCCCGAGGTAATCAAAGGAGTGTCAAGAAAGAGTTTGCAGAACCGATCGCATTGTCCTCGCCATCGTACCCCACTCGGACTTCTCCGAATAGGCGGTGTTAACCATTCTATGCCTTCTTCGCCTCATCTGCAACACCCCTACACCGCTTGTAGCTTCGAAACATGCTGCACGGAACTTCTATGCGTGACGTAGCTCAGGGGGGAAGGAAGAGCCTGCAGGCCTTAAGCTCTTTAGAGGGAGTTGCCTTGGATGCCTCATTCCCTCCTCTCTGCAACGCAGTGACAGAGCGCACATCTGCCGCTCTCCAAGGGAGACGGTTGGAGGTGGCTTCCTGGCATTGCGGGGCTGGGATCTAGGGGCTCTCCTACATGTGGTGAGGGCGATCCTTGTTACCGGGGGATATCTGTTGCAAAACCGTTGTCATCGCTACAGATGACATATCTTTCAACTCTCCTACACTCTGTACGTGGCAACAATTATGGCTCAGCTTGAGCCAGTGGGCAGGCCCATGCACTTTCCTAAAGTTTCATTCTTCCTTCAGTCGCAACAACAAAAAAATCGACTGTGGCTTAGCTCAGCTGTGCCAGGATATACGTAGCGAGAGCTGCACTTCCCCCTGGTTACGCATGTTGTCGAGCTTCAGTTTTCCCGGCGTTAACTAAGGGACTGCCGGATGGACGGCTGGCGACCTGGGGAAGAGAACCGACGGGGCGACGGCGACCTGGACGGGCGCTGTAGCGAAGGCACAGAGGGGACGCTGGCCGACAGGTACTGCTCGATGTCACGGGTTCGTTCACCATAGCGTGTCTGGGGTGCGCCTGGTGAAAACCCTCGCAGGCCCATCCGACGATACGGGCAGTAGTGCAATATGTGGCCGGCTTCACCGCAGTGGAAGCACAGGGGCCGGTTGTTCGATGTGCGCCACGCGTGGGCTTTGCTGAGGGGTGGTCGTGCGTCGGAGAGAGCAGGCGAAGTCGAAAAGCGTTGATGCGGTGCAGAAGGAGCAGGGCAGGAAAACGCCGGTGGTGCTGGCGCAGAGCTCCTGAACAATTCACTGTACGTCATGACATATGGCTCAGGGGGCGGTGGGGGACAGGCCATTGGCTGCACCGCTTGACGTACGTCATCGCGAATGACATCTGAATGTCATCGAATGTCATCGCGAGTGCCACGCCGTGCGAGCTTTTTAAGGTCATGATAACATGCCCACCCTCGAAAGGGGCAACCTGCCGAGCGGTTTCACAGCAAACAGCCAAACTTGGCTGCTCTCCGTTAAATTAACGATTACTCGCGAGTGGCTGCTAGGGAAGAGCACCCTGGGTCTCACAAGCCTGACCGGTGGGTTTGCTCGGGACAACCACCAGCCGGGGCAATGGCTCATCGCTCAACTGCTGCACTTATGCATCAGTATTCGTATGGGGACTTCCAGCGATCTATGAATATAGAGAACGACTTCTTCCGCTTATATGGACAATAGCTACAACCGAATCAGCACCAAGAGGAAATAAATGCTAGCGCATTTAGATGCTGCACCGAGGATCACCAAAAATATTGATTCCTAGTCACATACGGCGTGCTTATTTGCAATGTCTGAGAAAAGTATCACATGGGCGTACGCTACTGCAGTGAACTAAAAGACTTCCTTCCGGATAGCCATTTACAAATTTAACGTACCGATTTTTGCTAACAATGAACGTTTCATAGATTACACATGCAATCTTAGCTCATTAACAAAGTGGTGTGAAATAAAATACACCCTTAGTTGTGCAAAATTAAGGCCAACAATATCCGTTTGCTTTCAGTTATAGACAAGCCCTGGCTCATGGCTCACGTTATGGAAAACGGCATGTCTAACCTGGAATGCGGCACTAAGTACATTAAAGGAGGTGTACTTGCATCATGTTTCCTTCGATTATTTCACATAAGGTACTGATGTACTAGGCTCTCTTTAAGTGCTCTCTCAGACTCGCATAACAAAGGGGTCATCCTTCAAAGAGATTTGCAGTCAGGCTCGGCACAAGGTCCGACCATGTCTATGCTGCACATTCAGCCCTGGGCTACACACTGTCACTTCACCTCAAAATCTCGGTCACGCCAAGCAGTAGCAACTTAGTCTCTTTCAAAAAAAAACAAGGAGAATTGATTTTTGGGGAATGGAAATGACGCAATATCAGCCTCACATACCTGCGGACACCTGAACCGCACCGTAAGGGAAGGGATGAAGGAGGGAATAAAAAAAGGAGGGAAAAAGAGGTGGCGTAGTAGAGTGCTCCGGAATAATTTCGACCACCTGGGGATCTTTAACGTGCAATGACATCGCACAGTTCTCGGTCCTCTAGCATTTCGCCTTACCGCAACTACCGCTCGTCGACCGGCTGCCTGGCGCAAGCCATAGAGGCACAGGTGTCGCTTTACGCATCCCTGAGCCCTATAGGGGAAGGTTGCGCAACATTTATTTGTAAAGGTCGGTCAGCCCTTGCGTGGTGCACGTGTGTCTGTGATCGAGAAGGAACTCAATGGGTTGAGGTTTCTAAAACTAACACTTTACTTGGCGGAAGGGAACAACAAAACAAGGTAAAAACGAACAAAGGGAGTGGCAGAATGAACCATACAAAACACGAAACGCGACAAGCAGGAGGCACACAATACAAAAGTTAATCCGTCCAGCCAGGGCAAGAACAACAGAGGCCTACAATGCACTAGATGTAGAAAATACAACGTTATATGGACAAGGAGAAGCAAAATTCTGGCGGACAGTTCACATACGGGGTCCGAGTTGACTCCGGTTCGGGTGGCTGTCGATGCGGCGATGGCTAGAAGGCGGCGGGCTTTGTGCGATAGAACGCGTGCCTCGGCGCGGAACTTCGGCCCCCAGCGGCGCGGACACATCACCCAGCCTCTTTTGCTGCCTGTCTTCTCCCGACCAAGCCTGTTATACTTAGTGGCACAGGCAGGGGCATATTGGTTTACATTCTTTTTCTGGCTGCCCCACCATACTTTTTGTCTTCTCCCGACTGTCCTCAGCTCCCCGCAACTAGGACGGGGCCGGCGGCCTGACACACAGTTTCCCTCCCATCATCGGGACGCTTTCTCTTTGTTTCTCCACGCGGGGACGACGAGGAAGAGGGGACGCCGTAACCGGCAAAGCACTCCCGGAGCGCGCTGGAGAGCCGCGCCTTCGGGAGAGCAGGAAAAAGCGCACAAGACATGTCTCCAGTGACAGCCGTCGCCGAGTCGGCCGGGCCTGCACGCTCGAGTTTCGGCAACCAGCGCATACGCACCACTGTCCTTGAAACGCCACGCTTACTCAGAACTCCAATGTTCGTTTCGTTTGCCGATTGCCGGGCACCGAGAAAGACCTCGGCGGATCGCACGCAAGCACACGTGCTGCGACCCGTTTACTGCTCTACGTGAGCCCTCTGCTCTGCTCTCTCCCAATGGGCCACGTCCCGCTGGTCTGTGACACGCCTGCATTGAAACGCGGCCGCCGAGCAAAATAACTATTTTAGCCTTTCCGCGTACAATACGCTGCAATGGCGGGTGATCGCCTGCTCAACACTCGTTATTTTTCATAATGAAGGCAAATGTAGGATTGAGAGCATCGCAGTGCTCTGAGCACTGACATCGATAACTTTTGGCCCCGTGAAAATGCTTTCCGCAGTAATAAACGGGCAGTGGGAGCGCAAAAAAGACCACTAATGATTTACTGCAGGCAGAAAACGCCAGCTGGCATTAAACATGCATAATTAAAGCGCATGTCTCCCCCCAATTGATTATGCTCCACGGCTGAGCTTGGCACTGCAACCGCGAATCCCATTAGCAACACTGATCTTCCGGACGGGCTGCTTCCCGCTTTCAGCGATCAGAATAATTTGGGCTGCGAGGCGGACCTTCTCTCCGGAGAATATGCAGACGAGAAGGAATATTCCATCCACAGAAACTGGTTAACTAAGGAGAGCCGCAAGTGGTGAATTCCGGGACGTCCGATTGACGCCTTGGGGACAAAGTATGGTCGGGAAGTGGCGTTCTCACCTAAGGCAATACGAATCCAGTCTGTCTAACGGAACTGAGGTGTTACGAAAGCGAATTAAAGTTCTTTGTGGGACAGCATTACAGCTTCCGGAGTGACTGTGCCTTCCGGTCGAGAAGGTTTCTTCTTGGGGAGAAGGTGCGCGGAAGCGATATTCCTGCTCTGGTGTTTCTATCTTTTCTGAATAGGACTGGCTCAATGGAGAAGATAAAGCCTACTTGCTTAGTCGCAGTATTATTAATTAAAATTTACTTTAAAATGCTGACAGGTTTTTATCTAAAGGGAAAGAGTAGAAAACAAATCTAGGGGCAGAAAAGGTAACGATGCGTACCCTGTGATGGAAAATAAAAATTATTTGGAGCTAGAAATGGCGTATTTTAGAAATACAACTGAACGCATTAGGTTAAAAAAAATTTAAATCTACAATGATCGCCAGGAAACTTAGGCAGAATAAAAGCCTGCGGTTAGTGATGAAAGTATTCTGGAATGCACAGGGCGAGTGATTTAAAAGTAAAGGCGATGGGCAGTTTTGCCAAAGGGAGCCGGGCGACGACATCTTGTTTCTTAGCCTAGCAACGAAGCACTTATGGCAGCCCTTAGGCTCCGAATCTGTGCAAAGTAAGGTGAACATTTGGCCTCACGTTCTGGCACCTTCTGGTCTTTAGGGATGCCGTATAGAGGCTCCGTTATACGGTTGTGAAGCAAACAATTGGCGGTGGTTTAGCCCTGGTTAAACCTGGAGTGACGCGATAGCTACAGCTGCCTTAGTGGAACTTGGTCACCAGACGAACCATGTGATCAGTCGTGGCGCTGCGCCGCCGGCAGCTGCTCCACACGACGTGACCAATCACTTGACAGTGTGGCGGCGCAGCCACAGGGTGGCGGCGCCACCACGCTAAAGGCTCAAAATGCTACCGTAATGTAGCTATCGCTGGAAAACCTGCTGCTCGGTTACTATTGGCAAAGCGTCTACATCTAGCATATGGGGCACACCGAAACAAGGGTAATTAGTAATAGGCAAAAACCACGAATAGATTGGCATGCAATATTATGCGTACCCGCGGTAATATCCGCCTCAGATCAGTTACGAAAATTGGGAATTCAATGGAAACTCTGAAAATGGCAACATTTCAGTTGGGGCCACCGCCTCAATTAACGTTCTTAAAGTTACTATTAGAGAGTACCCAGCGTTGAGGGCGGAAATTCTCGCCAAAGCTTTTATTTATGTTGAAGAAGCGTGAAGTGAACACCAAAGGTACGAAGGGCGTAAAACTATTTGATTTTAAGCTAGAAAATATCGCGAAAAATTGATGTTCAAAGCCGTTCAAGGGTGGCATGAACACGATGCCTTAAATAAGTTTCGATGCAGAGCACCATCTTTTGGTATTTATTAACAACGGCGCTGAAGTTACATCATGTTAAACTAGCTAAGTCGCCTTGGGGTATTAATAACGCGTCCTGTTTCGTCAATACTGACGCTTTGCCAAATCTCTAAAGTGAACCTAAATGCCCATGATAATATCTTTTCTACCTTAATATAAACGGATTTGCGTATGCTCGCCATAGAGAATGTAGCGGTGACTTTAAGAAGACGGTTTAGAAATGGAAAACCATACAGCTGCGGTTAGGCGCACGTCCGTGAAAATCGTAGTATACCGTGTAAAATAATAGCGGTCCATTGATGCAGCTTTTAAAAAGTTGGAGTGAGGCTTAAAAAGTGATGCGTGCGGGAATCAATAAAAGAGCCTCCCTTAATGCGCTTTAGCGACGTTGCTCGTCAAAATTAACGAAGCACACAAAACCCCTCATATTAAAATTTTTCTTAATTCGGTAGCATGCCATAAGGCACAATTTGTGCTGTCTTCATTCTATGGAAGCTCGTGTGGGCGGTGGACTCCCACTTTCATTCTGTAAGTGAAACACTTATGAACTGGCTTTCCTGAATAATTAGCTGTGTGATGAAATGTGTAAGAACTATTTATCATAAAATTGTGATGAACATTTTTCCCCCTGAGGTCAATTCACTGACAGTTAAAAAAAAATCTGGAGCCGTGGAAATGTTAATGAGGTTGCTGATGCTCAGCGCGCACAATTATCATCAGCGAAGAAGCTATCTCATGATGGGTCATAAAGAGAAACATTAAGATCGTCCTTGTTCGATTTGCAACTGAAAGCTTGCCTAATGTTGTCTCATGGTTTAATTCATTATATATGTAAAAAAACACGAATCCTTTCCCCCGACCTGACTCACAAGGAAATGTATTGTTCGGTCGGTGAGCTGGGATATATCTAAAGCAGTTAAGGCTTAGTTAAAATGATAGCAAGCGAGAGGAATTGTTTGTTCTTTTATACCATTCATTACTTAGTTTGGAAGCAATAAAACCATTTAAAATCAATTTTAGTGCTATATCAACTTTCAGTTATTCGATGAAAAGTGGAACATACTGAGCGCCAAATAAATGCAATTTAAAACGCCGCACAAGCAGCACTTTTCAAATCTAGATCTTGAGGTTGAGGTTGAGGTGTTGAACGCTACAGGTGGGGTTAGCCTTGCTTTGTCTGCCGGCAATTGCTCCACCGCAGCGTCCCTTCGATATTAACAATGCCGCATCTACCCCGCTAAGCGCACAGTCTCTTATAATAGCACACATTCTCTGCCGCAGACACCAGCTATGCACACAATCAATCCACACAGTTCACATCACAGTCCACTCCAGAAGTCGCCATCTATGCATATATTCAGTCACACTAGAACATAGGCCATTGTAGTGCCACACTCAATACACACATTCACTCACAGTATAAAGTAGTCCACTCCGGAAGACACCATCTACGCATACATTCAATCACAGTAGGCCATAGTCCGTTCCTGCTGTCACCATTTAAAAACAAGATCCGTGTTCTTCAGAAATGTTAAAAGAAGGCGTGCAGCCTCCCTTCTGCATGTCTGGTTTCCACTCGGGTAGACAATGTCGTGCACTGTGCTGTGACGGGTTCCTGTCTTCTTGAAGGAAGCGAACATCACACGCCTTTCCGCGTTGTACTTTGGACAGTACATAATATAATGTTCGATATCCCCGCACACACCACATAAAGAGCAGAGCGGAGACGATGCTATGCCGGTCTTATGCATCCATGCAGGAGTGCGAGCAGAGGCCGTGCGAATTCGGTGTAGAAGGGTCGCCTGAGATCTTTTCAGTCCCTTGGTCACACATGGCTTGTGGGGCGCACTCCACAGGGTACTGAAGTGATCGAGCACCGTTTTCCTGCAGAGACTTTTCCCATCTTGAGGTACTTTTTTTCATGGAATCCCTGAGAGAGCTTTATGGGCGAGACTGTCTGCCACCTAATTACCGTTGACTCCTATGTGAGAGGGCAGCCACTGGAAATGTAGAGAAAAGCCTCTGCTGTACAGATTCTGCACCAAGCGCAGAGAGCTTAGAGACAAGACGTCAGTAGGGAATCCGCGCTCTAACCTCTTAAGGGCAGATTTTGAATCAGTTAGGATGACAACAGGTTGAGCCGGACAAGACCCTAACTTCCGTAAAGCCGCCTCAATAGCAACACTTTCAGCCGTTGTGGAGGATACAACAGCAGTACAGCGTACGGACCACTTACAGTCCAAAGAAGGAATGTAAAAAGCCGCTGCGCTAGCTTGTTTGGCCTTGTCCACAGAATCATCCGTGAAAATTTGAAGATGGCAGGCATACTCTGTTTCCAAGTATTCCAGTACATGCGAACGCGTTGCTGCCAAAGGAGAGCTGCGCTTTGCGCTCACATGTGGAATTGTGACCTTACAGTCGAGGGTCGGAAAAGACCAGGGGGGTTTATACCGTTTCCTTTGCCTTCGGACTGTAATGCCTAAAGAACTAAGAGTATTGAGTGCCAAGTAAGCCTTCGACTCATATCTCTTGCAGAGCGGCTGGAGAAGGGATCGCCCAGCTACCGTCTCTCCTAAGCGGTCAAGATGTATTAATAGTCTCTGAGAAGCGATAAGGCTAAGAGGTTTCGATAGGGAGTCATGAAGTACTGCCTTATTCGCAGCCGCCTGGGGAACTCCAATGGCTCTTCTTAGGCCCTTTCTGTGGACAACTTCGAGAGGCTCAAGTTGGAATGCCGAGGGGGAAATTAAAGGTAATTGATACATTATCCGGCTGACCACCAGCGCTTCATGACGTTTGACCATTGAAGAAGGATGGTTTCCCCATTGCTCACGTGCAAATCTACGGATCACATTGAGACGAGAAGATATAGATGAAACAATCGCGTCTACAGCTTATCGCCACTGTAGACGGGTATCAATAATGACGCCCAGGAAACGCGCGTGGTTGAATTGACGGATGCAAGAGTGACCGAGGTCTATCTTCAACCGCGCTTGACGTCTTCTTACACCTGGACACAGAGTAAAGCCGGATTTGTCCACTGACAGAGACAACCTCACACCTTGAAGGTAAGCTTGTGCCGAAAGTATAGCCTGTCGAGCTATCAGGGCTAATCGCTTGTGTTGGTAGCCAGTAATCCAAATACAGATGTCGTTAACATAAAGTGACATACGCACTTGCCTGCAACTTTTTTTGAACGAATCGGGTAGGCCAGCCATTACGGCGTTAAAGAGCGTGGCGGAAAGAACACTTCCTTGAGGCACACCTCGTGACAGAACTCTTTCGGTGCTTTACGTACTCCCTAACCGTACACGAACCGCGCGATCACTTATAAACTTGGAAATGAATCTTAACATATGGCCCTGTATGCCCATGCCTTGCAAACTGTTTAGAATTGAGCTCTGAAGCACGCTGTCGTAAGCTTTCGCAACATCAATAAAAATGGCTAAGGTGGAAAGGCCGAAAGCTTTCTGGTGTTCAATGTGACTGATCAAGTCTAAGACGCTATCTTGGGCACTAAGACCTCGGCGGAATCCTGTCATACAGGATGGCAGTGCCTTGCTGTCCTCAAGCCACCATGATAAGCGTTCATTTACCAGCTTCTCCATAAACTTAGCTACACAGGAGGTCAATGACACTGGGCGATACGAGGCAAGGTCTGTCATGTCTTTGCCAGGCTTCAGTACGGGAACTACATGTGCCACCTTCCATGACGGAGGAACATCGCCAGTCTCCCAAACTCGATTGATGAAGTTGAGGAGCTCCTTTCTGAGTTGCAAAGGCAGATTATTCAGCATTTGATTGGTGATGCCGTCGGGACCTGGTGAACACCGGCGCCGCAGACCACTGAGCGCAGTCTGAAGCTCACGAAGCGTGAACGGGACGTCCATGATAGACCTGGAGGAAGCAGGTGGTGAATATATATGTATTCCAGGATCAGCGCGTACGAGTGCGTCTGCAAATTCCTCTGCCAAGCACGCAATAGGTTTTTCCTTGCGTATTGCAAGAGCTTCAAAAGGCTTCGAAGGGCGAGATTCTCCAGCAAGGCTGCCATTAACTCGCCATATTCTCGTCATCAGTGAGAGCACAGTCAAACTAGCACAGAATGAGGCCCATTGCGACCTGCACAGCTTGTTCGTGTGCCGTCTAATAGCATAATTTAGCCTATTGAAGGTCGTCTTCAGTTGCCTGTCGTCCTTCTTCCGCACGAGTTGGCGCTCCGCCCTTCTTCTCGCTGCGCAAAGGTTCCTGAGTTTTAAATCCGGGGCCGGAAAATGATCAGGTAACTTGACCGCCGTAGTTGCTGCTAGCTTACTAGAAATCATTTTGTCACCAACATCACCAGAAACACGTTCTAGGTGCTTTCTGTACTTGTCCCAGTTGACTACGTTGCTAAATTTAGGAGCATGCATACGAAAGTCGGCAGCAAACACAAAAATCGGATAGTGATCACTTCACATGCGGTCGGGTGCTGTTGACCAACTCACGCGGACGTCAGGTGAATGCAGTCTCAGGTCCATAGCTGTCGCTGAGGCTGGAGGCCGGAAAAAAGTGGGGCTTCCGTCATTGGCAACACACAGGTCCAAACTGTCAATAACCTCTACAGGTTTGCGTCCACGGGAATCCGTGTTCCGGTCACCCCTAACGGCATGATGGGCATTGAAATCACCGCAGATGATTCTAGGTACTGGGCAGCGGTCGTAGATCTGCTGTAGAAACAAATCTAATGCTACCTTCTTCCGCGTAGACACGTACACGGATGCAATAGAAAGGGTTCGAGAGCCGAGCTGTATTCTTGCAGCCGCTACCTCAATGTCATCCGTGCAAAGATCGGCAACGCTTAGAGAAACATGGCGAATTTCTCTTCTTATGTAAAGCGCAGCACTTCCTTCAGGAAATGACTTTATGCTGCAGTTTTTATGGGCGACATATCCAGTCAAACATCTCCCGCTTGGCAGGCCAGCTTCTGACAGGGCCAATACTGAAACACAAGTCTCTTTCAAGAATAGTTTCAGTTCTGCTAACCGACTTAAAATCCCAGCGCAGTTCCACTGCAATATAAACGGCACTTTTCGGTGCATATGAGATCCACGAGGTTTAGCCCCATACATTTTAGTTCGCAAGGAAGTTTGCTGCGAAGGTGGAAATTAGTGACTCAAAAGAAAGCACCAGCTGTAGGAAGTTCTTCAGGTTACCAGGCGCCATCGCTGGAACATGTGAACGCAGGGCCCCAAACAAAACATGAAGAAGGTCAGACATACCATGATTTTTGAGCTCCTTATTTTGCGCAACGCACTCACTTTCAACATCGACAAAAGATGCCGACGGGGACACACTCTTGGCCGCAGTAGCTGGTTTTTTGTCACTTGTGCATATGAGGGTCCCCCTTGCCGCGGAGTCTGGCTGTGATCCGGCCGCTCAAGAACATGGACACTTTTTGCTGGAGGTCGAACAGTCGACTCGCGCGCACTGGGCCTTGGCGTCTTGCTGGACTCAGGTCTCTTAGGGACATTGTTGGGCAACGCAACAACATCAGACTCCAATACTGGGTACTCGTCTAATCCAGGGACAGGCGTCTCAGTCGTTGGGGTTTTTGGACCAGCAATAAAGGACATCTGACGGTGCAGAGTGCCCACACGGAAGGGGCAGCCTCCGAAACTCGCTGGATGATCGCCACCGCAATTGGTGCAAGCAAAATCTGCCCTGCAGGTTTTAAAGTCGTGGTCGCCTCCGCACCGCTTACAGCGTCGATCCTTTGTGCAAACTTTGGCCACGTGCCCAAACCGTTGGCATCTAAAACACCGTGGAGGAGCTTCAGTAAAATCTGCAACTGCGCGTTTTGTGAATCCCAGATCAATTTTTTCGGGGCGCTCTGAGTTGGGAGCGAATGTCAACACGATAGAGTTGGTAGGTTTCGCAGCCCATTCTTTTTCTGGAGACTCCACAAGTCGTTTCACGTGCAGTACACCTTGTGGTTTCAGATAATCAAGTAGGTCGCATTCTGAATACCACTTTGGTACACCCTTAATAACAAAGGTGTTATTCATGTAGGAATGGGGCAACCGCACGTTAACTTTGATGCCAAAAATCTGAGAGCTCTGCAGGAGCTTGTCAACCTGCTCTTTCGTCGAGACATCCAGCTGAAGTGCCCCGTGCATGGGGAACCGACTTCGAACCGGAGCTGATCCTAACAGTGATTGAATGGCCGCGAAAATTAAGATGGGATTCTTCTCTCTTAAATCAACCCCCTTTTCTGTAGGCTCAACCACTACCGGGATCCCTACCGTTCGTTGCTTGCGATGACTCACCTACTTGAAGCCTTCGTTGTCCACGTCAGCCATATCTGCCACTGACTCCTCACCGTCCACGATCGTTGACTCAGCCCCACTAAGCGATGAGGTCTCACTGGACGGGTGGTCGAGTCCATGTTCTGGTCGCTCCACAGCCTGGGAAGCCATGGCCGCCTCTTCCGAGCCAGCCTCCTTTGAATGGCGTGGCCCCTTTAGGCTTGCCGGCGCCGGAGCAGCCGTACTCTTCCCGTAGGGACAGTACCGCTTTGAAGATGCTGCCGTCCTCGAATATTCAAATAAAAATAGGTAAATTAGGAAAAATTAGCTAAATAAACAGAGCTGAAGCGACAGGCGATCGAACAACGTCTTCGTCTTCCTCTTCCAAATCTAGATCTTCTTCAGAGGCAACGATTGTGTGTCCGCAAAATAGTAGACTGGTTACGGCCAGAAAATTATTCAAAGCGCTACATTTTTTTTCCAGTTACTTACTGGCAGTCCAAGAACTGTCTTGTGCTCGCACTTCTGTGTGTGTCCACGTTTTTTCTGTATTGAAGGGCCAGAATTTATAGAAGTTTTTATATTTAATGCTTTAGGGCGCGGCATTTAGAAGGAAATGTCAGCCATAAAAGGCAGTGTGTTTTGAAGTAGAAAAAGGGCAAAATTGTTTTTATCTTACCATCAAACATTAAAGTTCCACATCGGTATTTTTGTGCGTCATTTTTGACAAGCACTACAGCAAAAATATATTAAGAAAAATAAGGCACGCAGTGACTCCGACCGTGTTTCTTGAGAACACATAAGAGACATGTTTTCAAAGGAGCATCTCTGTCATCAAAAAAAGGAAATGAATAAAATAAGCATCGAAAACGATCCCCCGGCAGAGTGATAGAAGAGGAAGTCAAATGCGTAGTCGCCTCTCCATATCAAATTTCCTGTTGTTGATGTGCGTGTTCAGAGCCTGCATCACTCCATATATAGCTGAGAGAAGACAAGCGACAGGATCCATCTCTCAGGTGCCGCTATTCTTCCTGTTTTCTTAATTCTTTTCGTCAATGGTTCCTTCAAGACACCCAGTTCCTTCGCCGGCTCAGGCACAGACAAATAGTAAGTATTAACAAGGAGTAACCTTTTTGGGCGTAGAAAAATCCTACGCGAGAAGTGACTGGTTCCCAGTAGGCCAGCGCTTAGCCGGAAAGCGTGGCATTTTTGGTCTAGCTTCATGGTCCCTGAGAGCGTTTCAAATGGATCCCCCGCCTTTCATACCACAGCAGCCTGTCAGGAAATAAATGCGCCTGCACAATTCTTGCTTTCCCAGCCCTCTACGATGTTACGAAAATGCGCAAATATCCTTAAGAAACGAAAAGTGCAATAAGTACGTACTAAATTGGCACACTTAGTGTCGGCAGGCTCCACGCCCGGTTCGGTTTACGTCCGCTCTTATCCCAACAACAGAAACCCCGTGGCTAAGTTTGGCACTAGGACAGAGCATCCCATCTCCATTACGACTCCCTTTGCACGCGCCCACGTATGTCCATCTCTAGGGCTGCGGACAACACATGGTCTCCGGGGCATCGAGGGCGCGTTGGGCGGTAACAAACGCTGGAAGTGCTGCGGCACATTCACCCCGGGTAAATTTGATAACATCGGGGAGCACCTGCTGGGAAGCTGCGAAACGTGCCGATTGGAGCCTTGGGAAAGAGAGGGGATAGCTTTGGGAAGGAAGGGATAGAAAGGGAAAGCGCTTGTGTTGTCTGCGCCCTTCTTTGTCCTTGTTCGTGCGTGCTCGTACGTGGTCTGCAAAGGGGTTAGAAAGACTGGAGGAGATAGATCCACCGGGAACAAACGGTGCCGGTTCACGGGGAATTGCGTTTTCACCACAAGCTAGACGAGTCCACGCTCTCTAGCAGTGCACAGTTGTCATCGGAGCATATTATGAGGCTCTGTGGGGAAGTATTGTTGTCTCGTAATGTCTCAGCTTGTTGGTCGGCAACGCTGCTTGCCAATGAGCAGCTAGGCTGGCGGCAACTGAACTGCTCTACTGCGCGTTCTTTGTCAGAATAAGGATAGCGGTGGGGTGGAGATAAGACATTGTTAGTGGCTCGTGTTGCGGATTTATTCTATTGTCGTTGAACGCACCGCTATACCAGTAGTTTTCGCATTTCAAAGAAGAAAGGGAAGCAGGAGCTTTCCAGAAAAAAAGATATAGCCATGCGTAGCACGTGAGAGACAAATCCTAAGGGAAATAACATACAAGCACAAGCATATAATTATGAAAAGCTGACATACAAGAAGGCGTATGTTATTCCTATAAAGAAAAATATATTGGCTGAAAGCCGGAATGGAACCTACAGCTTAAAAATAGAACTATAGTTAAATGTAAACAGTGGGCGTTAAAAATAAGGCGCAATGCAGGTTTTACAAACGATGAAATGAACCCAAGTGTAAGAGCTGTGTTCTGGGTTCTTGAGAAGCTAAGCAATGGCCAGTGTGGCGTGTGGCATTTGCAGAAAGCATAACCAGCCCATTGATCTTTCCCATTACTTTTGCGCACTTCACGCTACGTCTTTTTAAGCAAATGGCGCTGATATGGGGTGTGATATTCTACGGCAGTTTTCATTTGGTTTCCGACATAACTATTCATCAAAAGCTCTCTTGCATAATATTTATTCTTTTGCATAGAAATGGTTAAGCATCTATTAGTTGAAGAGGGCATTCCGAGAGAAGGCAAGTGTAGTAAAGGCCGGCAGAAAGTGAGGTGGGCGGATGAGATTAAGAAGTTTGCGGGTATATGGTGGGCGCAGCTGGCAAAGGACAGGGTTAATTGCAGAAGCATCGAAGAGGCTTTTGCCCTGCAGTGGGCGAATATAGTCATGCTGATTATTATTAATATGATGATGAGATAAGCATGAACACGGGGCTTGAGGCAGGCAAAAGTAGATTTGCATCCTGTTTACTCTCGATTGTTATAACATAAGCACTGCCTTGTTACGTGCTCTTTTCTCACTTTTCACCAGCGGTGGTTGGTCTTACACGTGGCGGTTCTGGTGATAAAATGCCTTTTGAACAGTACAGCGAAGGCTGCACATATCGTGTTAGTTTCCAGCACTTTATTTCATAATAAGTATATGAACCATATTTAGAAATGGTCCGAAAAAGAATGCGCGTACATTTGGTCACTGAACGAAATATTTTATTACGTATCGATATCGGTAACACTTGGTACCAGAAAGTATTGATTTGCGTCAGTCCACTTCCAGTTCCAACCCGATGCCGATTTTATTTTTTCGAAACTCAATACAAATAGCCGTTAAGGAATTCAGTATTTGCGTTAATTTCTCTGGTGGCCTCGTAATTTAAAAAAAAAATATTCATTTTTGTAGGGCAAGTGAGATGCTGGCGACTTGTTTTTAGTAACAATTTTTTTCTCCGAAACAAGACAGCGACTCCAATGTTAGGTGAGACCACTGTTAGCCCTCGAGACCGGCGCTCGAGTCCTCGCTATTTCCAGCATTGCTTGCTTCTAAGTTAAGGAGGCCGGAAACCGTTTAGGATGTCTCTATAAAGCGCGGGTGGTAGCAACAGATGTCGTTTGAAGAAGTGGCGACAGGAGCACGGTACGTGCCTACCTGCATATATTTTACAGTACTGGTCGCACGACAGTTGCCATTTTTCTATAAGACTACGTGGCATTGCACTTGGCTCATAAAAGTTGCATTTTTGTCAAGCAAGAACGTATAAGGTGTATTCAAGTTAACTCCTCAGGCGTCGGAGGCAATTCTATCGAAGCTTCATCAGCATGTTGAGTCCTGTAGTCGTTTTTACAGGCAGCGCACGCTTGTACTGTATTAACGCGATAGCATTAGAGGGGACGTTCGCAGGAAAAGCCGCGCGCGCTGCCGCACTAATTCAGGATTGGTCGGCAGCCGTCGTGGCGTCACACCACAGTAAACCAATGAGAGTGAGACGGCGCTTACCAGACTTGAAGGCCGAGGCGGATGAAGGGTTGGCGTGTTGACAGTTGCAGCAGCAAGAGGGCGTGCGTAGTTCGCGCTCTTCTGTCGTTGAGCCGTCGAGTCAGTGACAGGGTGCTTAACGTGGCCGGGTACAGGAGCGGCTAAGGGGAGCTTGTGAGTCGTGTGAGGTTTTGCTGGTGATGGTCTCCGTGCCTTCGACGAGTGCCGGAGTTGCGGTGAATGGAGAGCCGGTTCCTTCGCTGTGTCGCGACAGACAGCCCTGCGACGAGGCTCTAAACACGGCGGTGGAGCGTAAATGTACGCGGCGCGCTAGCCAAGGTGCCTCTGGACGAGCACTGGTGGCTGTAGCAATTCGGTGTATACGCCAAGGCGATGCAGAGCTGTGTCAGGCTGCGGCGTGGATTGACGGGTATGATATTGTCAATGTGGCCGTTTCATGCTGCAGCTGACCATGGGAATTCATTTGGCACATCAGATGTATGCGCTGCTGTAATCGGACGTGCACGTGACGCGTGAACCGGTATGGGGTGTACTCGATCTAATCGGTGTCTTCGGGCCTCATAAAAATTTGCAAACACCTGGTCGAACCTTAGGAAGCTAAACGTGATAGCGTTAGAAGTCACGTAGCCACCCTTCACAACACCACAAGCGCCATTTAACTACGCACATATCAGCCTTGGAGTAGGAAGACTGTCCGTTTATGTACAATGAAAGAGGCTCCAAGACGGATGCGTGCTCGTGGAGTTGCGGAGGGGGGCTACATGACTTCTAATGCTGTGCCCAAAGGTTCGTAAGGGTTACCAAATTTTTGGAGCGACTTTGCTTTCAGTGTCTAGCTTTATTTATCTCTTGACACCACTGTGCACGGCGATATCATTTGAATGTGTTAAAGCTTTTATCCCCTTATCCTCCCTTTACGTTTGCTGGCATACCGTGGCCGCAACTCGCAAAGGACAGGGTTAATTGGAGAGACATGGGAGAGGCCTCTGCCCTGCAGTGAGCGTAGTGAGGCTGATGATGATGACGATGAAATCTTGTGCTTTTCAGGTTCTATTAGGCTCCATACAACGTTCACTGCAACGACAGCTTCAGCACATTTGATGCATCCACGAAATCGTACTGACATTCAGGCCCTACTACGATGCTTTACGAAACACCAAGCCGCTAACAATGGACAAAGTAAATCGCAGAGTGTCAGCTTAGTGAACATACCGTGCACAGCTGATGTGGTACTGTTCGCTCCTTACAGGAACCCTATCTGCTTCCTGCTGACGTCAAGGGCGTTTCGTACGGGCACGTGTGGCCCGGGATTTGCATGCAAGCTGTCCCATGCCACAGTCTAGCATACTTCAGTCACGACTGCACTGATTTCGCCTCACGCTTTTCGCCGATTAAATGGCGCCAGCCCGGCCAGAGCCATCTCAAACACAGTCTGTATGCCGAGTGTGTGCGCAGGATCCGGCGCGGGAGCCACCTTCCCATCGATCGTGGCCCGCATGAATAATCGAGCCGCCCGGACCAAGGCTCTCGTCGCATGTATTATGCGCGCACCTTGGCGGAGAATACGAGATACTAAGAAAAGCACCTCCGAAAGCATCTAAACAAGCCTGCAAGTTATGCCTCTCCAAACACTCGCCAAACAGCGCGGACCTAGTCGACGGTCTCCCTAGTGGAAATAAACAAACGACTGCGGCTAGTTGCTACAGCATTTTTGCAGTGGGTAGTGCTAACTTTGACAAACTTTGACTCCACATCCCGCCCTGGTACATTCCGACCAGCCGTACGAATAATGGACAGCAAAGGATCGAACATCAGCTATCGTATATTCTGAACAAAACGCTCTTTTTAATCATCCACCACCATTCTCTTGCACATAAAAAATAGAAACTGCAATGCCTCGCATAACCTTCACTTTTGATGTCAAATTTTTTTCATGCAGTCGCTTCTGTTTTTCGGTAACTCTTGCATTTTTTGTGACCACAGTTTTCTTTGCGTTTGTGCTTCTGAATGTCACTTTACATAAATTTTTTATCGTTAGAAAGGAGTGTTTAAAGGTGACTGCCTACATGCTCTGTATAGCCGCATGATAAAATTCCTTAATCATTCTGTATGTCTTTAACTGTTACTTTTTTCTCTCGTATTGGTGCTTTTCGGTTCAGTGTAACAAAATGCGGCACCGCTGCTGCCGCCATTGTCTGTAACGGGGGCGTGGTTCCCGCCAAGCCGACGATTTTTGTTGGCTTTTTTGCCGCGAGTTGTGTTGAGTTGAGTTGAGGTGTTGAATGCTACAGGTGGGGTTAGCCTTGCTTTCTCTGCCGGCAGTTGATCCACCGCAGCGTCCCCTCGATATTAACAATGCCGCATCTACCCCGCGAAGCGCAGTCTTTTATAATAGCACACATTCTCTCCCGCAGTCACCATCTATCCACACAATCAATCCACACAGTTCACATCACAGTCCACTCCAGAAGTCACCATCTATGCACATATTCAGTCACAGTAGAACATAGGCCATTGTAGTGCCACACTCCATACACACATTCACGCACAGTATAAAGTAGTCCACTCCGGAAGACATGCTGAATACGCCGGTTTTTGCCGCGCTCCTAGAACTATGATGTGGTGCTGAATAAATTGAATTGAATTGAACTGAATTGAAACGATTTGGCACAGAGACAGAGCGACTCGTTCTGTTGGTTGTCTCTATGATCCTTCCCCAAGCTGTTACGGAAACTTAGCGCTACCCACTGCAAAAAAAAAAATCCCTGGTGGCTCCACTTTTTCTGTTCTTAGTGGATAAAAATCCCTACCTAAAACCTTCGACGTCATCATGAAAAGGAATTGCCAGTGATTTGACTTTGATTAATAATGACACCAAAACTCGTAACGTGAGCTAAAGATGAAATATAACTTTGCAAAGAATATGAAACATTTTAGTAATACTGAAATGCTCTTTTTTTTCGTAATGCGATATCCTGACAGCTTCTCAAAACTTCGCTCCCAAAATCCTCTCTTTCATTTCATTTCATTTTACTACCTTATAGACCCAAGAGGGGTATTACATAAAGGGTGGGTACATACATATTTTGGTAAGCAAGTGTTAACACAACGAAACATGATTGGTAAAATTATTGGCAAATTTGGATAAGCACGTGATGGCTGCGATGTTGTTGGGTAGGTCGTTCCAGTCTGCTGAAGTACGGGACAAAAATGGTGCGGCAAATGTGGTAGTTCGCGCACGAGGTCGGGAAACTTGAAACGGATGACGAGTGCGATGAGATATGCGGGCTGGAGTACGATGCGCGGCCGAGTGAATTATGAAAAAAAATATGAAACAAACAAAAGCTGGCAATGCGGCGACGAGATGATTAGGGCATTAGGTCGGATTCAGCTTTCAACGCTGACACACTCATGTAAGAATGTGATGAATGAATGAATCTGGCTGCTCTGTTTTGGACTGATTCGAGTGTATTTATAAGGTAAGCTTGGTGCGGGTTCCAAATGGGTGAGGTATATTCTAATTTTGGTCTGACAAGGGGTTTGTACGTTAATAACTTCACATGTTTAGGGGCTTGGTGGAGATGACGTCTTAAAAATGCAAGTGTTTTATTAGCGGATGAAATGATGTTCGTAACGTATGTGCTCCAGGACAAGTCGCTACACCAGGTAGCGCCTGCCTACTTTTATGATAGAACCGGGTGTACAGGGACGTTAGCTATGACGTATGGCAAATGAAGTGGGTTTCGGCGACGCGCGAAGGACAAGATTTTACATTTTTGAGGGTTAAGTTCCATTAACCGATTGGCACACCATTCCTGAATACGGTTAAGTCATGTTGAAAAGGTGTTTGGTCTGAAGCGTTATTAACCCTGCGGTAAATTACACAATCACCGGCGAACATTCTAATGTTACTAGTATATGCATTGGTAAATCGTTAATACAAATTAGAAACAGAAGCGGACCGACGACAGACCCTTGCGGGACATCTGACGTTACTGGGATAGGATTAGTGTTGTGGTTGTTAACGATGACGTACTGTGAGCGATTAGTCAAGAATTCTTCTATCCATTTAAAGATATCAGAGGGCAGGTTCAAATATGAAAGTTTTATTAGTAAGCGTTTGCGAGGAACCTTGTCGAATGCTTTTGCATAGTCCAGAAAAATAGCATTGGTCTGTAGGTTAGAGTCAAGATTAGCATGCAGATCATGAATAAAAATGGCCAGCTGTGTTTCGCATGAGAACCCTTTTCTAAAACCATGTTGCCCAACATAAAAAAAGTTGCGACAGTCGAGGAAGCTCATGACATTTTGCAGGGTACGCTGGTAAGGGAAATGAGACGGTAATTAAGCGGTTAATTTTTTTTACCCCATTTGAAGACTGGAACGACCTTACCACTTTTCCAATCGCTCGGTAGTTGACCTGATAACAGTGACTGTGAAAAAAAGTAAGCATAAAAATTGCGCACAAATATCCTGGCTATTTTTCAAAAGCTTTGGGCTAATATGGTCAATACCGGATACACATGACATTTTCATGGTTTCAATTAGGGACGAAATGCCAGATGACGTGAAGACCACTGGTGGCAGAGCATAATTTATCATTTAGGGTGGTGCAAAAAATGGTGGCGGTATATCAGATTCTTTCGTAAATACAGATGAGAAGGCAGAGTTAAACTCTGCATAGTAGTGCGCATAGTAGTGCGCATAGTAGCGCACTCAGCATCAGTGAAAACTGTGCCTGACTCATCTGGGAGGGTTATTTCTGATGCGTGAGGCGGATTGATAACTTGCCAGAACTTTCTAGGGTTCCTAGTTAGGATATTCGGCAAGTCCGAATGAAAAAAGGTATGCTTGAGATTAGAAATAGCGGCGAGATATGATCCTTTAGCTTCGCGATATTTTACCCATGCGCTACGCTTCCCCTGAGACTAGGTTGTACGGTAAAGGCGCTTCTTTTTGTTCATCAAACGTTTCAGGGTTTTAGTAAACCATGGCTTTTGTGATAAAAACGAAAACTAATTTGTGGGATGAATCTGTTTAGTCAGACTTTCTTGTTTGCCTTTGAACAGCAACCAATTTTCTTGAACACTGCGGGAATGAAAAAGAGACAAGAAAACTTGAAAAAACTCATTAGGTTCATTATTTATGGCGTTATAACTCCCTTTATCATAAAGACGGATGGTTTTATGGTGTTTGCTGCGCCGGTTTGGCGTAAGGAGGAGGTTAGCGAGAATTACTTTGTGGTTGCTTATTTCAGGTAGGTATGTAATGGGTTGTACGCTGTCTGGGTGATTCGTTAATAAGAGATCTAAAATATTTGCACAGTTCTGAGTTACGCGGTTAGGTTCAAGTATTACCAGAGTAAGGTTGAGGTTGTTGCAAAATCTAGGAATTCCCTTGTTTCTTCATTGTTAGCTATAGGTGTGGGCTGGTTATGCCAGTTAATCTTCGGAAAATTAAAATCGCCATAGAGGAAGAAATGTGATTTCGGATGCTTTGTGGATAGTTGACTTAGTACGTTATTAATTTGAGGGGAAAATTCCTGGATACTATGTGGGGGCTTATAACAAACGCCTAGTAAAACTGTGTTAGGTGCTGCGTGAAAGATTAGCCACAATATTTCGAGGTCGGATGAATCTTGTACTAGGGAACATGATAAATCTTGGCTGACAGCAATGAGTACACACCCTGGTCGTAAATCTTTAGGGTCTTTCCGAAAAATTTGAAACTTTGGTAGATCAGTCAGTACTTCGTTTTCTGCTATGTCACTGGTCAGCCAAGTCTCTTTTAGTATAAGCAGGTTGCTGCTTGATGACGAAACCAGGCTAGAAATAAGTTCACGCTTAGAAATAAAACTACGAATGTTAGTGTATTTAACGGAGTCCGAGAGACTAGATAAAGAAGCGTTCTTGGCACGGTTTCCAGGCGGTTAATTATGAGGTGACTGCTAATATGATTGTGAGGGACGAGTTACTATTTCTTTGACTGTTTTCGTGGTTTCATCGAACACGTAGCGCTTGGGACCAATACGCAATGTTTTTAAGTTCAGAGCAGATTTTGTTGACCTTTCTTTAGCGAACACGATAGGTGCTTTCGCGCATTTCGTAATTTGAGAGAAAAGTCCTCGAAGACGCTGAAGTTAGCTTCCTTAAACTTATGACCATTCGATAATATGGCATCTTTAGTTTTAGATAAAGTAAACTTGACGACGATTGGACGAGCGTGGTTAGATTTGTAACGCCCCAGGCGATGGGCGCGTTCAATGTTCTCAGTGTTAATTGTTATATTCTTCTGATAGCAATTGTTGGTAACTGTTTCCGCAGGGCGTGCAAAATTTTGGGATGGGTTAGTGTCGGGAATGCCATAGACTATAAGATTATTGCGACGCGAGCGATTTTCTGCATAGATCTAGAATTTTCTGCGCATCCAAAATGTCTAAATGTCCAGCAATCCTAGCACTCTCTGATTTCATTGCTTCGAAATCGATTTGAAGAGCTGAAAAAGCTTGGAAATGGGCCTCTAGATCGGTCATTCGTTTAGTCAAGCCGGCTATGGCAACTTCAGTGGAATTGACCTGAGTTTTGAGGTCTTGTATTTCGGAAATGAGCGTGGTTTGACCGGCGGATATATTTTTTAGTTCAGCGAGCACATCCTCGATAGTGTTAGGGCCTGGTTTAGATTCGACATCACCTGCCAAGAGCAAGAAGGCACGCAAAACATTGCCGCAATCGGCTACAAGAAATATGCAGCACTGCGGGCTCGGCAGCTGCAATAAAAAATAGTTGCTAGATTTTTTTTTTTTTTGCAAACAGAGAATACTTGTTACTAACCTGCATGACGAATGCCAGAGGATTAGTGACTTGTGCGGGAGCACAGTCACCGAGCCCACAGAGCGGCGACTGACTTACTGATGTTTATGAGAGGAAAAAAGGAAGAGGAAAGAGTACGGGCCTGCCTACCGGCTCAAGTGCTACAGTCGACACCGTGGTAGGGTGAAGGGCGAGCAGAGCAGCGAAGAGCGCGTTGGCAGCGATGGCAAACACCTGCATGACGAATACCATAGGATTAGTGACTTGTGCAGGAGCACAGCCACCGAGCCCATTCTTCACATTGCTCTTACCAGGCACGCAAGAAAGTGTCATTTTGATAAATTTTGATAAAGTCACTAAACCACAGAGCCAGGCTAAGATGATGTTCCGAAACGAATACGTGTTTTATTTTTTTCAATTTTGGTTGCCTCCTTCAGCATGCGCTAAGAGGATGTGCGGGTGGTGGCAGAAAGCACCAGGGACAAACCTCGTACCGAGTGGTCTGAACCAAACTTTCCCCAGATGTGGCAATCGTGGACAAAATTAATTTGCAACATGTAGCAAATGGCTATAAAATTTCAATTGAGCTTTACGTACCAGTTCGGTGCGGGATAATTTTTATGGCCCTCAGTGACGACATAACCAACCACTGAAAATCATGTGCGTTTAGGACACTGTGCAGAGGCTTTGTTTTTAGCACTGTTGGTTTTAGTTTTGGGTAGGAGGTTTGATTCTGTGAAATGCCCTGCACACCTTGCTAACTTTTCGGTAAATATTTGTTCTTTGGCTTTCCTGATTTTGTCAAGTGCCGAGCGGTTTCAAGCGATGCGAAGCGGTTTCTGCGCCTGTCCCTATTCTCGCCTCTTCCGCCCCATTGCTTCGTCACACTCTGCTCTATAGTCGTTTGCTCTATGTTCCCGGGATACTCCTCAAGAATTCTCCGTGCGTGCTTTAAAGAACCGCAGTCGGTATAAAATATTTGGCATTCCTCCACTACAGCGTCGATTTCTGTATGTCTTTTTTCAAAGTCACCCCAGAATAAGTTATAAAAGCCAGCGCACCCAGAAAAAGGCACATTTCTAATGCATTGTTCCGCAGACGTAGCGAGAATGGCCGCATTTGAAAATGTTTTTACTCCTCCTAACACATATGCTGTTAAAATTGCGCCTCCCTAGTGCACTAGATCGGGAGGCGGCAAATGTCAGGTCCCTACTTCCCCAATAGCACTTGATCGTCCTTCTTTACCATTCCAGTATTCTTTTATCCTGGCGGTGCCGTCTGAGAGCGCACCGTTATTTCACCTTTTCTTAACTTAGACTTCGTATCAAGAAATATAGTTACTGCGGCTTTGCCACTAACGTAATTTTGTCGACGCATCCTTATGTCTAGAGTAGCTATCAGTATTTCCTGAAAGTGCTCTGTAAATTGTGTCCCTGCTGGAATGAGTAACAACGTAAATAAAATCTAGCATAATATTTTATCGTGCGCTCACAGCTTTCAAAATTAGGTTGTATGCAAGAAGTTATACTAAAAATATGCGTATTCAGCGCCATCATTCACTCAAACCTCGCCCAGTGCCCACCAACATGAGCCTATAAGTGGAGCGCACGTAAAGACATTACATGGTAAACACATTACAGTCCTGACTAGTGTGTGTTGTCTCCGTCTGTTAGCGCCAGTACACTTTTTGCGTAAACCATGTCTTGCCACGACCAACTAGGTCAAATCAATGTCTTGCTGTAAGGACATTGAGTGCTGGGAGTGCCAAACTTATAGTGAGCTTCAGTTTGCCGATACGCCAGTAAAACCAGCGCTTTCGTTATTCGCTACTCGCTGTTGAGCCTACATCATCATCATCATCATCATAATCATCAGCCTTATTACACCCGCTGCAGCATAGAGTTTCTTACTATTAACTAGAGGGAAAGCTGGCGCCCCACCTATGGGAGTTTGCATGGAGCTTCCTCGAGACCAACTGTACCACCATGGGCACTGTAAGCATCATGGGGCGGAGAGCTACCGACCGCAGAACTACAAATTTTGGCCAAAAAATATAGAAAAAAACAAATGTTGTTCGATTATCAAGAATGTCCTAACGTCCAATATCTTGTCTATAAATTATAACAAACGAGCAGGAAAGCACGTAAATGAAAAGTTTGCCCAAAATCAGCGATGGCTTGCTCTAATATTGGCCAAGCATTGCAGACTAAAAAAGCCAATATTTCGTGCTTAAAAGGTGCACTTTTAAAAAGAAATATGTTTTTGAAAAACATTTTGTCTCTTCAACATCTTAAAAGGTTTTTCCACAGCATTTCGGATAACAAAAACCTTTTATTGGCGTCGTGTGCTGTTGCGTTTTCGCTACTATGGCTTTTGCGAACTACTTTTATACCGTAGTCGTCCGCGCCGTGGATACAGAATGGGACATCTCTGTAAAGCTACTCTGTGTTCCTGAAAGAAAAAACCTACTGTCCTGCACCAAGTAGCTCCTCGCCCCATAATGCTTTGCGCGCCCATGGAGGTACAGGTGCACTGCCGCCAGCTTTCCCTCCAGTTAATAGTAAGAGACTCTATGCGCTGCAGGGCAAAGGCCTCTTCCATGTCTTTCCAATTAACCCTCTTTTGCCAGCGTCTTCCACCCTTTGCCCGCAAAGTTCTTAATCTCATCCGGCCACCTAACCTTCTGCCGTCCCCTGCTACGCTTACTTTCCTTATACATTATATCCCGCCTACATTACATCGCACAGTGATGTGCTCGAGCGCCGCCCTTTATACCGCCAGATAACTTTATTGAACTGGTTCTGTAATTTTGCCTTTTGTTATATATAAGAAATTCTACTTTTTCGGGTTTTCGAATAAATATGAAACAGACATGGATCTGGTACTGAGGAATGTTCCATAAAGTGAAGTCGTGAGGACTGTTAGCGGAGAGCATTGGAATGCCTGTGATGGTGTACAGACAGGTCACCCTAATGTGTACTGCGAGTGCCTTCCCTTGTTGCATTATCGTGTCGACGCTTGTTAGACGAGCCCCTGCACTGTCGGGCAGCGCCCGCGTGCCGAGAGCTATGCGTGCTGTCGAGAACGCACACCCTAGGGCTCAGCAGGCCCCCCCCCCCCCCCCCACCCCCCGAGGTGGCTCAGTGGTTAGGGCGCTCGACTACTGATCGGGAGTTCCCGGGTTCGAACCCGACCGCGGCGGCTGCGTTTTTATGGAGGAAAAACGCTAAACGCTAAGGCGCCCGCGTGCTGTGCGATGTCAGTGCACGTTAAAGATCCCCAGGTGGCCAAAATTATTCCGGTGCCCTCCACTACGGCGCCCTTTTCTTCCTCTCTTCTTTCACTTCCTCCTTTATTCCTTCCCTTACGGCGCGGTTCAGGTGTCCAACGATATATATGAGACAGATACTGCGCCATTTCCTTTCCCCAAAAAACCAATTCTTATACTTCTTCTTAGCTCAGCAGACATAGGCGGGCACTAAATGGCTGCTTGGTCCTCTTGACGTGCATGTTGACAGTGATATCGTGAGCGACGTTTCGAATCATAAGCCAGCATGTTTTTTTTTTTTTTCAAGTCAAGTTTATTTCAGCTTTTGTCTTACAAAAACTGTGGGCGACGAAAAAAAAAAGCGGTTCGCAATGACCGCTTGACAAGCTTCGTCACCCGTAGAAGTCGGCAGCATTAGCAGACGCAGTAACACATGAGAGCCATTATACGTTGTTAGACATTGTTAGAGAAAAAAAAAGAAATGACAGGTAAAAACACTTTAACAGACTAACAAAATACAACCTAGTCAATGAACAGTTACCTAAGTGCAGAAGAAGTCGTTTTTGTTAAATTGCTATAGAGAGGGGTGTTCAAACATTTCGGTAGAATATATTTTAGCATCGCTACCGTAGTTTGCTCCGCATCTGGGTATTGCAAACATTCCATGGTCTGTATTTTCTTCTGTGAAATGGATGCCCGGGAACCAAATGGCTCTGACCGGAGCGAGCAATCAAAAAAAGTAATGCAGATGCGCTTTCTCGGATGCTTGCACATCTTAACCAAAAACCAAGACGCGGAACGTTTCATACAGGTGCCACTTATATTCCTTTCATCTGGGCGTGCGCAGCACGTGGGGCTCGTACGACTGAGCGGTGGTTTTTAGTGCTAACGCTCCGTGTAATAGAGAGCGAGCGCTCCGGACTGAAGACGGTAGGTAACAGGGCAAAAAATTACGGGAGTTGGAAGTGCACGCGCTCCCAAAACAGCCGCAGCGGTGTGATTTATGCGCGTAACGTCAGTCGTAGCGTACACTAGGCAGCAGGAACAGTACAGAGATGCACCCGATTATGCGTTCATGTTAATTATTCTCGTGACTGTAAGTTTAAATTAACCTGTCAGATGTAGTACGCGGCTTATGTGCATGCCAGTCAAACCTCAGTTTTAAACTAACGCATTTTTCTTATTCTCTCTTTAAACCATCACTGCGAATGCTAGAAACGGTTATTCTAGGTCCTAGTTACTTTAATTTCTATTATTGAAGTCTGTAACCAGCCAGCTAGAACCTGTATATCGGTTATTTACTAATTTACGAACAGTTATTGCTTGGTCGGGGCATTGAATTTAGAGTTTTTCCTTTATCGCATATACCAGGTTTTGAGTGCTGGTGGATTCGAATCTATTTTTACACCTGAATATTCTCCCGAATTTAACCAGGAAACTATTACGCGTTGCGTTCAAGTTGCAGCAGTTCTATAAGATTGTTTTGAAGAAAAACTATAGATTGACTAAAGCTCTACGGGTGGCTTCATTGTTTTTGACGCATTTAAAATATCGCGTGTAGGTTCTGGGCTACTGTGACATCAACAAAGTTGCTAACTTTATGCGCAGTCCAGATTTATTGTCAACAAGGCGCCAGCTGTGTCCCCATTTTCCTCTCGTAATGCCGACAGCTGCTACTCACGAGAAGAAAATTCTGCGGCCTAGTCCCCGAATGGGCGTGTTTGGGAGTAGAAAGCAAACCAAGCCCAAATGCATCCAGGACGAAGCAATACGGCCGTGTCAGCGATAACGTCCAGCTGTCGTTTCGTTTATTCTGACAGTGTACCAGTCCGTTGACATACCAAAACTACAATAGAAACGAAAGAGCGGTCCAAACCTCATTCTACCCCCTTTCCTTGTCATGCTATACAAAGCCAGTTTCGGGAGCAGCTGCCTTTTTATGTCTACGGCTTACAGCGCTTGTTGCACTGGATAGGCTATTTACGCACTCCTAAAAACAGCGGGTCTCCTTTACCATCCCCGGTATACTGCCCTTCCTTCCACCTGTGCAGCTGTTTCGCGTTTTCCGATACCGAAGTCCAATCACAGCCCAAGAGCAAATCTCTTCGCTTCGGTGGTCGTTTTTTTTTTTGCTTTCTTTAGAGTTTCGGTTTGACGTTTGTTGCGCGCTGCGTTCAGGTAGCCTTTGTAATGAAACGAACGCTGAGCTGTGTGTTCTCGAGGATAGTGGTTAGACGGGAGAGCTGCTAATGATAGTTCATCGTCGGTAGGCGGCGCGAAACAGAAAAAGACAAATGTAGATTACGACACAGAAAAGCGCTGTGTTTGCGTGGTCTTCAACTTTTTTCTTTCGTCTGTTTCGCTCTGTGTGTTTTGGTTTTTCCTTGAGAGCAAAAAAACACAGTGGTCCCCCTTTTTTTTACTCTGTTACAGTGCGGAAAACAAAAGAAGAAAGCTACGGATAAGGACTTGCAAGTAAAGAAATATTAGGATAAACAGTACCTCGAACTTCTGCTAATCACCTTGGGAACGAAACTTCGCTTTAATGCCACGGCTTTTAGGTATGCAGCCTGGAACAGAAGGCAGGAATAAATGCTGTGCAAATGAACAAACATTGTGTCCTTTAAGCTAACTGCACTTTTTGCGTGCTGCTTTATTTAAGCACCTTAAAGGGCGCTGAAAACATTTATTCTGGTTAAGGCACGCTCCGAAAGACAAACCAAAATGACGCATTGTCATGAGAAAGTCCGATAGCATTTGTGCTTAATCATAACTAATCAAGATTGCGTTTGAATGCCTCTCACGTTCTCAGCCAGCGAGAGAAGTGCGGCAATTAAGGAAGTATCTTATTTGTAGAAACTAACTATGTTCTTTACTGGGGAGGGAAGAGGATCAAAGTGCAGTTTATGGCAGATCCGCAGAGGAGAAATGCGCTCCGGCGGAGAAAGCTGGGATTGCACTTAGCTCCGTGAAAATGATTTTTTTTTGTCTCTGAGTATAATTTTATTCTTGAAATATTTCAGAACCCACTGATCCACAAGCAGTGGAAGTGAAATTTGCGTCAGTGTTCGATTCGTCACGATCATCTCAAAAAGGATTCGACGCCGCTCAATTTCCGACAGTAATCTTGTATTTTCTTTGCGCGCTTTATCGATACGGTGTTTCAAATAAAAAAGTCCGTAGATGGGATGTTTTCTTCTCAGCATTTCGCTCTAATCGCTAGAAGCTATCACAATGGAGAGAAACGCCGACAACGCGACGCCTACAGGGTCCGCTGTTCGAATTTCTTTTCAGAGCACTTTTATTTCGGTGATAGCAAAAAAGACCGCCACCGTCTAGAAGACACTGAAGTAACGAGCGTTATCTTTATTGGCCCTGCGTAAAACGAAAGTCTTACCGCATCTAGCGGGGCCAGTAAAGAAAATCTTGGCGGTTCGGAAAAGTAAACAATCTTTTCCACCTAGGAAGCGATCGACGCTTAGCGCCATCTATCATTAAAATTACGATACACGTCTACCCGTTGTCCAGTTGCGTACCCTCAGGATACGTCCCAAAGAAAACTGTTTCGTTTAGGGGTTAATATGCACCTAGAATTTGCCTTGCGGTGCGATATGGTAACGCTTCAATTAGTATTTGCATGTGTACAAGGTTTACCCTATTATTGTATTGTGGTTTTATTTGTATACTACAACCCGTAGGGCTTTATTTTCCTACCAAATTCGGTACACAACTGTCCTCGGATGGGTGCCTCTTGTTGCCGGAGTATATATAGCGGAAAGAATGTATGCATTGTAGACGGCGCTACAAGTCTCAATGCGAGATGTGCTGGTTTCTTGTTGCTGCCACACACGGCCCTGAGTTGTACCAGTCATCACCGTGGTACCCCTGACTCAGGGTGATAGCAGGCCCCACCAAATCTCGGAACGCGAAGAGGAAGAGTTAACGCTCTTAAAAGATGCTAGAGTCGACCATGATACATTCCAGGCCGGCTCTAACGTCACTTTTGTGCCTTAGGTAAAAGCGCGATGACAAGAAATTCGAACAGCGGAGCGTGTAAGCGGCACGTTGTTGGTGTTACTTTCGTTCACTATAGTATATACACGACTTGGCTGCTTGTTACCCTTTACCGATTTTCTCCTTTTGCGGTTTAACTTGCGCCGGACTTATTTTCTTGAGAATGATAGCTCAAAATATTCTTATTGGCCTCGCCACGTCAGATTGATAAGCGGTTATTCCATGATGTCCGTGCTAATGATGTTCCAGGTAATATATTGTTTTGTGTATGCAGCTACTTTATTTCATAATTATGGATGCCCATACTCAATTGTTGACTCATTTTCAATTTTCTCGAAGCCAATCAAAATGTATTCTTGAACAATATGCAAGCTTGTGGAAACAATATCCATGCTTGTGAAACTACCGTTATGGTGCTGCAATTTAGCTCTCCTGATCAAAGAAAGCGGCGAGCAGTTAGCGACAACACCGGGAAAATGAGGTAGTAGGTTTTGCAATCTCCTCTGGCAAGATCATTAAACAATGTTTTGTCGCACGCGGAGAAAAATATCCTTCCACAAGGAGTTGTTTACCGTTTCAGTGAATTTTGACTATAATTTAAGCTATTTAATAAGTGCATTCCACACGAGATAAGAGTTGTTTCCTACTTTGCACTTAAATAGTCACTATAGTCTTCCTTAATTGATTCGCACAAAATGCGGTTTTAAATGGCTGTTTTCAGTTTGCCTTTCACGCACTACCCGCCGCGGTGGCTCAGTGCTTAGGGCGCTCGACTACTGATCCGGAGTTCCCGCGTTCGAACCGGACCGCGGTGGCTGCGTTTTTATGGAGGAAAAAGGCTAAGGCCGTGTGCTGTGCGATGTCAGTGCACGTTAAAGATCCCCAGGTGGTCGAAATTATTCCGGAGCCCTCCGCTACGGCACCTCTTCTTCCTTTCCTCTTTCACTCCCTCCTTTATTCCTTCCCTTACGGCGCGGTTCAGGTGTCCAACGATATATGAGACAGATACTGCGCCATTTTCTTTCCCCAAAAACCAATTATTATTATTATTATTATTCATACACTTAGCGTGCGAGAGTGCCCGTGCAATTTGTTCAAGAAAATCAGTACTAGATTTTGATCCAAGAAGCCAGTGACCACTTTGCCGCGTCGTTCCAACAGTTCCAATTTAAATGATGCACGCTGTTTTAAAGAACATTGTGTGTCACGGAAGGGAGGAAGGAAGGAAGGAAAACTTTTATTGAGCTCTAGAGAGTAGGTGAGCAATTTGGCGGAGTCATATGGTGTCTTCCGTCTTCTTAGCAATGGTCGTCTGCCCCTAGTCCAGGGCTCCGCTGGATGTCGCTGCTAGCTGTGCTCGCCGGATCAGCCCAAGTTGGACGTCCTTAGGGTCGCTGGAGAGCATTTATTCCCACTGCTCCGCACTCGGGTTTGGTATTTTTTGGGCCACCTGTATTTTCTGGCAGGCGCACGTTATGTGATAGAGCGTAAGTTTTTCATGGCACCATGGGCATTTGTCTGCGTATTGTGTGGGTTGTATTTTGTTTAGTGTATTTAGATTCGGGTATGAGCCCGTCTGTAGCAGCCTCCAGGCGACGGCGTCTTCTTGGAGAGAGATTTATGTGGTGGGGGTAGCTTTTCCTGCAGCCTTTGTAGTGGTTTAAGATTGCAGAGTAATCTCTCGGGACAGGTTCGGCTTCCTCGAGGTCGCTTGTGGGGGGAGCACGGTAGAAAGTGTACCCTCGAGCTACCCTGTCGACCGCTTGGTTGCCTTCCACTCCCGCGTGTCCCGGCGTCCATAATATCGTATGTTTTATTGGTTCTTCTTCTTCTGTGCTTTGTTTGGGTCGGTCCCGAGAGCGGAGTATGCGGAGCGCTTCGTGACCTATTCTGCCCAACATGAAGTTTCGGCATGCCGTTTGAGAGTCGGTGCGTATTGTTAAGGATCGCTTTGCCCGGTAGCCCTCCGCTGCCGCTAGAGCGACGGCCACTTCAGCCTCGAACTACCGTGCAGTCCCGTAGCGACGCGCTGATGATTTCCCGCATGTCCGAGTTTATCACAGCCGCTACCGCGTTGGGGTTCTTTTGTCCCGTCCTTCTGGAGTATGTGGCTGCGTCCACATACACCGTTGTTGCCTGGGGGGCTAGTGTATTTTGGATGTACTCGGCTCTCGCCTTTCTATGTTCTTCGTGTAGGTTGGGGTCCATGTTCTTGGGGATGGGGGTCACTCTAATTGTGCTCCGTATGCCGTCCGGGATAGTCGCGGTTCACTGGATTTCTTTTATTTGTTCGTTGCATCCGAACTTTTGCAGAAGCTCCCTGCCGGACGAAGTATGCTGTAGTCTCTGCAACTGGGCGACGTGTTGTGCCTCTCTCAGTTCTTGAAAGTTGTTATGAAGTCCTAGTGCTAAAAGCTTCTCTGTGGATGTGCATTGCGGTAGATGGAGCGCTGTTTCTTTATGCATTGCGTATAATCTCATCAATCTGTTGGATTTCGCTTTTGATTGGGTTGTAGTATGGAAGACTGTAGGTGACTCGGCTGATCACCAGGCTCCTGACCAGCTTTAGCGTGTCTTCTTACATGCCCGAGCGTTTATGGGAGACGCGCGTGATAATGGGGGCAACTTCTAGGGTGGAAGCTTTGAGTAGAGCAAGTGCATGTGTACACCGTTGGTTTGATTGTATCCACATGCCCAAGATTCTTATGAGTGTTTTCTCTGGTATGGGCTTTCCCTCTAGGTAGACGTTGAGCCTAAGTTCGTCGCTGTTCGGGACTGCGGTTTTGTTTCCCTCTCCAGACTTTGAGCAGTTCTGATTTTTCGGTGGAGCATGCTAGCCCTCTCGCTTTTACGTAGTTCTCTATGCAGGTCGCGGCCTCCTGTAGTCTTTCTTCCTTCCCTTTAAGTGAGCCTGTATTTGTCCAGATGGTGATGTCGTCGGCATACATGGCATGGTGTATTCCTTCGACTTCCTTAAGTTGTTTTGCAAAGCTGATCATTGCAACGTTAAAAAGCGTAGGTGAGATGACCGAGCCCTGGGAAGTTCCCTTGTTAGGGGTGTGGAAGTTCTCCGAACGGAGTTCTTCCAGCCCTATCGTCGCTGTTATATCTGAGAGGAAAGCTTTGACGTAACCGAAGACCCTCCTGCCGCAGTGCAGGCCGTCCAGGCCTGTCAGCATGGCTTCGTGGCTTACGTTGTCAAAAGCTCCTTTGATATCCAGCGCCATTATTGCGTTCTCTCCGTCCCTAGGGGCGTTACTTAGCACTCTTTCTTTGATTTGTAGAAGTACGTCTTGGGTCGACAGCTTCGCCGTAAATCCGAACATACTGTGGGGATAGAGTTCGTGATCCTCCATGTATTGTTGTAGCCTTAATGTTACCACTCTCTCGTACAGCTTGCCGAGGCACGATGTGAGGGAGATGGGTCTTAGATTTTCGATTTGTAGCTTTTAACCCGGTTTTGGAATCATAACCACCTCTCTATGCTTCCAATCCTCGGGAACGATCTCCGCTGCCCAGTGCTTGTTGAGGAAATCGGTTTATTCTGCGACTAGCTCGTCACTGAGGTTGCGGATGAGTGCGTTGTTGATTTTGTCCGCACCCGCTGCCGTATTCCTAGATGTGCTTCGAATTGCTGTATAGACTTCTCGTGGGATGGGTCTATCTAGGTTTGAATTTTCTTTCCCCCGATAATCTCTTGCATAGGTTCTCGGGTTTGTGTCCCCGAAGCACTTGATGCGCACTTTGTCCAGGAGTTCATCATCGGTTCCTTCGAACCGATGTATTAATCGGTATATTGCTTTATTGTTTTCTGCTTTGGTTTTGGTCGGATCAATGAGCGTTTTCAGGATATGCCATGTCCTAACTGTGCTCAGAGTTCCGTTGAGGGACTCACTGAATTGCTGCCAGTTCGTTTTCGTCAACTGTACTGCGTACTCCTCTGCTTTCGTTGTAATTTCTGCTATTTGAAGTTTGAGCTTCCTGTTGTGTTTCTGTTTCTTCCACCTCTTGATTAGACCACGTCTGGCTTCCCATAGCCTAAGGAGCCTGGCGTCTACTTCGGGTGTCTGTGTTGTTCTCTTGATCTCTTCGGTGTGCTCATTTTGCCTTTGCTTGAGTATGTTTCCCCATTCTTCAATCGACTTAATCCCTCCTTTGATGAGGTGTTCGTCGCGTGCTTCTCGAAAGGCGTTCCAGTCTGTGATTTTAGCCGTGCCTAGTTGCCGCTTGAGTCGGTCGGAGGCCACTTGGGTTTTGATTATGTAGTGGTCACTCCCCAGATTTTCCATCAGGTTTTCCCATTGCGCCTGTCCTGGACCCTTAATGAAGGTGAGGTCCGGGCAGGTGTCGATACTGACACTGTTGCCTATTCTGGTCGGAGTTTCTGGGTCTGTGAGTAAATTGTAGCCTGCAGTTTCTGCCGCTTCCGCTAATGTCTTTTCTTTAACATTGAAATTCTTGTATCCCCAGCTTTTATCCCGGGCATTAAAAACGCCTAAGACGACTAGCGTGTTGCCCTTTTCCAGTTTGCTGGCGCCTTGAAAAAGCTCTCGGATATTGGCTTTCCTCTGTTTCGACAGGCTGTAGGTATTAACGATGAAAATGCTGCCCCTTACGGCGCGGTTCAGGTGTCCAAAGATATATGAGACAGATACTGCGCCATTTCCTTTCCCCAAAAACCAATTATTATTATTTCCTCTGTTTCTGTGGAATAATTTCTACGATCACATGCTCTATGTCCGTTTCAGCTATCCTGTCGTGGCTTATGGCTATGATCGCTTTGTTGACTAGGATTGCCGTCCTTCCTTTTTCCTGTGTTTCGTAGCACGTGTATCCTCCTAGGGTTGGGGTGATGCCCGTTTCCTAAAGCACTATAATGTCGGGTGGCGTTTGCTGTGTGTTAATGTACTGTTGAAGTAGGTCTTGCTTCCTCCTATAGCCTCTGCTGTTCTATTGCCGAATTTATAGGTTTTCTTGTTTGCTTAAGGTTTTGTTGGCCATGTTTAAGCTTCCGTGTTGGCTGTTGTCGTGTTGGCGAGGGTTTATACGCCTTCTCTCTAATATTTTCAGTGGATTTTTGCTTGCGGATTGAGCTCCGTATCTCTATAATTTGTAGTTGCATCTGTTGCATCATCTGCTGCATCATCTGCTGCATCATCTGCTGCATTTCAGCTTTGAAGTTGTTGAAATCCTCATTGCCTGCTTGTGGCGAGGGTGGCGTTTGGATTTGCTCGGGTTGCGACTGCGGAGGGCTAATTGGTCTCTGTTCCCTAACTGCCTTCGTGAGCTCGGCTACCTGGCGTTCTAGCTCGCTCTGTCTGACACGGACGAGCTTTAGTTCGCGTCTTAGGGCTGTGATAACCTTGTTCGCGTCCTCCTGCTGCTTGGGCGCGTTATTGTTTTTTGTATTTGTGTTCTGTTAAGCTTCCCCATCCGAGTGCGGAGCAAACCAAGGATTTCCTGCTCCCTAGCTCTTCTTGACTCCGGAGTTCCTTGCGGGTTTCTTCTGCTTTTGCTGCTGTTGCTGCTGGCCAACCAGGGGCACCAGGGGCGGGAAAGACCGTGAACGGCTCCTCGACCGGCTCTGTGACGCCCGGGATCTCGAACGGCTCCGCGAGGTCTCCCACCTAGAGCTGAACCACCGCCGATTATTTCCGCCGTCGTCCCGACTGCATCGTCTGCTGTCGTGGCTGCCGCCGCCGCCTCCTCCGCAGCCGTGGCTGTTGCACAGTTCTCTGGTCTTCTTCAGTTTGTTCTTGCACTCCTTGGCTCCGGTGACATGGATGCCGCCGCAAATCAAGCATTTGGGTGTGCATTGGTGGCCCTCCGCCGGAAGTTGCGTGCCGCATTGCTTGCACGCCTTGACTTCCGGATTCGGGCACACGTCTGACCGATGGCTTGTTGACAGCAGATGTAGCATACCTGCCGCGTGGGGCGATACGGGTAGCACCACATCTCGCCTCCGTAATAGATGACTTGCTTCGGGACTTGCTTCGGGACTATGGGACCGTCGAAGGTGATGACGGCCGACATGGATTGTCCTAGCATTCGAGCGCTGTGGATTTTAACTCCTTGAGTGCGCACTCGTAGGTTGGCTTTCAATTCTTCCGGCGATGTCCCGGGGTCCACTACGTGTATCACACCGCGGCGAGTGCCTTCCGGGGCTGCCACGTAAGCATTTACTTCGTATGAGCTTTCCCCCAAAGTGAGACTGGAAATGCGTTTCACGTGTTGGGCGGCCATCTCGCTTCCCGTGCTCACTGTTACGATGTTCGAACCGGTGCGAAGCCTGATGATCAGATCTCCTTTACATTGGTGGTTGCATGCTACCGCTACGGCGCGTGCTACTTGATGAGTCTGGAGCGACTTGACTGCAAGTCCCTTCGGTCGCAGAATGATCTTGAAATCGTCTTTGGGGAGTGGTGGCAGCCTCAGCCTAAACCGCCGCGGCCCTCCCTTCCCGTCGCTGTTCGAAGTAGCGTCATCTGTCGCATGAGCTTCCAACGGAGCATTGGCCGGAGTTTTTCCGCCGAGGTCACCTTGAGCGGTCGGTAGAAAATTCCCGAGAGTGTTCCGTTCGTTCTTCCGTTGGCGTGTCTTTTGGCGTTTGGACAGGGCCAATTCTCAATTTGCTTCGTCTTGCCTTGGGGTGTCTTGTTGCTGTTCTCGCATGGCGTCATCCTCGATTTCCCCGTCTGCTGAGTTCTCAGAGTCGGTGGCGCCGAGGTAGTCCTCGCCCATTTCCTGGGCTTCCAATAAATTCTGGGCTGGTCTGCTCGTTGTCGGTTCAAAACTTGGGTAATTCGTGGGGCGGGGACCCGTACCGGGCTGCATCGTCGCCTCGGGGCGAGCCGGGGTGCCCGGGAGCGCCCGTAGTCGAGCTAAGCCTCGTGAGGCCTAGCGCCCGCTCGGCCACCTGGAATCTTCCAAGTCCGGTAAAAAAACAAAACTTGGTCCCACAGTCTTGAATTCGGTGTCCCAGTGGTCCAGCTTGTGTTTTCTCTAAGCTCCTGCCAAAATCTGGGGGCCTTGTGGGTTGTGAAGTGAAGTAAAAATCTGCGGAGCCCATGCGGCGCACGTCCGCACTGCACCGCAGCTCACGGTCAACCCACTGTGTCACGGATCTCCCCGCAGAGCACTCGGACCAAAAAAATGGACTAGGCGACAGGTGTACCCACACAGACGCACATTTAATACACCCTACATGACACACACACTAGCAAACAAAACTTATTAACAAACTAACACAAAACACAGACTATCAATACACACGGCCCGAGAACACCGCTACCAGCGTCTACTACTAGCGTTCTACTGTTAGCGTTGGGCGTTCGTGCTCGCGGTTGGCTCGGTGCGGCTGCTGCGTTGCATGGATTCAGTAGCTGAAGTCGAGGCGGCGTTCGACGTGCTTGGGCTGGCGTCGCTGGCTGCGTCGTATAAGCTCCCGGTCCAAGCGCCCGTGGAGGTGATGCCGGTGTTGTTGGCGTGGGGGGCACCACCCGGATGGGTGGCAACAGCGCTGGAGACACCCCTGGCCGTAGCAGGTGGTAGCGTCCTGCTTTGACTGCCCGGAACGGGCTCAGTAACAAGAATACCACGGTGCGAAGCCCTAGAACTCAAGCTCACCGGAGCCGTAGCCATCGTTACTCTCTTCTAGCCGAAGCGCCCCTGACTCACCGGAGCCTCCGCTTCTGTGTACCCCACCTCCCCCCCCCCCCCCCCCGGCCCAGCTCTCCCTCGCGCTTTTATAGCCTTGACGTTAGTTCACGTAATCCTTGTCGTCGTGCTCTTCTTCTTCTCTTCTCTACCAATCAACTTTTCCCACCTCATCGAATACTTCTGTTCCATCTTTATTCTTGGGTTAATCCACGTGATCCTTGTCACCATCCTCGTCGTCTTCTTCAAACAATTTCATTCATACTTTTATTTCAGACTCTCTATTATATGTGACATTGTGACAACGAAAATGGGACTGATATTTACATGCTGCACACACTGCAGTATTAAATCCCATTATATGCAGGCCGTAGTCACACTGCGCGCTAATTGAATATGTTGAAATGTATAAATCGACGGCACAAAGTTTTTTACAGTGGGAGCAGTGTCTGACTCAACTTAATTACAGGTTTGCGAGACAGCATTTCTGACCTCTAAACTTAACAAATATTTACATTGTTTTAGAGAACACAACAAGGATGAAACTACATTGAAGATAAAAATGCATAAAAAGCAATGTTTACGCGCTTCTACTTCGGATTTTCTGTGACTGATATTAAAAAATGGATTCTTGAAAATTGGTCGAATCGATCGCTTCTGCGCAGACACTCATATGCAAGCCTTTGCTCATAAGAACAAGTATGTCGTTTTACGTTTAAAAAAAAAACAACTTCTAAAAATACAAGGTATATTAAGTTGCTTTCCTCTTATTGTCTCCCGCAGTATTCCGCGTTGGTTTGACGCGCAGGTCATCAGGTCATATACGGGTTTATTTCGTTATATCGCTCCTCCCAATCTTTTCCTTGAAGGAGTTTAAAAAAAGGGGCTTGAAATTGAAGTTATGCTAATGATATACAAGGATGGCTGCCGCTGCGGTAAGTGCAACGCTGTGGGTGTGAATGCCCTTTTCTTCATCCTTTGCATAAGACACCGATCTCACGAGTATAAAACAAGGAAGCCAGTTGGCCCAGAACCCTACAATGGCATTTTGGGCACAGCAGTGTTTTAGCTCATAAAAAATTTGCGTCGTAAGTGTTGGGTGCCGTGAAACAAATCGTAATAGGAAAAAACTGGCGCTCTCTCACTTTTTTCATTTATTGATCCCTTAAAGGCCCGAAGGCATTACATAAGGGGTTATTATCGCAAGGTATTATCGTTGTAATAAGGCAAGTGCGAAAACAACGCTCTTCAAACGTTGTGGTCCTCGGAAAAAGCGTGGAAACCAAAATCGAGGGCAGAGGCAGGGAAGCCATTCGCCGTCGTCAATCATGCTCAGAAGCAGGGACGGCGAAATACTAGTCACAAGGATTGGTTGCAATGCATTATGCATGAAGAGTTTTTCATGCGAGCACGTCAGTGAGGTCTTGATACTCACACAGTCGCAAGATCTATGTTTACAGTATTGTTGCTTTTACGCCGTCAGCTTCCTGTTGGAATTATTGTAGACCTCTGTGTTCAGTAAAAACATTTCACAACGCTGCGTTTAAGAAGTAAAAAAGGAGGGACAACAATAAAATGAATTCGCAGAATGTAGTATCGTTCCGATTTAAGCCACAACCTCCTACCTTTCATGGTGCACTGAATGAAACTGTCCGCGTTCCTGTGGAGGCGTTATCATGCATGCTCTTCGGTACCACCAGTCAGGAAGTTCAAGCCAAATGCGGTTGCTTATACGTAGACAGCTCAAAAAGTTCGTAGTGCTTACTTCCTAGTCTTTTAGCAACCATGCCAATCCATATTTTGCTTTGAAGGCAACGTCGCATTGTAGCTTTTGTGAATTAAGGTCTGTGATCTCGCTGGAGTTAGCACTCAATGTAGGGATAAAGCGACAGCTAAAAATGCAGGATATTTCATCCGATCTGTGGAGTGCATACAACGACATAGATTAGTGTGGTACAGACAAGACGCTGTCCGTATGTGCGGGCTGCCGTCGAATCCTTTAGCGGCCGAAATAGCGGTACAATCTAGGGCAACAATTGTTCCGTTTCACCAAATCCGAACACAAATAAGTAATACCGCTGGTCGATGTCCATATTCGCTTGAAATAGACAATAGCCACCCGCACCACTATTGCTTTCCAAGTCTAGAGGTAAAATTCTGTGATTATTTACCCCTAAGACTATATCGCTTTCTGCACAGTGGTCAGTATGCTTTTAGCAGCGCAGCCCTGGTGTATATATCAGGTGGAGGCGACTTATATCAATGTTTACAGTGCGGTTCTCCGTGTTTGGCAGTTCAAAATAGGTCTATCTTGCCACTCGTTTTATGTTGTCAGACAGAGTACCGCTTTCAAATATATCTCACGCCTGCGCATGTAAATCTGATCAGCCGGCAATTCTACTGGGGGCGGACAGGTTCTAAAGGTATGCTAGCACGACAATGGCTTTTCTGTGCAGCAGCGTATTCTGCCTGAGATTAAAAGAAATGTGTAGACAATGGTAGCCTCACAGACAGAAGCTGAAAAAAACGGATAAAAAAAAGGTGGACGATGAAGTTGCTGAGTGCTGGACAGTCAAAGTGGCCTCCGTGTCACCTTCCAGAGTCCGAAATGGGATAATGAGCAGGCAAACACTCACGTTCAAGTAGTGGCAATCGTTACATGCTTGCCTTAAGCTTCCTTTTCAAGACAATAGGAAAAAAGAAAAGGGAAAGAAAAGTTTCAACTCAACCCCTCAGGCACTTTCACACCCTCTTCCCGCGTCGCGGTGTGCTCATCGAAGAAGTCACCCTTTGCCGATGCACAACGTCTGCACTCGCCATCAGCGTGTCGAGACAAAATGGAGAAACTTCCTATTGCAACAGCAAAAAATTGGAATTGCTTTTCTGCAAACAGCGCCTTCCCAGATGTCGGCGAAGCCCCAGCACACGCTTCGCCCTGTAAGAGGGATAGGGATGTTTTGTATGCCTCCACACCGTATAGTGCCGGAAAGGATGAGCCATTCATTTACCGTGCAACGCCCTATACACTAATTAACGATCCCCCGAAGTGTCCGCACCCGAATACCTTGTTTGGAAACGCTACTAAATGCGCAGTCTATCTCTTGGTAACAAGGAAAAGAATACTGACATTTTGCCTGGGTAAGAAACAGATGTACAGTGATGAGAGATTGAGCTAATTCAGGTTTGTGAAAAACTAGCAACAAAGAAAAAACCAGTTCTTTCCCTGTATATCCCTGGCCTCAACAACTAGCACTTGTACTAGCGAAGAATCCCCGCGCTTATATGCGCAATTTCTTTGTTCGATGCAAGTAGATGCTTGTAATTTGACTTAACCGGTCAGTCTATTCAAAACATGCCGGCAAATTAGTCTTTCAAAGCTCAATATCTGCGAGATATCGATCACACCGGTATTTATTCAAAAGGAGCCATCTGCTCGAAAAAATAGCGTGTTCTTTATTCTTCAGCACAGCGCTTGCAGCCCTGAACAACAAGTATTTTAGATGACTTGATGTTATCTACCTTAAAGAACTCTTTTACGTTAGCTCAGTTAGCGGACTTCCAGTGCGGATCCCAATATCAAGACCTGACGCTGCGTGTGGGCTTCGCCCTTTGGCGCTGGAGCTCACACTTTCAGCGTGGAACACGGGAGAGTTTTGCAACCTCCGCCTCAAGGCACTGGACCCTGGACTGCGCCTTTCTTCCACGTAACTTAGAATGTCGCGAAGCAACATTGTTATGCCGTTTATGGATCGGTATTGCTTTTACCAACCACCATGCTTTCCGGCTGTGGTTGTGAGGAGACCATCGCTCATCTTCTCTGTGAGTGCCCTGCATTTGCGAGTGCAAGACATACACTGTGTTGTGCCCTAGACCGCCTCGATCCTCGCCCATTAACAGGGCAAAAGATCCTCGGTCCGTGGCCACAGCAGTCGACTGCCCTCAAGGCATACAAGGCACTCTTTGCCCACTTGAGAGCGACTGGATTGAGTGGCAAATTGTGACAGCGTTGTGCGTGTGTGTGTGTGTTATGACTTTTTCCCCTTCTCTCTTCCTCATTTTAGTCCCCTAAATCCTCTTCCCCAGTGCAGGGTAGCCAACCGGAACCTCTCTCTGGTTAACATCCCTGCCTTTGCCTCCTCTTTATCTATCTATCTACGTTAGCTCAGAAAACTAGAAAATAAGCAAACTCTGATGCTCGATCAGCCGTGGCTCACGCTGATAACAAAGCCTTCGTTTATTGTGTCCTACACACGGATTTCATTGCTCTTTGTCTTTGTTCTCCAAAGTAACACAGACGAAAAGGACTGAAGAGCTGAAGAGCCCTCGGTATTGAAACAAAGTTCTTTGTGCGCAAACTATTGCGCCTTTATCATGGCGCTCGAGACAAAAGCGACGTGCATCAATATATTGCAAGATGGAAAGCGGGGCCCCTAACTCCAAGATTTATTTCATATTTTACAGGAAACACGAAGTTTATCAGAACAAAAGAACCATTCCACGCACAGACCGGCCATGTGCTTATTAAGAGATCCTATGTTCAATACAGCTTGGAAAGTTTCGAAATGCAAAGCTTCGTTTCATTTGTAACTGGAGGGTGCGAACCCCTTTAACTAAAAATGTTTCGATACAAAACAAAGGTCTGTTCCATTCATCCCCAATTAACCCTGTCTGCCGACAACTGCAAGTCCTTTGTAGTATCCCTGAGAGACACAAAGCCGAACTTCACACACTATCAGAACGAAAATATCTAGAAACTTTCTTGACTCCATTGTTGACTCAAATTTATTTATTTCGTGACAGTGAAGAGTGAGGTAATGTGAAAAAAAAATAAATTTCAGTGAACAATGCCGTCAAGAGAGCTTCTTGAACTCTTCGTTCATATGATGCTTGTAGTGCTGCTTTCCTTCTGTCATGCGTAGCACAGAAATGGTCGTTATGAATTTTAATCAGGCTCAAAAATAAAAGTATACGTAAATATTAATCAAAAACTGTCGCTATCAGCTCACAACTAATCCTTCTATCTTGAAGTTATTTATTTTTTTAAATTAAACATTTCTTTGCTGTTAAAGCGACAATATTGTAACGAATAGTACACCAAAAGCACTCGGGGGACCAAGGAGCTACACAGCCGGTAGAGCGAGCACGAGCAGGAAGAAGATTTTCTTCGTCCTCTGCTTCTATCGCCTGAGTTCCCTTCGTCCTCCTCTTCTATCACCTGTGTCATTGCTCCCTCCCCTGCAGCATCGCCCCGATGCGGCCATCGTGCGCTAGAGTGACGAGCAGAAAGCGAGCGTGCTAGGGTGAGGCACGAGGATCACAATATAGAACAGGGCACAGCGGTCAGCCTCAAGTTCAATCGGGTGGTCGGTCGTGGTACGGCTTCATACGAACGACGTGCACAACGTCGGTAAGCTTGCGTCTGTGGGATGAGCTGGCTTGGGTGGCGGGTTGAACTTCGTAGGTGACGTCGCTAATGCGGCGGAGGACACGGTATGGGCCGAAGTATCGACGGAGTAATTTTTCAGACAGCCCGCGGTGACGAACGGGCGTCCAAATCCACATATAGTCGCCTGGCTCGTAGGCAACGAAGCGCCGTCCCTGGTTGTAGCGGCCAGCGTCTAGTTGCTGTTGACGGTGTATGCGCTGCTTTGCCAGTTACCGCGCTTCTTCCGCACGCTGCACAAAAGTGGCGATGTCGAGGTCAGGGTCAGTCTCGCAGTGGGGTCAACAGGCAGCATAGCATCCAGCGTAGTAGTAACTCGACGGCCGAAGACAAGCTGGAAGGGAGTGAGCCGCGTTGTCTCCTGCAGTGCCGTATTGTAAGCGAATGTAGCGTATGGCAGAATTTGGTCCCAGGTTTTATGCTCTATATCCACGTACATGGAAAGCATGTCGGCCAGAGTTCTGTTGAGCCCTTCCACCAAGCCATTGGTCTGCGGGTGGCACGCCGTCGCACGTCTATGGCTGGTGTGCGTCAGTTTCAGCACAGCCTGGGTTAGGCGGGCTGTGAAAGCTGCCCCACGGTCAGTAATAATGACCGCAGGGGCGCCATGACGCAGGACGATGCTGTGGACAAAAAACTCGGCTACTTCGGCAGCAGTTCCGCTCGCAAGCGACGTGGTCTCAGCATAACGTGTCAGTAGTCCGTCGCAACAGCGATCCACCGTTTTCCAGTGGATGACTTCGGGCAGGGGCCAAGGAGATCCATTCCAACTTGTTGAAAAGGGATCTTCGGTGGCGCTATTGGCTGAAGAAATCCGGCTGGTTTCATGGGTGGAGACTTCCGGCGTTGGCAGTCGCGGCAGGTTCGCACGTAGGTCTGCACTGATGGAAGTAATTTGGGCCAATAGTACTTCTCCCGAATCCTTGACAGCGTGCGACTGACTCCCAAGTGGCCGGCGGACGGCTCGTCGTGACAAGCGCTCAAGATGTCAGGTCGTAACTGGGTGGGCACCACGAGTAAAAATGTTTCGGTGGACTTTCCAAAGTTGCGCTTGTAGAGAACGCCATTTCGCATGGTGAAGGATTGCAGGCCACGACGAAAAACACGCGGAACCCGACCACTGTGACCTTCCAGGTGCTCGATGAGCGGCGCTAGCTCCGGGTCCGTGCGTTGAAGCTGAGCCACATGGGATGGCCTAAGAGCACAAATGAAAGGAAGATCTTCGGTGATTTCTTGCGGAGCGTGGTCCACGGGCGCGCGTGATAAGCAATCCGCATCTTGGTGCTGCCGGCCCGACTTGTAAACGACAGTCACGTCGTACTCTTGCAAACGGAGGCTCCACCTAGCCAACCGGCCGGACGGATCTTTAAGGCTTGCCAGCCAGCATAACGAGTGATGGTCGCTGACAACACGGAAGGGTCGTCCGTACAGGTATGGACGAAACTTGCTGATGGCCCAGATCACCGCAAGGCATTCTTTCTCTGTCGTCGAATAGTTCGCCTCCGATCGCGAAAGTGTTCGGCTCGCGTAAGCTATAACGCGTTCCACGCCGTCCTGCCACTGGATAAGTACCGCCCCAAGGCCAACATTGCTGGCATCGGTGTGTATGTCGGTGGCGGCGTCTTCATCGAAATGGGCGAGTATCGGGGGGGGGGGGGGGGGGGGCTGTGTAGGCGGTTGCGGAGCTCCTGAAAAGCTTCTTCTTGGTCGCTTCCCCACAGAAAGGGTATTCCGTCTCTAGTCAGTGCTGCCAACGGGTCAGCTATTCTGGAGAAATCGGGCACAAAGCGTCGGTAGTAAGAACAGAGGCCCAGAAAACGTCGAAGTGCCTTCTTGTCGGTTGGGCGCGGAAAACTGGAGACGGCAGCAGTCTTGTCGGGGTCCGGGAGAACGCCTTGTGCGCTGACAACATGGCCAAGGAAGCGAAGTTCCTTGAAACCAAAATGACATTTCTCGGGCTTGATCGTTAGTTGCGCGCATTTCAGGGCTCGAAGCACGATGCGCAGCCGGTCCGAGTGTTGATCGAAGGTAGGCGAGAAAATGACGACGTCGTCCAAGTACACCAAGCAAGACTGCCACTTCAGATCGGATAAAACGGTGTCCATCATACGCTGGAACGTGGCCGGCGCCGAGCAAAGACCAAACGGGAGCACCTTGAACTCGTTTAAACCGTCTGGAGTCACGAAAGCCGTCTTCTCTCGGTCTCTCTGGTCCACCTCTATCTGCCAGTATCCGCTTTTAAGATCTAATGAGGAGAAGAACCTGGTGTCACGTAATCGGTCGAGGGCATCGTCAATCCTGGCAAGCGGGTAAACGTCCTTTTTGGTCATGTTTAGTTTCCGGTAATCAACACAGAATCTCAAGGTGCCGTCTTTCTTTTTGACGAGGACCACGGGCGACGCCCATGGGCTTGTTGACGGCTGAATAACATCGTCTGCAAGCATTTCATCGATTGGCGTTTTAATGGCTTCGCGTTCCTTAGGAGAAACACGGTATGGGCGCTGGCATACAGGCGGCGTGGCCTCGTCTGTGATGATGCGATGCTTGGCGACAGGTGTACGACCGACCCTGGAGCTGGTGGCGAAGCAATCTGCAAAATCTGCTAGAAGAGCAGACGGAAGATTCTTCTGCTCAGGTGCCAAGTCCGGGCTGATTTTCACGGTCTGCAGGGCGTGGCATGGTGCGGCCTCGTCTTGAATGCTGGCCGCGACGGCGCATAAATCAGGCAACACAGTAACTTCGTGAAGTAAGGCAACAGCCGTGTCCCTGGCGAGGTGCTGAACCTCGTTGGCGAAGTTCGTGAGTAGGACACTAGTACAACCGTTATGCAACTGGACGAGGCCTCGAGCGACGGCTATTCCCTTCGCGAGCAGCAGCGGGAGGTGGCTGTCCGCGATACCCTCGTAATCGTGGAACAAGTCATGTCTCACGAGAACCAGGACGCTAGACCGTGGTGGCACCATCACGTCATCGTCGACTATACGCAGAGCGTTGATTCCCGGATCTCTGTCGGTATGCGCCACGGCCTGTTTCGTCGAGAACGTGATCCGGGCTTCGTTCAGATCAATGACAGCGCCGTTCGTCTGCAGAAAGTCGAGGCCCAGGATCAAGTCCCTCGAACACTCGGACAGTACCACGAATTCACAGACGTACAGAAAACCACGGATGCCGACCCTTGCAGTACACTTGCCAGCAGGGGTAATCAGGTGGCTCCCAGCAGTACGAATGCTCGGCCCAGACCATCGCGTCAAAACTTTCTTTAATTCTTGGGCGAGGGCACGGCTCATTACGGAGTAATCGGCACCGATGTCAAGTAAGGCGGAGACGTCGACTCCATCAATTGTTACGTACAAATCGGAGGTAGCGTTTCGGATGCTGTCGCTTCCTGCCCCCAGCGAAATGGCGTATCGGCGTGATGGTGGCGGAGGATCTTCACATTTCCCTACAGCAGCGGCCTTGCCTCCGGAGGCCGCCGGCATTAGTTTTCCCGGCGTGGGCTGGGCGAACGGCGTCCGGAATAGCTTTGCGCTCCGCGGGGACTTGGAGAACGGTAGCGCATTGGGGACGGTGATCGAGACCCGCGGCGACCGGATGTGACGAGATTCTGCGGCTCCAATAGGTGAGAGGCTATCTCAAGTGGCCTTTCGCCATTGCGAGGGCAGGGGTCGTCCGGGGCGAAACCCCGCAGGCCCACGCGGCGGTACGGGCACGCCCTATAGAGGTGACCCGCCTCGCCACAATGATAACAGAGGGGCCGACGGTCTGGGGCGCGCCACACTTGACTCTTACGCGTCCGCTCGTAGGCTGGCAGAGCGGGGTCACGAGGGGGACCCGGTGGCCGCACTGATGGAGCCGCGGCATTGATGGTGTAGCCCGACGTCGGAGCTTGACGGAGTACAGATGCGTACGTGGGTCTTGCGTCAAACTGGGGGGGTACCTCAGATGCTTGTTGTTGGGCTGCGAGGCGCACCTCGTCGCGGACGACGTCAGTCAGCGACGCGAAGGATGGCATGTTAGAAGGCGTCCGAAGGGCTTGGAGTTCCTCCCGGACGACGGAACGGATGAGTTCGCGTAAGTCGTCCGGGGCGCTTCCGAGATGCATAGAACAGGTGTCTGGCCCGAAGGCGTTGACGTCACGATTGTATTGGCGGGCTCGTTGCTGTAGAGTCTTCTCCATGGTGACCACCTCGCTGAGAAACTCGGCCACAGTGCGCGGTGGGCTGCGCACGAGTCCCGCGAATAGCTCCTGCTTGACACCACGCATTAAATGGCGAAGCTTCTTGTCTTCCGACATAGAGGGGTCCGCGCGCTTGAAAAGGCGGGTCATGTCCTCAAAGAACATGCGGACACTCTCGTTCGGGCGCTGGTTGCGCGAGTGTAGCGCAGCTTCAGCTCGCTCCCGGCGGCCGGCGTTTGGAAACGTGGCGAGCAGGTTGCGGCAGAAGGCCTCCCAGGATGGAAACGAAGCCTCATGGTTTTCGAACCATGTCCGCGCCCACTCTTCGAGAGCGAAATACACGTTGTGGAGCTTCCGCCCATCGCTCCACCCGTTGTAACGGGCGACACGCTCGAATGTCTCGAGCCAGTCCTCGGCGTCCTCGAACACGTCGCCATGAAAAGACGGGGGTGTTCGTGGCTGCTGGCACAGGATGTGAGCTGGGAGCCTACTCTCAGTTAACATGGCAGCTGGCTCCTCCGACGTCCGAGGCTGTGTCGTCCTGGAGGCTGCCGGAAGGGGTCCGAACTCTGGGGACTCTCCTCGCAGGCGGCGGCCGCGGCGCTGGTGGACCGGGGTGAGATCCGTGATCACAGGTGGGCTGCGCGGGTCTGGAAGCGTACCCAGCACTGCCTCCACCAGATTTGTAACGAATAGTACACCAAAAGCACTCGGGGACCAAGGAGCTACACAGCCGGTAGAGCGAGCACGAGCAGGAAGAAGATTTTCTTCGTCCTCTGCTTCTATCGCCTGAGTTCCCTTCGTCCTCCTCTTCTATCACCTGTGTCAATATAGTGAACCCTAAGCCTGGCCGAATGATAAGTGCTGGGGCAATGATTAACGTTGTAATTTTTGTGAGAATGAAAGCTCTGTGTGTCATATTGTTTCACAGTGCTATGCTTTGCATAAACATTGTTTTGTCTCTTGGGGGCTCTCTTTGGCGGTATAGCTCCCAACTGCAATAAAAACCTCCTAATTATATAAACTTTCAAGCTTTGCATAAACATGGTTTTGTCTCTGGAGGGCTTTCTTTGGCGGTATAGCTACCAACTGCAATATAAACTTCCTAATTATATAAACTTTCAACCCCTAAGTTTAATTGCCATTGCTTTGAGGAAGTTCTCTTCTTAGCACAAATTGATATCAGAGCAGGAGCCGAAATGCTAGCTTATACCTGACCGCATGAGTGACAATAATATGCCGTCAGCTTTTTAGTTTTTTTGTGAGTGGTCCGCTTCCAAATGGGAAGTTTATCCGACATTTTGGGCATACAAACTACAACAAACGAACTTGGAAGGCATAATTTTAGGCACCTCGAACAAATGGCGGTGGAGGAGAGGATAAAGAAATTTACTCAATTCTCCTACTGGTCAATTCTGCAACCGTTTCATGCAGCTCTGTATTAGTACCCCTGCACAGGACTGATTGATACGTTTCAGATAACTCTGGAAGAAAACGACCATTTTGACCACCGTATGTGTCTCCCCTCAGGCCACTGCTTTGCTTCATATTGCGTGTCTGTACATGTGTCTGGCTTCATCCTCGTTTTCATCACGCGGCGTTATTACTCTTCAACTTCCAGCCATGGTTTTTCTCGAAGATGATGTTTTGTAAAAAGCGATTAAAATATACTTCGCGTAATTTATTATCTCACATGCAAAGGCGTGCAAAAAATATAACTTTTTTCACCGTTTTCTTGATAAATAGAGGAATAAGCTTACAAAAAGTTTCTAAAAATTAAAAATCATAACATTAGAAAGCACTCGGCAACACATCGCGCCTGTTATTGATGTAGTTAAGAGCTGGTTGCGCAAGGATGCGTAACTACTGGCTATAAGGCGAGGATTCAAGTAGAGCGAGATAGACCTGGGAGCTGCACTTGGAAACGTAAGCTGCTTTGCTCGAGGGAGCGGGGCGCGGACCGCTTTTAAGCCCCAGCGACACTAAGCGCCCGTGCTTAACGGCACTGGGCTATCATGTGCTTTGCTGTTTTTTGTCGCATACCTTAGGCATACCTTTTCTTGCGCCTGAAAGTGGTGCGTCCGGCCGGCACCCGCATGATTTTATCTGATTTAGCTTCACGAAAGAGACAGGAGAAAGTTAAAAGAAACATCAACTCTCTTAAGCGCATTTTTTCATTTCGCAGATGGCTTGTTCACAAGCTATTTTTGTGACTGCATAGGATAAATGAACAGTCATCACTCTTAAAACTGTGGCTATGTGTAAATAATGCAGCACATATTCTTTGAATTTTAAGCTTGCAAAGACGAGCGACTACTTACGAACTAGAAATGGCAGCTTTTACACAAATGCCACAGAGAATGAACTTTCATATTGATCGTTGAGCCTGCTTCATTGAAGCAGTAACATTCGTCGAAGTTTCGTTTGGGTTGGCTTAACGTGTTTTAACTTCAATAAGCGACTCAGGCTATGGGGAGCGCCGTAGTGGTGGGCTCTGGATAATATCGAGCACTAGGCGTTGTTTAACGTGAATTGACATCGCACAGTACACGGAATTCTATCGTTTCACCTCCATTGAAATGCTACAGCCGCGGCCGCAGCCGCCGAGCACCACAACCACTGCGCCACCACGGTGGATTGTACTGGCTGAACGTTTCCTATGGCTATCTTCATAATATCTCGCACTTCTTGAATAGCTTTACAGGGACGCGGACGGCAAGTCAATCGGATTTTCGTTCTTCGTAAAAATTGAATCTATGGTTCTGTCTGGATGTTTCGAACTCGTTTGTACGGCAAAAAAAAAAAAAATGTTGAGACTCTTGTGTTTCTAGTGCATTGTTCTCTTGTGGTTGTTTGTTGTTTCATATTTTTATTGTCTGCATAGGAGCGTGATGGAGAAAAAAAGATCTTTGACTTTTCTGTTGTCTTGAATAAGCCTTTTGCTCCAATATGTATGTAAAAATTTTTTCTTATGCCTGAACTTTACTACTACGAGATGTTATTTATGTAATGTAAAATTTCACAATAATAATGAACATTTTAAAATAAAATTTATGTTACCCTAAAATAAAGTATCTTACAATTGTCCAATTTTCAAAATTTTTGTTCGAGATTGCTGGACACGTTCCAACTAGCCTCTAGCTAGGGAATCAGATGTTGGTGCTATCATGCGTTTGTAATGAATGTTTGAAAGTTAAAACGTCACAAAGAGAGCATATATTGCTTATAAAACCTGCATTCAAAATTTTTCCGGCACTCGATTCAAACTTGTACATGTACATAAAAATGTACTCAATAAGGCCGTTTTCAGCTGAATGTCATTGCAACCTAGCCTCTGAGATTAGCGTTCGAAACTTGTGCCAACGCATCGCGGTTGAGGTGCGAAATAGGCGGATGATGAAGACACTTGTATTTTGTGTTTGCCTTTTCTAGCTCATTAATACTCTGTGTTTGGTGACAGTGGCGCATTTTCAACTAAAAGACGCTGTACTGTTAGTTTAATGAAACCTCGTTTTGTACTCAGTGTCGCCGTGAAACCTTTCTTACCTCCCGTTGATATGTATTCGCCTTCACCTATAACGAGAGTAAAATAATAACTATTTATCAAAACATTTGTCCCCTCTGTAACCGCCTATTTATCGTTAGACACCCAGATCCTAATGCAGAGCAGCATGTCAGTGCTATTTACACGCCTGCTAAACCGTTATTTTACAATAAAGAGCATACATTATAATTCTCGCAGGTGTCTTCAAAAAAGTTAATTAAGAAATAGTGTCGTATCTACAACTCAGAAAAGGAGTAAGAAATAACGCTACCAAAACCGACTGGCCCTGAGATTATGCAAACGTTACACGTTGTTGCTGCATCCACACCAAAACAGATAGAAAAAACACTTATTTTTTTGCAGTGTGACGACGAAAAAACAATTACAATGTGTACTATAGTTTCGCAACTCCGTAGAGAGCTGATGTATTTATGGTATTGATCGCTGCAGGTTTAAATCAGGAGATTAAAACGTCCCAACAGCCAAACGAAGCGGAATAAAGAGTTAAGCTGCCAGTGGGAATAGAAGCATAACATGTTTTGAAAATGTTTCAGGTAACGCAACTGTAAGAACCATGTAAGTTGCAAGTGCTTACCTGAGGATTTGAAACTTGGGCCGATAAATTTGCAGTGGTTAACACATTGGAAAGAAATACAAAACTCGCTAATTCGAATGGGCCACGCGGATCAGCGGAAATGTTTGCTGATTGAAATCGGGATTTCGAATATTAGTTGATTAGAGTAGCGTTTATTTATAATCATTATAAATGGTTCAATAACTTTTTCGTTCGTTTTCTAAGCCAGAAGCATTTAGATATGGCAACAGCGCATATAGAAAAATGTATGAGCACGCAGCTTGATGGAGTCTGTACCAATTTAGAAATAAATAAGTGCATAACCTCGTGTCGAAAAGTATTCTTCGGTTTGGTAGGAACAAATCTGTTGGGAGCATATTCAGTGCACAAAATAAGGCTGCGTTATTATATGATTTGTTGCGGTATACTAAAAGTAGTATTGGTATTATCAGTAAGCAGATACTTACCAACGTACTCGTAGCACCAGTCTTGGCAATATTATTAGGAAAATTAAGATACGCTATGCTCAATGTTGCGGGGTTTAACACCCAGGAGTGGCACATGGTCACGTTTCATTAAAGTACTACTTAGGCGATACCCGTGAGTTGCACCAATGTCATGCTCTTATATGTTAAGAGCCACGGCCAGTACCCTATTTTTTAAATATCTGACATGAATGTTCTCTTGGCTTCACCAAACGTGGAAACCCTTCCTTACTTCCTGAAATTCTCTTGGACACTGTACTGATCTCCTCAGAACGATAAAAATTCAATGTTCTGCATTGTATTCCGCAGTGTACTCTAATGTACTTCGTATATTTTGTTCAGAACACTACTTTCTTCATACTTCAAGAAAATGTTGTTATGCCCGGTCAAGACCACGTCAGGAAACTCTGGTCCGAAATCCTGCAGGAAAAGCAGCAGAAAAGTTTCATAATCAGGGCACTTAGGAAGCAGAACTAATTCATTACGTCGGGCGCGCAGCTGCTTTCAAAGCAGGAAAGAAGGGCAGCTGTGGGCAGCACCCAGCGGAGTATTTATCGACCCGGCAGTGGCTGTCGCTGCAAATTCGGCATCGTTTTTTCTTCTTACGCGATTTATTTCTCGGCAAGAAGAAGGTAATATTGTCTATATATTTGAGCTTATATTTCTTTCTCACTTTCCTTCTGGGACACCTGCTTAATTAAAGTGATGCGGAAAATCACATATTAAGCATAAAATGAATATTACGCAATAAATGAATCAAGTTAAACTTGACGCTTTTCTTTCAAACTAGGGTGCTTCCCTGACTGCAAAAGATTCGAGACAAGTTTGCTTTCAAGATAATTAAAAGAAGGTTCGCAACCATGCATCAAGGAACTCTTATTAAATGATGGCCACTAGAAACGTGAGCAAGTTAGCGAAGGCTCCGATAATTAAATGAAAGCGCCTAGATGAAAACTCGCATCTCTTTTGACACGGTGTGCCCTCAAGCACCTCTGCTGAGCAAAGAATGAAACTAAATGTGTTAAAGTATGGCAACTTGCAGGGTTCAGTGCAGCTCACACAAAACCAAAGAGACAACTGTAACCCGTGCACCCTACAATTGCTCGCTAATGCGCTTCTGATCTGTAAGTGCGATATGTTAGCGATCATTCAATGGCACCAATTTATAGCAAGGTTGATCTCCTCTTTTAATGGCTTCAAAAGTCTGCCTTTCTGCTTTCAAAAGCGATCGGCTATTGTGCATATCTTTTTTCTAGCATATGCGTGAAATATGTACAGAAATAAGAAGTCTACAGGTGGGAGTAGACGACATTGTAGCTCAGATTCATATGCTGTTTTATACTTTCTGTTTCTCCTATTATAGGACACAATAATGTATCGTGCTCATTCTTTCGTAACATGTTTGCGGCAACATTTCTTTGAGAGAAAGTGTACAATAGCTGTATCTTGCCGGTACTCACCTACGGGTCAGAAACGTGGAAACCGACGAAAAGGGTTCAACTCAAGTTAAGAACAACGCAGCGAGTTGTGGAAAGAAAAATATGATAGGTGTAACGTTAAGAGACCGGAAGCGGAAAGAGTGGGTCAGGGAACAAACTCGGGTTAATGACATCCTAGTCGAAATCAAGAGGAAGAAATGGGATTGGGCAGGACATGTAATGAGAAGGCAAGATAACCGCTGGTCCTTAAGGATAACGGAGTGGATTCCAGGAGAAGGCAAGCGTAGCAGGAAGTGGCAGAAGTTAAGGTGGGCGGATGAGAGAAAAAAGCTGCCTGCGAGCAGCTTTTTTCCCGCCGTCCTCCCATCCAAATGTACGATGGCAAAATAAAGATTATTATTATTAATATAGCAGGCATATATAGGCACACAAGAGAGAGCTGTACATAACCGGTAAGTTACCACGCACAATATGCAAGAAAGTAAGCGCACATGTAGGCATAAACCTCTTGGAAAAACCTTAAAGTATCCCGTGATGAGCCATGTCCAAATATATGATATTATAATGATTGCGAAAGATCGCGTTATGTTCAATAACAGCATACTTATCGAGCCCGCACAGCTGTACGGAAAGCGTGGGTTCTGGCGTCGTTATCACCAATGCCTGGCGGGGCAGGGGCCCGCAAGACACAGTGCATGGACGGCAAGCGTCAGGTTCCTTCCAGGGGCATTTTACAAGTTGCCGGGAAAATAAGGCTCGCTCAGTGTGCTCTGAACCATGGAGCACGAGCCTCTCTTCCGACGACACGAATAAATGAAGGAAAAGGAAAAAAAGTAGAAGGCTGTGCCTGTCGACATCACTGATGCCGCAGGGACCATATTGCGAAAGCGCTTTAAGCTTGCTGAGAAGGCGCGTGAGGAGGAGTTAAATAATAAGAAAATGAGGAGAAGGGGATTTCTGGACGGCGCTGGAAAGTGCCCTGGTGAGTCCTGGGGCCGTTTTTAAAAGTGCCCCGGAACGAAAACATGGCCCACGCTTCGTTTAACGCGTGGTATATAACTCAAACGAGCGTCGCCTGAGAAGATAAAAAAAAGTAATTAAGGTAAGAATGGCTGGGAAAGCTAATGCAACTCGCGAATGGAAGATGAGGAGATAGGAGAGTTCGTTTTGGCGGTTTTGAATTTGCCGGAAGCTTATAACCGCGGCAAGTGGCGTCTTTCTTCCCTCCAGAATCCTGTAATTTTTCAGCCTTGCCTTTATTTTAAATCATTGAACAATAATTGATGAAAGAGCTTTGAGTAAGATATGCGTTAGGAATAAGCGGAATATATCTTGCGGGCAATGTCCATTGTGCGCAGTGATTCACTCGTAGTTCTATTAACATTTTTCCCCTTTATGCGAGCTATCCAATTAAGTGCATAGGTAGTATAAATATGTCAGTGTCCTTCAGTAGTCGTTACGCTTTGGGATGCACTTCGATGTCGTAATTTAGGACGCTTTGTGCCGTTTCTTTTCACCGCTTCCGCTTCATTAGTGTTCTTTACTGGGATAAATTGTTATTCCTTCACTGAACATATTAACTGTTTTTGGCTATGCTAATTCTCATTTTCCCTCTCTTCACTCAGACAGAACGATATACCTAAGAATCTTCGCCACGGGTGATTTTCGTACCTCCGTGCAGCCCATTGTAGTCCCCGAGATAACTGTGAACGTGGGATGGCTTGGCGTTTTGTGAATGTGTGCCCTTTTTATGAATAAATTTCTAGGCGAGGCAATGATGATCGGCTCTGGAGAGGAATAAGGTGTGATAAGAAGGAAAGATCCCGGAACTCTCTTCACTCCATCTCGCATGCTTTTCGAGAAATGGAGGCAGAAACGCGGCTGCTGATATCGCCGCCACCGATATAGCCTCTCTGAAAGCTAGCCGGTCTGCGGTGGCCACCGCGTTTCTGGACGACACTTTATCAATTGGAGCACGCCGGTTTCATAGCAATGACCCCATTTTGCTCCTTGCTTTCAAGAAAGCCCGCTCCTCTGTTTGACTGAAACACAACAGCTACGCCGATACTCCATAGGTTATGTATGCCACGGGTGTGGCATGTGCAGAAACTCGTATCGGTATGACATGTGAAAGGAGCTATTAGCACCACAGCAGTGCAGATTGTTGCACCTTTCTAATTTTTTTTCAAACCAGGAATATTTCTACAAAATATTTATAGAAACATAAGCTTTCTTTAAAGGCAGCCAAGGCTATCGAGCTTATTCAATTTTATTTTTTTTAAATCAGGGACCTTTCCACAAAATAAATAAAGAAACATAAGATTTCTCTAAAGGCAGCCAAGGCTATCGCGCTTTCTCATATAGAGTATATATTCGCCTCTGCTAGCCTCACAACCTATACATATCCCACGGGGCTGATGTAAGTCATTCATCCTTTTCACTTCAACCCACGTTTATGGTTTACGGTGGTTTAACGTCATAAATCGACTGAGGCTGGGAGGAACGCCGTAGGGCAGGGCTCAGGAATAATTTAGACCCCCTGGGGTTCTTTTAACGTGCACTGACATTGCACAGTACACGAGCCTCTAGGATTCCGCCTCAATCGAAATTTGACCATCGCGGTCGGGATCAAACACGCGTCTTTCGGGTTGGCAGCCGAGCGCAATCACCAATGAGCTACCCACGTGACCATGACCGACGTGATCGTCGTGTTATTTAACAAGTGGCTTCATTACAAATCAGGATAAGGCCGGCATCACCGCGCGTCTCTCGACGCCACATCAGGGGGATGAACCGGTGTTATTGTGCACATTTGGGGTTTAACCTCTCGAACTGACACCATGGAGAGGGGGGGAGGGAAGGCTCCAACATTGGAGGAATTAAAGACCCTGGTGTTTTTATCTTGCGCTGAGATCACACCACGCTCGCAAATTCTTTGAGTTTCTCTTTTACCGAAATGCAATCGCCCTGGTCGGGCTCCATCCTGCGGCCTAGGAATCAACAGCCGTGCCCATTTCCACTGAGCAACAACTGCGGGTGGGATGAAAAAGTTGCAAATACCTCTCTTACAGGCGGTGTGACCACGCAGCAGCAATGATTTTGTTTTAATTCTCAAAGTGTTCCGCTTGACGGCCGGATAGCAACGGTAGCGTGCTTTGATATGTCCGTTTTAATTAGTCCTTCCATACTCACAAGGACCGTCATAGCTACAGAGAGGAGCGGAAAACAAAACAAAGCTGGTAACTGTACCTTTGAATCTAGCACAGCCAGATATTGTTGCGGTGGATGCTTGAAGGTGGTTACATTGGTTTTATGTGCTGGAATAAATGAATGAATCCAAGCTTGCAACTCTTGTTTGGACGGGATATAATATCAACTATCAAATAAGGATCAGCGGCCTGTGAAACGTATAATGCCTTAAGAGAGAACTGCTCCTCAAAGAAAGGCATATAGCAATAAATTCTTCGAAACATGGTTGCACAGAGGCATGGCTGAAGCAAAGCAATATTCGGTAACCCGAGACTCGTTTTATTCACCGACATGCTAGTACTGCGGCAGTAGTTTGAACGAACCAAACCAGCGGCCTGACCTTGTTCATACTTAAAAGTTCTGGGATTTATTCCGTTCCCGAGCCGGCAGATGAAGCGAGCATACTTAGCATTCTGTCTGCCACCTCCTTCGTAAAGTTGCAGTGTTCCAATAAGAGTTTCTGGTACAAATGAATTTCGCTGAAAACCCTGGTTACGGTTATTGTGAAAGTAACGTACTTCGTACGCACGCTCCCGGAAAGGTTTCATGTAAATGAATTAATAGATATTTTATGATTCGGGATATATCAGCGTTCTTTTTGAAAGCACGAAGAGGTCAGGATCAATACAGTCGGAGCTGGTGAGGTTCTTTCAGCACCTAAGCAACTTTCTCAAGTGCGCCGTCTGGGGAGCAAGAAAGTTGGAGGAACGAGCAAGTCTGCTTTTATTAGTGTTAACCACAAAACTGCGGATGTTGCTAGAACTTTGAGAGTCGCGCACCACACCCGCTTTACAAGGCCGGTGCGCACGTCAGCTCTGGTGAAAAGGAAAACATGCTGATGCGAGTCCTTTCACGTTTAAAATTTTGAATATGCTTACCAAAACGAACACACAGGCTGATTTTACATTATTACCCACCGGGCTGGAAGATACGTTATGGCGCTCCACTGGTGAGGCCGGGGAAGAATTGTGGTATGCCGGCCGCGGAAGGATTTGCGTGGAATCGAGAGGCAAGTACCCTTAGAAAAGTATTTGAGATAGTATATAGGCTGTCGATAGACTGTTTCAGTTAAGAATATAGACTTTACATAGGCAAATTCTATAGACTAGTCTGTAGAAAATACAAACCCTATACAAACCCTATAGAAAATCTATAGATTTAAGGTCAGTTTTATTAGACTTTTTGTCTATAGACAGTTTATAATCAATGAATAGACGAAAGGAAATGTCTATAGGAAGGAAATAGAGTCTGTAAAATTTCGGTAGAAAGTCTACAGACCACTTTTATATGTGCGATGTTTGGACTTGAAGGAACGACGATGGGTCAAAACTGACCTGGAGCCCTACACTAGAGCACCTCTCCTACACCGAGCGCCGCTTTAAGGCAGTTAAGCCCCACTCGCCAGCTGCACTTGATTTGGGGTGGGCATTGATTGCGCGACCTGTGGTGTAAAAAAATATGCTTCTTAGGAAGATAAAGAAAACGCAACCTGCTGTTGCTCTTCTTTTCGAAAGGCATTCAAGCCCGTCGGCACGTTTTATCTGTTCAAACTTGCTGCTTTTCTTCTAGCAAAATGTCAGGTAATACTTGTGGTTGGAACTTGTCCTGCAAGATATAGATGACTACTAAAAGGAGATGCCTAGCATGATGTTTTTGTGAGCAAGAACATTCCGCACTTAATAAAGATTTCTAAAAAAGGAGCACTATTGCAATAGACACCAGTCCGCCTCATTGAGAAACAAACCGGCATGAAGACTGAGCCTAAACGCGTACAAGCACGCATAGCCAAAATGATAATATGATTAAATATCATAACCCGAAGTGGTACCAGTCGGAAAATACAGAGCAGGTTTGTAAAAAATGTATACTTTCACAATATGACCTCCTGTCAGTACTTAGTGTTCTAAGCTTCCCAGGGGTGACTTCGAGAGTTCCTCTGGCAGTATGAAGCATTTCTGACCCTCAGGATATGAAACAAGGTTCGCTGAATAGCGCGGAAATAACTATCGGGCATTCTATTTTTCCGAAAGGCGCTGCAAAATCACGCACTTCATGCCAATAATAATCAAGAAAGGAGAAAACGAACTTCAGCTTTTCAAAACTTTAAACACAATCTCCCACCAGACCGTAGTCAGCTCGACGAAGAATCGATACTTTGCTACAGTATTCTGTTTCCAATAGTCTCAAAAATAAAAATAAAACAAGCTGCCCAAGCGACCTCCCATTACAGATCGGAAATTGCCTTCCAGGAAGAGCACCTCCTGAGAATAAGGCGATGCCCTGAGCTCGGCCTTCTAAGAAAAGAGTGGTGCAAAGCACCCGGATCGAACACAACCGGACAGGAGAGACCGCCGTTTTATATTGAAGTGCCCACGGGTAATGGTCGCTTCCCCAGACTGTTCGGATAGATCGGTGGCCCATGCGTGGAAAGGCCGGGAGGCCCGTGTCGATCTCCTGGGGAAATGAGAGCTCTTGTGTCATAAAAGGAAGCAAAGTGTGCCAATGGCGCAAGAAACGATGAAGCTAAAAATGACTTTTCTCTCGATTTTTGAGGAAGCGAACAAGCTCGAAAAAAATTAACACGCTTCCCACGCTATTGTGCTGCAAAGAATACCAAATTTCACTCCTCTCCAAACCTGTTTTCTAAATATTTTCTTCCGTGTAATGCGTAGCGTTGTAAAAAAATTTCTCAGTACTCGGGATCACCAGGGCCTAGCCTGGTCTTAAGCACTGCCATTGATGAATGATGAATGAATGTTTATTTAAGATTTTTTGTACTGTAAAAAACTGTGGGTGAAGAAAAAAAAGGGGTTCACTATGGCCTCTCGAGGAGCATCGTCACCCATAAAATTCGAGCGGTCAGCATTAGTAGTTGATGCTTTACATAAAGCACGTAATTACACCTCCGCTTTTTGTCCGATCGATGCTTTCCAGGACGCTGTAGTAGAAGCATGCTTGTGTGTAGTATAGAATCAACTTAGTGGACCTTCCTTCACCGAAATGTTGTGGAAAGGAGTTTCTTAATTGTTATTCATTCCGTCATCAGAGACAGCATTGACTTTGCATACGCACTCCTTTTAAGGTGTCAGTGGTAAGGTAGAAACACTGAAGGAACCCAGGAAGGAGAGAACGGAGAGAAAAAAGAATAGAATCATACACGATAGCCTACAGAACTGCCCCTGCAAAACAGCCGCCGCGGTGGCTCAACGTTTTTGGTGCTCGTCTGCTGACCCAAAAATCGTGGGTGCGATCCAAACCGCGGTGATCGCATTTCGATCGAGGCAAAATGCTAGAGGCCAGTGTACTGGGCAATGTCATTGCTCGATGAACAGCCCCAGGTGGTCTAAATTACCCGGAGCCCTCCACTCCGTCGTCCCTCATAGCCTGAGTTGCTTTGTGCCGTTAAACACCGTAAAAACAAACAAAAGCAAGCCCTTAGCAAAAATGCTCTCCGCGTGTAATTAATACTGCGATATTGAAAGGTTTATCGTTTAACGCGCGTTTCTTTTATTAAGCGTTGGGAAACATAGTGTTTATAGTTTATTTTGATGGAAAACAAATATTAACACCTACACAAACGCCGTGTGGACATATCTTGATTCTGGTGAGGACTGTCTATCGCACCGCAGTATAGGATAAATGGGTGAATGCAAACAGCATGAAGTGTTCACACCACCGGCCCGGAACCAAACGGTGAACCTATCACAATTTATCCGTGTAATAATCACGTTAGCAAGAGATGAGAATAGGACAAGAGTTGAGATGAAGGTGTGGGACTTGCTCGAAATTTTTGGCTTGGCCGTCATTACTGGGCCGCAGACCAACCTGATAGTCTGGCTGTTAAATGCTCTGTATGCTTCCTCCTTACGTCTTTGAGAAGCACCCGGTGAAAAAAATTCATATCTTTGAATTCACTCTGATTTCTGGCTTCCTCCTAAGCAAGTCGCATCCGCCACCCGTTTGGCAACCATTCAAGACTTCCCATGCTCAGATGTCAACTAGAGTTGGCCTACACCACCATAAGCGTCCGCTGCTTCTGCGTTTATTTTCTGCAAGGAGTGAAGCGTATAATTGTGCAGAGTTGTTATATAGCAAACGTTTTTTCCACCAGAAGCCACGTACGAAACAATTCAAATTCCTTCTTTTTCTATCGGCTCATACTGAAGCGAAAAGCCGCCATGGTGGCTCAGTTGTTACCGCGCTCGGCTGCTGACCCGGAAGACACGGGTTCGATCCCGGCCTCTGCGGTTAAATTTTGATGGAGGCGAAATTATAGGGGCCCGTGTACTGTGCGATGTCAGTTAAAGAACCCCAGGTGGTCTAAATTTTTGGAGCCCTTCAACTACGACGTCCCTCAGAGCCTCAGTTGCTTCGGGACGTAAAATCCCCATAAACCAAACCAAACCAGACACTGAAGCGAAAAGCTTCGTAATAGGAGCAATGTAGCATCGCACGAGTTCATAGAATTGTCAACGTTGTTGCAAACGACTCCGTTAAGCAGCTTTTACTCGCTGTTATAAGGGTACCACCTTTTAGCGTTAGCAGCGTTCAAGATAATTAAAAGATGCCTATTTCGGCCGTTCACACTTGATCACTCTGCCCGATAAAGCCTCCCACCAATGCAAGGGCGCCCGAAGTTGGGCTTAATCTATATGCATTCTTTACGCGAGCGCCTAGAAATCCCGAAAAGACAAGGCCGCGTGACGATTACGAACAATAGCGCCGCGAACGGCAATGCCCTGCGAGCATAGTCCTCTCTTGCACTGTCAGATAGGTTGAAAGAAAGGCGCTATTCCTTCATCTCGCACTACGTAGGCGTCGGAAATGGGAATCATCGCTAGTTCTTTCACTGCCGGCCTACCGACGTGCAGCCTTTAGCCTGCTGCATATAAAGGGACTGAGGCCCCTGATACTCTTTTGTTTTTGCCGCTGGCTGCCTCTGCCGGTCGTTGATATCCATTCCCTACTCAACAGTGGCAGCGCCCTTCCTCGGTGGTTCTCTTTCCACAGCACCGTTCCCCCCTCTCGGGAAACAGCACCCATTCAATGTGCCCCTTTGTGCTTGCTTCCAATTCGCCATGCCACTGGTTTCGTGTGGCAAGCTGCTACTCAAAGAGAGCTGCGCGAGGGCACCACTTTCGCGCTATGGAGGCAATAACGAAGGTGCCCGATCAAAGTCCCTTTTGCCAGTTCGCTTTAGGAGGACCTTCGCCACCGTTCACAATTGTTTGAATGTCAGTTGTTTTGCCTACGACTAATTGTATATGTATCACGCTTTTTACGAATACGACGCGTCCTACAGGTGAAGCGTGCTTGGCGTCTGAGTTTACATGTCTTACTAATATCGGCCTTCCAGTGGAAAAAAGTGGCGCCAACAGCTACCTTCGTTGATCAGTGTAAACAAAGTGAAGTGTAGTGGTGTGAGATCGCAGATGGTGCCTTTGAATATGGCCTTCCGCGGGAATCTGTTCAACATCACGAACTTGCAGGAGAAAGCTTTTCGGATAATTCCTGATTCAAACATATTCGATATAAGCATCATTTAGGAAATGAATCAGATCATGAACCAGTGCGTGTCTATTCGGTGAAAGCGTTTCCGGCCTCTTCTCCAGAAGCTGCTGTTGTTGCAAAATAATTTTCTTAATTATTGCAGGGAAGCTGCAGGCCCGAGATAAGATTTCTCGTGACTGCACAAATGACGTCGAATTATAGTTGGTTCGCCAAATTCGGCTGAAAGAACATCATGAAACATACCTCGAAAAGCAGACGTGACAGGACGGTTACCTCTGAAAACGCTACAGTTGATTACTTTTTTCAGGCAAAAACGTATCCTAGATTTTCCTCTGCTCGGCGGAGTAAATAAAACTGACGAACATTATACCCGAGGCGAGTAAGAAAATAAGTAGGTGAGGGGAACCTTCACACTGTCGATAAAGCGATTGATTTGCAATCGAGAGTCTACCAGTCCCTACAATTAACTGTTAATTTATCTTTCAAGCTTTCAATGAAGTATAAAGAAAGTGTGCACGGAGATGTGGTTGATAGTAGGAGCGCTGTTCCTCTAGTAAAATCGATTCGATTAGGAAGAGTAGATTTTAAAAATGCTTGTGTGATGCTCTAGGCGCTTTAAATGACCATTCCGTCATCAAATTCTCTATATTTAAAAACCCGGGCCGTTTTCTCACAGATAGTTAGGGCAGAAAATCGAATTACCGATGCCTTAAGTTTGCTAAATCTTATTCGACCCATATATATTTCATAACATATTAAAACAAACGTCCCGTACTTCATTCTCGTTTCCTCCGTATTTGATTCCTCGACTAATTGGATTATACGTGGAGCGGCGCCGATATTTTTCGTTCATTTAAGTGAATTCTTTGATCAGGTTAAGAACAGCAGGTGCAAAATATTCTTTCAGCATCATAAGCACTGTCTTTTAGGAGGGGCGTGCAGTGATATTAATGGTCGTGCGTTTTATAGCTACACTGTTCGCACACACAAGGAATGTGCACTAACTCTAACGCTGCTTTCCCTTTTCGCATTGAAAGCGATATAACATTTAGCTAGCTTGTTATAGTTCGAAGCAGACCTTCATTTATGACGCACTTACGTAAGAGGAGACTTTCAGCTGGCCTTGCTGGCTTCTCGAAACTGAATGCTCATAGTTCTGTCACTGCATAGGCTGAAGCAGTATCCTTGCTCATTAAGTTTCATTCAAAGAACTTTTAGCAAGCTCAGAAGAGAGCTGAGCCCACAGGGGCAAACAAATCGATTTTTCAATGAGCATGGCTTGGGCAATTGGCAAAGAAGGGCACTGTATGACGCTGCAAAAAGCAGGTGGTGAAATAAGGGTGTGTTTACGGGCGTTTAACCGTAGAATGTAAGGATATATGCTTTAAGTATTGGCTGAGAATTTTGTACAGTATTTAGATTAAAAAGCGGGATTTTAAAGTACTACGAGGGAATGAAAAGAAGAAGCATATGGGCGGGTATTATATTGTCACACACTACCTACGGATGACGCCGGAACAATGAAATGGGGACGCGGATAAAGAAGCTCGGCATCTTGCGCTGCAGCACCAAGTTCTCGTCGACTTGCCTTTAACCTGCAAAAGGGAGGTGGAAGTGCTGGCTAGATCACTACGGACCCCTCTCGACATCGCTGCAGCCGAAGACTCGCCGGACTGCCCTCATTGCTCGGGAAAATGACCTAGGGAGGCGACACACTGTATAGACAACAGTATCCATTCGAAACTCAAATGCAGATGACGGCTTAAACCCTGAGAGAGATTCTAACCACCACTTAAGCAAAAAATCTCGCTTTTCGATACATTAGACAACTCGGCCAACGCCGCAGTTTCGCAGCAAGCGCATGCGCATCTCTACGAAGCGTGAAAAAAAAAATCCTGCGCCGTTAGAAGCGAAAACTAAATGGAAAGAGTACAAACATATGAATTGCAAATACAAGATCATTTTCGCATAATAAAATTAGTCCAGTAAAAATAAAGCACGACTGCAGCATGTGCATGGATTATTGATTTTTAGGCACCATTTGTGGACACCACGTGGACTGAGGTAGCCGAAGCCGGTTCTAACTTCAGGTTTGTACCCCTGACCGGGAGCGGCGACAAGATCCAGTCGTATTTGCGGAGCACCAGGAGCTTGAACAAACTTTGATTAAATAACTTTTGTAGTACCCTGTCAGGACCCCTAGCTGTCCAGAAGCCCTCTGGCCTCCCCTGCTTGCTTGGCCCGGTTGGTGATCCTTTGCTGGTCCGTTGGGTTAGAAGCTAGCAGATCGTCCTGCCAAGAAGAGCGGCATTGGAAATGGTTGGGGATGAAATCGAGCGCAAACGGGATATACTTCATGGCCAAACCGAACACCGACGTAAGCATATGACATAATTATTCTTGTGCAGCCACAAATTAAATCGTCTGAAAGTTTTTCTAATTAAAGACTTCGTCAGGTTTGGATAAATTTTATCAGGTGGGAAATAAACCTATAATCTTTTTCGCGCATGAATCAGACCTCTACACACACTAAAACGCAATGATGCGAAGCGCTACGGTTCGATAGACAAGCAACGCAAGGTTCTTCGAAAAAATCTTTACTTAGCAGTTGTGACTTGGAGAACTGGTATCCTGTATTCAGGTGCTCAAAGAAATAAATGAATTTAAACCTTCAAAGCACATTATTCCTTCTGCACTTGCGTTTCAGCTCGCGTACGTTAGTTGAGCGCACTAATAACGATTGATTATTCTTATCTCGAAAAATGTGAATACGATTTCCGCAACTACTGTAGGCGCAGAGAGTCATCTGTACGTTGAAACGTTTGGAATAGGTGGTTCATGAGTTCAGTTATTCACGGACTTCATGAACACAGTGCTTCTAGTTACTGAGCAATCAAGCTGCTACAGCAGCGTTCTAGCACACCTATGAACCGGCTCATAATGAGCACTATATCTCGGTGTCAAATTACCGCTTGTCTGACTGCATTTGGATACACTTAAAATGCGAGTAATGCCTCTGAAAAAAGTGGTCTGCGAAACAAACACTGTAGCAAAAAAAAAATTATCTGAATACTTTTCGTACAATCAATCCTCTTCACGCAATAATATATTTGCTGTGAGAAAATTTTGGAGAAAACATTACCAAGAGAAAGAAATTCCCGCAAAACAATTGCCAAATTCAGAAAAGAACAGCGACCTGAACAAATAAACATATCCCTGGACGGCACCGGCACAAACGGCTTCGAACGGTTTTCTGCAAATTATACAGTTAACTATTGTACCTTTATACAATGTCAAGAATCCTTAAGAATTGCCGTGGCAAAAACAACACCTTATTCGGAAGTTGTAACTAAGAGAAAATATGAGCTTCCGACCAGGCGTCAACACTGCTTTCTATAAAAAGCTGGGAATATTGAATGTTTAACCGTGTGACCTGATTGTTTACGGATGAAGAGCACGTGTTCCAACATTCCACCTCAAAGAAAGTGACATGATTTTGAGATACAGAAATGTCAAGAATGTTGGAGAAGTATGAGTAAACAAAGCTCTAGCATGAAACATTTTCGTTCTATATAACAAACAAGCCTTTCCCACGCAAGCAGAGGGTGAATGGTTTCTGGAAGTAAGACGGGCAACTTGTGATTTATTTCTCATTTCATACTTAGTGGCACACGTATTGGTTATCACCACGATTCTGGTCGCGATTCTGGTCACGTACGTGCTAACCACGAATAAAGTTCTTTTTGAGGTCAGAATTTGAAAAGTTTGTGTTTACACGTAGGGAAGGAAAACACTACCTTTTTAGACCGCAGGGTCACAGTCATGAATGTTTGTTGCAGCCTAAAAACACAGTTTTATAGGTGGCAGAACATTGCACTTTTTATCATGGGAAACAAAGCACGCAGATATGGCGAATGCACAAGTTCCAAAACATAGGAAAAGTAGTTGAGTTCGAGCAGCGGCGACCGCCAACAGCCGTAAGTGTGCTTAGTGCATGTGCTGTTTTAGTCCAGCACCCCAGTGAAAAACTGTCTAAGACGCGGGGCATTTACGATTTACGCTTTGCTTGCATTTCAGTGCTGGTATATCACGACAAAGGCTTGTGACTGCGGTGCCTTGAGGCGCAGAAGTTGTTTGATTTAAATGGGATTTAAGGGGTGCCGCTGGTGCATGATACTAGTCATTTGTTTTATCTTGCTCTGGTTTATTATTTCTTACCTGTCCTTGTTGCTGGCGACTACCTACGATTGGGACCAAACCGAAAAGAGACTCGGGAGACTAGAGAGCAGAAGATGACCTGGGAAGACAAAATAGGACCGATGCTGATCTTTTTAGGTCCCGTGACGCTCCTGATTTACGTTTCAATTTTCCTTGATCAAAAATAATAATTGAGAGCTAGCGCACGCCTGTGTGCTTCCTTGTCCGCAGTCTTACTTTGTGTAGCTTGGCGATTCACAACGGTATAATGTATTTTGTGCATTTGTATGGGCAGCAGACGTTTGCAGCGCAGATTTTCTGGGCACACAAGCGTATTGCCAAAAGTAACGAGCGTAGTAACGAGCAGAAACATTGCGGGACAGAGACCGAGAGGTCGGCGACCTGCTGGCACGCCGAGCTTTCTCCATTAAAGCTTTGTTACCAGCTGCCACCACATCGTTCAAGATATTTAAACAACATTGAAAATTTTTTGGAACGAATTTCTTAGAACATTTGAATAGACTACTAAGTTTCTTGATGGATTCTTGAGTTCTTCGCAGAGGCTCAGACTCTTCCAAATATGGTGAATTCGGCGGTAATGAGGGATGAGACGATGATGCAAATGATGGAGAAGTATATTAACATAATTTTAAAAGTGCGAACTGCAAGATAAACTAAGTCACACAGTTAATTACACAAAATTTACTAATGTTAAATAGTCTTACACAGAGGAACAACTCTGCAGGAGCTTACTTTTCGACTAAAGGATTTATTATAGGACTAGGTGCTGCAAAATTACGTGCTCCGCACGGAGCCTCTGTCTATACTGCTGTTTGATGCCTTTAGATAGAAGTTTAAAAGTTCCATTGGTAAAGAAGTTGGGCAGTCATTCCTGGTGACTCACCCTATGCTTCCGTAACTAATGAAATCCTTACACAGCAGCTGAGCTTTGGGCACAACCCCGAAACCAGGCCTGTGCGAAACACAAAACAAACAAATCGCTAAAACATTCGAAACAATTTTCCACACGTTGGTTTTTTTCTTTTTCTATCTTTCCGGGCGCTCTTGTCTCTAACATGGAGCCACTGCTGCCCAATCATTCTCACGCACTGGATACTGACGGGTTAATTTTCCTTTCACCGTGTCACCACAGTTTTAAGCTTTCTTGCAGACGCGTTGGCTAACTTGTTACTTTGGCGCCGAAGGCCGCCCAGTTAAGTTGGAAACCGCCATCAAACGATGGGGCCGAGGCGGACCGCGGAGACGAGGAGACGTGGTGGGAATTCCACGAAATAAAGCTGGAAGTATTGGATACTCTTGTGATCTCGCGACTGCGCCGGTTTAGGAGGAGTTAGCGCGACCACTCGTTCGCACTATTGCGAACAGCCTTTCTTTATGCATCGTGTGTGCTACTTCCTTGGTCCAAGGGACGAACCCGCTCTCATCGTGCCAGGCAAGCACTACCATCATTGCGACGTTCCTTATTCGATAATGACTTTGCATGCGCCGTTCTTCTGAATATACCCGCACGGCCCATTAGGCTAGGGAGCCTGACGACAAGGTGACTGGTGAGGCGATGAGAGCATTTTTCATTAAGAAAAAAAGCTAACCGGAGCGTCAATCGACCTTCAGTGGCCCTTTGAGGCATAGAATTCTGTTACTTAACTACCGGCATACTTGTGCACCTGGCTAGTAACATTTTGTGGTTCTCCGCACTGTTTCACGCTTCCTTCTGGCGTTTCACCTTGTCTTCACGCGGCCGTTATGTGCTCCTTCTGGTGGTTTGCTGCATTTATTCCTTCGCTTTTTCGTTAAACTTTCAGCTCCAAGTGAGTGCTTGTGTCATCTTTCTGTTATCGCGTCTAGTTCGCGCTGTTTTTCGTCCTGTTGGACCTCTAGAAAGTTCGGTGAACATCGCAGCGCTCCAGCGACCTCAAGCTGATGTAATGAAAACAAAGGCAGAGATTTTGTTAGCTGGGAAGTGTCATAATCATCATAATTATTATGATACTTCACAAATTCAAGGGGCTCGCTAGTGATTTCACGTCCCTTTTCTGCGTGTTTCAAACGGAGGTCTCAATAAACCTTAAATCAAGCTGTAGCCGGGCAGTTTTTATTTTACTGCTTATGGGTGCTTGTTTGTATAAAACCACACGCGTGAACTTCACTTACTCGCATTTTAAGAAATAACTTCAATGCATGAGGGGCAAACTCTCATATAACCATCTAATCTGAGCGTCCATGACGTGAAATAGTTTCCCCCGCGTTTGTCAGTCCTCGCCGCTGTTCTCCCGAGCCATATTTCGGTTGACACGGCAGGACGCCCGTGTCAACCAATGGGGCACTAAGCTCAGGACATATGTACGCTCAACTACGCGCCCTTGTACCTTTGTCTTGGACAGCTACGCATAGAGATTCTTAGCACCGTGCACTTCCTCAGACGACTGAACGCCGCCATTGTAAGTTGCTCCGCAACCGCTGTGGACAGTGGCCCCAGGTTTAGTTCGGGTTGCCTTGTTCGAAAAGCTAATGAATTACTTTGTTTATGTGGGTGATATGTTCAATGCTGAACACTATAACGTCAATTTTTCTGTTTCGCGGTGTTCAGGGAAATTAACGATATTTTTGTTCCTGAAAAGTACACCACTGTAATAAACTTTCCTACTTCTTTCTCGCTCTATGATGAAATTGATAGGCCATGGTAAGCTTTCATTCCGGTTTCTTAACGGTATTATGACACCTGCGTTTTATCATAATCTAATATATCATAATATATCAATATCATAATTTAATATATTCAAGAGGTTTTTGTTAAAATAATGTAAACAAAAATCATGGCCTCTGGGGTTGTCGTAGCCTTAGTCTTCATTATGACAAAGATTCAAAAAAGGACAACCTGCACGTTTGTTGAGAATCATGATGCCAAACTTTCTGCGCCAAGTGCGCACATACTGCGTAGAGTGAGAAACCTGTCACGGGTCAAACGATTATTCATGCGAGCCACGATTGATCGGGCGGGAGGCTTCTGTGCCGGATCTCGCGTGCGCCCTCTTCATGCAGACAGCATCATGGATGGATCAAGCTGAGCCCGGGCCAGTTAATTATCGAAATGGGTCCCGCGTTGCAGTCTGGGCACCCTGAGGCGAAATGCGCGCAAAAGCAAGCGTCTCGCTGCTTGCACACGAATTCGGGACCACCCTTACCGTACGAACCTTCCTGACAAGTTATGGACAGAGCTAGGATGCCTGATATTAAGAGAAAATATCACATCCGCAAACCACATAGTGGCATCTGCCAGCGGTTTAACTTTTTAACTATTAGGGTATGTCTTCTCATTTAACAACCGCTGTGGAGCCCACAGCAAGTAACATCTATAGAGGTTTTTAGAAACTCGATTACGCTCCTGTCTTCGGTACTATGGCGAACTAAATTTGCCACATCGCGCTAGAATACATGCGCTTTCGAAAAGCTATGACGCAAAGTCCCTCCAAGTGCACTTAACTCGGCGTAATAGCCAAAATGTATCGTTTATATGGGTTTAACGTCCCAAAGCGACTCAGGCTATGAGGAACGCCGTCGTGCAGGGCTCCGAAAATTTCGACCACCTTATGGTTCCTTAACGTGAACTGTCATCGGACAGTACACGGCTCTCTAGAATTTCGCCTCCATCGAGATTCGACCACCACGGTTGGGATCGAACCCGCGTCTTTCGGGTCAGCAGCCGATCCCCATAACCACTGAGCCACCGCTGCGCCGAACAGCCAAATTTGTTGGGCCACAGCGCCGAGCGTAACTTTGGTTTCGAAGCTCTAAAAAACTGATATGGATATTAATTACGGTAGGCTACACGCCGTTCATTATTAAACGAGACTAAAGTAGAAATTAAGAAGTTCACTATTCAATATCCCTCAACCAATGTACTAGCCGGACGTCGTAGCTATATTCTGATGCGCTACAGCGCTGACAATGCCTTGCCGAAAAAGAGCTCTTCTAACTTAAGATGCTATGTTTACAAATTGCAGAATATCTTAGGTGAAAGATCCCGTACATTTGTAAGGACTGCAACATTCAAGTAGAAAGTCGTTATGAAACCATTTCTTATTTTAACACTCTTCCGGGGGCCAATTTTCGAGTTCTCTATTTTCAAACACACCCTCAAAAGCATATGCGTTAATAAATCAGCTTTGTATAATCTTATTTAACGGTTTATTTACTCGCCAATTTCTTCATTTTCTGTGCTAATCTTATTGTTCTGCTTTGCAGTGCTGTAGCTTGTATGAAATACATCGAACTGCAATATTTTTAAATAAAATTTGAATATATTATTATGCCACGTGCAAAAAACGTGCAAAATATATAGCTTAACCTGAGGCTTACATAGTCACCAGACGTGCCGACAACCCAGCAAGGGCAACCATGAGACAGTCTGGTTGAACGCATGCCTTCGCGCGCCTACTCAGTTTAACTACGTTGAAATCCTATGGTTTCTGTCGTCCGCTGGTTCAAAAAAACAATATTTCTTTTTTTATACAATTCCGAAAATAGTGTGTTTTCCGAAAAGAACAACAATAAAGAAAGCAGCGCTAACCCGTATGGGTGAAAATTTAGAACCTCATTAATTTCATGATGGCGTGCTTGCATTTCAGTTTAGTGATCATTTTCCACTATTCATTAGAATGGCTCCGCAGCTCAAAGCTAGAAAGGATCGTGATGCTCTGCTTGATTCGCGTCAAAAAATCAGTGATGCAGCATTGCAATCTCTCGGCCATTTAATTGAAGGGAATGAATGGAGCGCAATCTACAATCCAAGAAAACTCTGGCAAAGCTTTTGCATGTTTTTTGCCTTGTTACGTGCCTCGTGTTATGTGACATTTCCGAAAAAACCTCTTTTTTTTTCGCGGAAACAAGAATTCAGGAAACCATAAATGAATTCACTTCTGTGCAGCTGCATAAAGGAAAGAAAAATGCATCCTGAGGTTTTATGCAAAAGACACCCTGGTTTATTTACTAAATTTAAAAGATACTGAATTTCCCTAACGTCTGATCTGAAGAATGCGAAGAAAGAATTCCTCCACAGAACGTAAAAGAGCATGAGGCAGAATTTCCGAAAAACACGCTTACTGGGAGTAGAAGCACAACTGTAATTACAACTGCGGTCCAATTTGTCTGCGGACAACGGTCTGGCGAAAGCTATGACCACTCATTTATTTAATGCAGCATCGAATACTTATATAACAAGTGTTGTTAACGATGAATTAGTACCAACCATTACAAATTTTTTATACAACGAAGAAGTCCCATAGAAGTTGGAATCCTAATAAACAAGCTTAAAGATAATGTTCCGCCTGTAATGGGTACCAGCGACCTTATTGAGTTAAGGCCCGTATCAACCTTCAGAACTAAATGTTTCACCATTTGTATAAACCTAAACATATGCGCAGCAATTTTTCTAGAAACGTTAAAGATGGCAAGAGTAACACGAATATATAAAAGAGAGGGACCTGAAAATTTGACAAAATCTCCCCTCTGTCAGTGCTGCACACACTACGACAAATATTTGAAGGTGTTATTCATAACAGAGTTGCGTTATTTTTAGACAAACGATATGTTATTGCAGAAAGCCAATATATTTCTCGTAAAGAGAAATCAATGAAGCAGGCTTTAATATATATAAACAAGAAGTGTATTTCTAAACTAGATAATCGAAAATGGACAAAAGGACGTTTTCTCGGTATTAAATAGGCGTTTTATTCCCTTCATTATTACATGTTACTAAAGTTATCCCCACATGGTGCACGTAGCATTGGCTTACAACTTTGATCTTTTTAGCTTTGTTTTCGATATCATACCGTTCACATTAAAGAAATATTAGTTGAAATTTGTCGGTGTTAAAACGAGCTCAGGATGTCCCGCAAGGTTCAGTATTGGGTCAGATGGTCTCCCTCACGTTCATAAATGCAATCATCAAAATACCTGAATCTCAAGAGGTTATCATGGGCACAAATGACAGATATATTTTTTCATGTCTCATGATTTAACTCTCTAAACCAAACAGAATGATGATTTGTTATACCTCTCCAGATAGCTCAGAGAAAACATGCCGGAACTAAATTCCAAGAAGACAACTTATAGTGTAATCCGCCACCAGAATAAAGCGTTCTGCAATATGTAATACTTGCATTTGATAACCGATTACTTTCATCGGTGAAAGAACAAAAGTCTCTTGGGCTGTGGTGCACATTAAAATCGCCCACTATCAAGAGTGGACTTCTTTTTGAAATAACCTTCGAAAAGAAGTCCATTCTATAGGTTTGGGATACAGCCTTCTCCCCCGTCATTATTGTCGGGTGAAAATAAAATTTAGTTCTCTCTCTCTCTCTCTCTTGGGTGGTGGTTCTAAAATTAATTATCGACGCCACATGTCAACCATTTTACAAAGCTGTAGGTTGTTCATACAAAGTAGCCCGTATAATCCCACTATGGTTAAAGAACCCCTTACACCACCCACTATAATATTCAAAGCTTTGTTATGGAATGATGATATAGGGAACTACAAAATCTGGGAATTATTAGCATTTGCTAATAATGCAGAAAAATAATGCCTTGAGCTGAAAATTTTAATGGACGTGAGGCGTCACGGACTTCCATAGCTTTGGAGAACTTCTTTACTTTCGAATAATAAAATTTTCAGGGCAGATAAGCTTTACTACTATAAACTACTACAGCTAATACATGACCAAAAACTATTTATCAACGGAAGTCATGAAAAGTCTGCTTCTGCGTTGGGAAATAAAATTCTCGTAGCAAAAAGAGGAAAGTTACCAAAAAGAAACGTTTCCATAAAATCAGTTTTCATAAAATAAATAAATGCTAGATACAATAACTTCCACGGCAAATCTAGGCACATTTTTGGTCAGTTGTTTAGGGGAATCTCCCAAGGTAGAGTACATTTGTAGTAAGGGAGTAACAACTCGCTGGCATCCCCCCAAGCGCAGCCATACGGCTACAAAAAAAAAAAGCAGGGTATAAACGTGTTAACTTTATCAGGTGTCGTGTACGGAAATTAACATGCCTTGATCACATGTTCGTAGAACGTATCCATGTGTCGTATGAGAATTTATAGTGTGCTTTTGTGTTGAATTGAATTCTGTTGCGTCTCGTGCTGAACAGAATCACTGTGCTGAACAGAATCCCTGAATAGTACCCTTTCATTTGTCATAAGTATTGCATCTCGTTCTAATATGAACATTACTATAGAAATTGTTTTATAAAAATTTTGCTCTAGTCTGCTGTAGTTTTCGTTATGCGGAGATACAGTTGTACATGCGTCAAATGGAGAGAACTCAAGCATTTTTCATGCTCTATAGCCTTTAGCCTCTGCCCCTGCATCAGACGCTGTATCTCGTGCCGACAAACGAGCTTCAAACATGAAAGTTTAAAAACAAAGCAGCAAGCGACAGAACTAACCCATTCACGCATTTTCCGGTTTGCAACAACGACGCACTCCATCTGGAAAAGATCCGGCTACCCGAACACGTTTTGATTGCAAACGGTGGGCCAGAGCGATGGCTCCCGCTTGGGAGAAGAGGAATTCGCTAATGCTTTAGGCATCAGGGGCTGTCGGCTAGCCGATGAACCAGCGTCGCTCTCAATGCGTTGCATCGACCGCCGCTAACATTTGTGCCGAGCGGAAGAATCGGTGGCAACGCTGAATGCATGCGATTGCATGTTTCAGGCGGGACATTGAGAATAGCCTGCCGCCATTGTGAGAGCGTGGAATCATGCAACGCCGGATATTGTACAAATTTTTACAAAATTATTGAGGTTGCAGTCAAAAGGGTATCCATGCCAGGGAGCGCCTGTGATGTAAGAACCATTAACGGCAGTGCTTATATTAAGTCGTTACTGAAAAGCGCGTTAAAGGTTTGGACGGAGATACATATAGGACGTGTGCCAGACACTTGAGAGCGAACATTCATTATACATTTAAAGGATGCGAAGCTAGTGTTAAGACCATATCTGCGTATGTCCGCGTAAACGGCGTATGTCCTATCTACACAGGAAGTGAAAAACGTGCAGAAGTATTTCTTAAACAAACACTTTAGCTACAGTCTTCACAAGCTGTAGTTTCATAAATATAGGCTCAGTGAGTCAGCCACCGAACTACACTATGAAGGAAGCGTTCTCATACTGGAACACCCAGTCTAACTAGTTCGGCTAAAACTTTTTCTAAACTTACAATGAACTTGGAACTGATAAAACAGGGTATGTTGTGGCACCGAGACAAGAATAGGAAGCCACAAATATTCACAAACACCAAAAAGCCCTCATTCCAATATCACTACTTCAATTTGTCCATTATTCCACTTACCGTAAAAAAAAACTAGAACTGTCTTGGTCATTCCGTAATGTAGAGGAAAGCTTCTTCATTTTAAAATCATTTTAGAATGTTATCGTGACCCCCAATGCGAGGCGTACGGGTGCCTTGTCGCGTCCTTGCACAGAATAAATAGGAAGCGCGCAAATTTATGAGCAAAAAGGCCATTGGCGCTGTCAAACCAATAATAAGCTGGAAGGCCGGCGTTGTGGGAACACTTTTCGCGCTGCTACAGAGCTTCAAGAAATGTACGTCAATCTGTCTATCTACGCACTGAAGTAGCAGCCTTCCCCTTTTAGTCTGGATCTGTGGAATTATTTTTACATTAAGTACTGTTCGTTTTTTATGAAAACAAAACATCTCTAAAAAACTGTCTGTTTAAGTTTTTTCGTTGCTATGGCATTTTTTTTCTTTCATTTCTGTGAAAAAGACATCGCGAAGTAGTAAATCTGAAAACCTATCCGGAAGACCGGAAGAGTGCGATAGCAAAGACATGGACGTACACATCTTTATCTCGGGTTTTGGTTTCCAGTGACTGTGTGCAGTGGAACTGCATGCGGAAAATCCCGCACACATCTGGAGTGAGTGTAATGGCGACTCGCCACCCTGAGCGGAATCTCTTCACACGCGCATCGCTAGAGACAGCGACCTAAACGTGACAGAAGCAATCCTCGTGTCAGTATTGACAGTATTGCAGGCTTATTCGATCGAATTAGGGTACTCGCTGGATGCTGAAAAGAAAAAAAAGAAACCCAACTCGGCAGGGTGGTTTTCGTGAGCAACCAGAAGTCAAGTGCTGCTTCTGAACTCGAAAATTACATTCACTGTCGAATTGATGTGTCTTAAAGGACTGAATAACTGAGAGCTAAATAACTTGATTGGAGAATAGCGAGTGCCATTACATTCATTCGTGTATTTGAAGAAAATCTTGGGTTACAAAAACCGAGTAAGATAGCAAGTGTGGCTTTACATTTGCATTCGTTATATACAGACGTCGCCAAGAGGCCTTGGCGTCCATTATTGAGGACCTGCTCCACTCTGTACAAAAGCCATCGCTTGAAGAACATACTTGTGAAGGCAACTATTCTTGAACTGCTACAAAAAGGAGTACACGATCAACGCATCATGGTGCATTGCGCACTGAACCATTTCTGCATCGCCGCAGCAACATAGTCCAGCAGCAGTGGACACTGCGCACCATGCAGAGCACCTACCTGGCAAACACCGTTGTTGCTGTTTCACTGTTTTTTTCATGTTTCATTTGTTGACGACAAGTGTTACTGTTTTGCTAATATTAGGGCCAAAGACTGTTTATCACATTTCTATTCTCGTTGTAGCGGCCCACTAAAGGAAGGTTTTCTTAGCGCATTTAGCCGGCGTCTTTTCTGCAACTGAAATTTCATGCACGCCAATTCATTCTGCAGCCATGAATAACACCCCGGAGCCATCTCTACCTTCTTTGATCTTGCTTGCACAGTTACTACAGGGCAGGCTTCACAGGGCAGAGTCCTTGGAAGGATCACAGGACCGAGCCTCTAATTACAAGTCACCGCTCGGCTGCAAATTTTCAGTGATAGAGCTGCGGCTATTGATTCACAATGCAGAAAATTAGACAAAATCTCTAACAGCGTTTGACATAGAACAGTGTGCACGCGATGAAGATGACAGACGCCATTAAAGTAGCTCGCACTTAGCTTAGAGTCCTCGCGTGTTTTTGCCTGACAAACCACTTGCTTACATGTGTATACTTGGCATTAGTAGCGGGTTATTCAGGTACCAATATCAGAGGCAAGTATTCAGATACATACGTCAGAATTTATAATACGTACCTACATACTATAAAATCTGACGAATTTGTTTTAGTTGTTTTGGCATTCTCAGACATCACATATCTTTTGGATGGAACTTAAACATAGCCGTAAAACGCTATGTATTCCGCCATATATACCTCATGTTAAAAAAAGGCATATGCATTTGTACACAGAATTTGTTTGTTTTCGGTTGCAGCGCTGAGTCGAGATATGACAAATGGCTTTACATATATTTGAGACCTCTTAAAGCAAGGTGCGTGGGCCCATTTGAAGTCTGCACAGCAGAGGCTTTACTCTACGTTTCGAATGGGTGCCCTCTCGCATAGGAGTCATAGGTAATGAGGTGGCAGACAATCTCGCCCATAAAACTCTTTCAAGGATTCTATCAAAAAGAGTACCTCAAGATGAAAAAAGTCATTTCAGTACCCTGTGGAGTGCGTCCCAAAAGTCATGTGTGACCAAGGGACTCATAAGATCTCAGGCGACCCTACTACATAGAATTCACACGGCCTCTGCTCGCACTCCTGAATGGATGCATAAGACGGGCATAGCATAGTCTCCGCCCTGCTCTTAATGTGGTGTGTGCGGGATATCGAACATTATATTATATACTGCCCAGAGTACAACACGGAAAGGTATGTGATGTTCGCTTCCTTCAAGAAGACAGTAACCCGTAACAGTAGAGTTCAGGACATTGTCTACCCGAGTGGAAACCAGACATGCAGAAGGGAGGCTGCACGCCTTTATTTAACATTTCTGCTGGACACGAATCTTGTTTCTAAATGGTGACAGCAGACATGGACTATGGCCTACTGTGATTGAATGTGTGCGTAGATGCTGTCTTCCGGAGTGGACTACGTTATACAGTGAATGAATGTGTGTATGGATTGTGGCACTACAACGACCTACATTCTACTGTGACTGAATATATGCATAGATGGTGACTTCTGGAGTGGACTGTGATGTGGACTGTGTGGATTGATTGTGTGCATAGATGGTGACATTGGGAGAGAAATGTGTGCTATTATAAGAAACTGTGCGCATAGCGGGGTAGATGCGATAGGCTTTATGACATTGTTAATATAGAAGGGACGCTACGGTAGAGGAATTGCCGGCAGATAAAGCAAGGCTAACCCCACCTGTAGCATTCAACACCTCAACCTCAACCTCAACTCTGACGTGCGTAGTGAACGGAGCAACCTGTTTTCGAAATGAGTGCTTGATGTGGTTTTCGGGCACAAATATGATTACGTTTTTTAAAGTCCAATTGTTGGAGATTTTGCACAGATTTATGGCAACAATGCGCCGTGAAATGCCAGTTCACACACTTAAAGCAGCTATCATCCCCGATATGCAAATTTCGCAACGCGACAGAAACTGCGTAATAATCTGCATGGCTCACTTTTTTTCATGGCGTTCATGGTATGTATGTTTGTTATTTTGAAGTTTAAATAATTTTTCTCCACCTTAATATTTACTCATAATTTATGAAATTACAGGCTAAATTGCCAGTCCTCTTTCAATAACTGATATCTTTATGACTCTTCTGGATTAGTGTGACGATGAGGATTTTGTCAAATCAAATGCACTAAATTGTAAGGGCACACATGTATAGTGTTTCTCTCTTCATGTTATCCAGAATGTATTTACAACGAAAGCAGCAAAAAAAATCAAGTGTTTGTCAGCGAAGTTGAGTAAAAACCGAATCTCGCGGAAATTTTGTGTTCTGCCTCGTACTCTTTAGGGATGCCCAAGAAATGGCGCGAAGAGCACGGATGCACTTCTCGCCTCCCTTGCCTTCTTCGCGGCCCGCCGCCTGCCGGGGCGCTGGTTTACAACATGGAGAGCGGCCGCTTGCCGCCATCGATTCCTACTTCCTCCGAGTTTTGCGCCAGGCTCGCTTCACTGCTTTCGTTGAAACAGCTCAGCCTAGCCGCCCGAGGGTGCTGTCGAGAAGGGCAACCCCATGCACACGCAGACATCGTGATCGGTAATGGCCAGGAACCTGGTTCTGCCCAATACATGGCAACGACCATGATGCCATAAAGAGAGCAATAACTCCACCTGCAAAGGAGTGACCCTGTTCAGAGGTTTGAGATATGATTCTAAGCCTCCGCTTTCCCCACGACTCCAGGCGAGTTAGCACTTACTGCAAAGTTCAACAAGGCTAAACATTACATGGTGGCAGTAACGACATTGAGGCTAGAAGCAATGTTGGCTATAGTTATTGGTTAAAATATAAGCGAACAATGCAGAAGAGGTGTCCAGAACAGCATGTTTGTGCTGCTTAGTTTTCATTTTAATCATTTGGTAGCTGCATGTGCGAGAAAAGAAAGAGCAGTGAAAAAGAAGCCAGCGAGGCTCCGTCCAATATTTCTGGTTAGCTCATACCTAGAAATTCTGGACATACATATTTTTCAACAGGAAATAGTTTATCAACGCAGTTCTTTCATTCATTGTAAAACTTCATTTTAACAATCACCATATCCACAGATCTCTCTCCTCGGCAGGCTTGCATTTTTTGCTATCAACGTTACTGTGGTCGTCCAAACCGTTCCCTTTTGGTTTTCTATGGCAGTATTAACTGCTCGATGCGAGTGATGGAAAATTTAAAACAGAAGTTTTTGTGGCGCAGCAGAAAAATGGACCGCTGTCTTCAGTATTTCCAAAATGGCACCTAACAAAACTCCAATATTCAAAAAATTTTGTCCAAAATAGCTGGATTTGGAACAGTGAGTGGGAGTGGAGGCCTTTAATTCAGACGTCGAAATTGCAATTACAGTCATGATTCCAATTAAAGAAACAAAAAGAGACCGCCGCATGAAAGGAACGCTGCCTTCAAATCTTTGTTAAATAATAGAATTTGAAGCCGTTACTTTAATTAGAGCGGCTCCCTTAGAACTCTTAATTTCCTTAAGATGTGTCGCCTTGATTCAGCACACTCATTTTTGGAGTGATGTAATTATACATCTGCTTCTTTCTGCGATGAATGCTGTCCTGGAGGACCTGTAAGATGGGCAGAAAACGTGTACTATAGACTAAGCACGCATGACTCCGTTTCGACAAAATGTTCTGGCAAAGAGTTTCTTAATTGGTAATACTTCTGTCAGTGAACAGGCCACTGGCGTTGCGTCCGCATTCTGTTTAACACGTCAACGTTGGGGTAGTAAGCCTTAAGAAAAATGGGAAATAGAGATCCCCCCCCCCAAAAAAAAAAAAAAAACCATAGATGAAAAACTTACTAGTCGGCCCCTACAGAACTCCTCATCCGGTGCAATTAAAGCTGCTATACTTGAAGGGATACGTCTAAGGCATGTTTGTTTTACTAAGCGTTAGCAAACTACATAATTTTAATGGGAAAGCTTTCTATGGTTTTTCGGAAACGAAGACGGAATTATAATCATGGCCTAGTATGATGTAAACAGTAGGACAGAAGATAGCTATGGGTGGTCATAGGTAATAAAGCAGACATTACGAGCTAGTAGCATAGCTGCAGTGAAAGTGGTAGTTTTAGAATGATAAAAGACGTTACTAAATCATGATGCAAGTCTATGATGACATTGGCAACGATAAAGGCCTTCAGAGCGAAAATCTTTAGAGCAAATGCCTTTAGGCTAAAGGTCTCTAGGCCAACGGATGCTTTTTTTTTCTCCTGCATGTATGCACCCTAAGTGTCCGCCGTAACTTTTCAGTTCATTTTGAAGGAAAAGAAAATGCAAACGCTTGATTGTGTATTTAATAGCAGTATAGAAATATGGGCGAATAGAAACTGCATCCATTGTACACAACATCTACAGGGGAACGAACGATTCAAACTTTTTCAGTTTATTTGCTCTATAAGCACCTTAAGTGTGAGACGAAGAGAACAAGACAAGGCATACGGTGAGACTGTTGGATAACCAGAGCTTACTGAAACAAGTAAATCTTGGCACACATGAGTCGCCAGCATACTGATAGGCTGGCTATTCACTCTTTTGTGTGTTGCTTCTTTAGAGCTACATGACACAGCAAGCAATCTTTGCAACAACTCTGCTTTCTGGAATCGTCCTAACGAAGTGGTAGTTCTCAGAAATTACTTTTCAGTGCTGTTTAAACAGCCTGACAAAAAACCCGAGTCACTTAGGCACATAGCGCGTTACAAGGTTCCTAGAGTTTATGCCATCTATGGTAAAAGGACACGACAGTTCTATATACCCTACTATTTTAATAAACTACCTGTAAAGGTGTTGAGTTGTGATTCTATGAGGGCTGTGAAATCTGGACTGCAAGTGTGGATGGAAAGTTGCAATGAAGGAAATTACTGAGTTGCTTTGTAATTAGCACCTTGTTATTGAAAATTGTGTTCCGTTTATTGACTGCTAATTTCCTCTGTTTTAGATGATTATCAATCGGTAATTCGTTGACTTAACTAATGCAATGTACGGGCTTGTTTTATTGTAGATTTTTTTTCTTTTTTTTGCTAAGAATATCAGTTGTGGACATTCAGCGTTTTCTACTGACCGCGCAATGTTGTGGCTGCCGTGGCCCACCCACAAGCGCTTGTGCTTCTGCGGGCACACGCTATGTACTGCATATATATATCCTTCAAGGAAATTCTTGTATGTATGTATGTATGTATGTATGTATGTATGTATGTATGTATGTATGTATGTATGTATGTATGTATGTATGTATGTATGTATGTATGTATGTATGTATGTATGTATGTATGTATGTATGTATGTATGTATGTATGTATGTATGTATGTATGTATGTATGTATGTATGTATGTATGTATGTATGTATGTATGTATGTGTGTAAATCGCGGCCACCCCTTGTTTGGCAACCACTTACCACTGTCCATGTTCAGGCATCGACAAGTGCTGATCTACGCCATCCTTGTTTTTCTGCAGTGGGTAAAGCATAGACACGTAGGTCAGTTATATTGCAATAGTTTCACCCACCAGCAGGCAGGCAGCCAAGCATGGAAGCTTCCACTGTCTTTAGCGACTCACAACCAGGCGCTAAGCTTCCTAGCTGGTCTACTATGCCACAGCACGAGAACATAGAATAGTGATAGCTGTTTCGAGACAGCATATTCAGCACAGGTGCTGTTAAAAGGCAAGCACCCTTAGTTGGAAGTATCATTCAAGACCCTTTTTAAGATTCCTCTCTCCACCGCAAACGTTAGACCACTGTGCTCTAAAGCGTCAGCACCCAAACAATGGTATCAGGTGCTGAGCACAATCTGTAACATATGTTTTCGAGCTAGTTGTTCCCTGACCTTTTTGTGTGTGTGTCAGCGTACCGCCTGTGTTTCACAAATGAACTTAATCTGTTTGTATTCATTATGCGCTGCGTAAATAAATCCGGAAAAGGCTGCCGCACTTGACGGTTAAAAAAAAAGTGTTGCGAAAGTTACTGTGCGCACAATTCGAGCATGGGCCATCTTTGTGCTGTCAACGTTGTTTGAAAGGGGTGCCGTCAGCCCCCCACGATTTGCAGGCTGCTTTAGAGCGCTGCAGAAATTCTATTTCTTCCTATATAACCCAGCCTGCAGGGGTCGGAATTGGGAATTATCGATACCACTTTCCCTGCCGGACCATTGACGCGTGTACTTATAGCCTGCTCCTTAAATAATGGCTGCGGCAGCTTGATGTTCTTTTGTTTCTGCTGCTGGCTTCGTCGGCAGACAGTTAATATGGATTTCCTGCTGAGAAGAGAGGAGGCTGCAACAGCATTCCTCGACTGCACCGTTACCGCAGGACCATTTCTTCTTCTCGGAAAACAGCGGCCGTTCAAAACACCGCTTTTCCCTGGCTTCTCTTTTGGGTGGTGCAACGACTTCGTGTGGAAAGCTGCTACCCAGCGAGCACAGACCGAATACCCCACAGTTCACGCTTCGGGCGCGGTAATGCAAGTGCCCGGTCAATTTAAAAGCTGTCAGCACGCGACTGGCGGCGGTTGCTTTAAGGCCGTCATTATGTGTTAATGGCGACTGCTTTCCTTGCGGACAACTGTCTATGCATCCCGCTGCTTTGCCAGAACATCATATTCAACAGGCGAAATGTGTTCTGAATTTGAATTCGCGTCGCAGCGTTGATAAACTTACTCTTATAAAAAAAACTGGCGCTAAGAATCTATGAACTGCATTTGTTAATCAGCGAAATCAATTATGAATGCAGAGGTCATAGGCCGGTCACAAAATTTTGAGATATGGTCCTATAGCAGTGATGTATTTCACAGCATGAACATGACGAAGCAAGCTTTTCGTAAAAATCCAAGTTTCAAACATAACATCTAATGCATCATCAGTTAAGGTATGAACCATAGTCGTCATTCACGAAGCACTGCATCCTCATTGGACGAAACTTTCTCTTATCCTTTCTTCAGAAGCTCCTGTAGTTGCAAAGGAACATTCGCTATTATTGCAGTGTAGCTGCCATACCGAGATAAGAAGATTTCTCTTTACTGCAGAAATGACATCGTAGTACGGGGTCTCTGGGAATTCGTGACAAGGAGCACCAAGAAACGCGCTCAGAAATGCGGGCGCTGCTGGAGGGTTGCCTCTGAGCAGGTCCAATTTATTTACTTTAAAGCGGTAAAAATATATACAACGTTCTTTCATCTCGGAGGAACAAAGAAAACCAACGAGTGTGGAACACACGCTCCAACTAACGAAATAAATACGCCGGGGGAAGAATCCCTCATTCGATCGACCGAATATTTTTCGATAAACAGACAACCACTGCACGAAATGGACTGCAAAGTGCTCTTTCAAGAGGTGAGTAAAGTCTGTCGCTGCTCAGAGGGGTGCAGTAAAGAACTTGTTTGCCCAAGTGTGATTGTAACCACCGCTGGCGCAAATATAGCAGCTTCTTCTACCAATACCTCGGACATTTCGGCCATCGCTGCAACCTCATAAGAAATGGATGCGCATCTGCTCTCGATGTCAAAGGTGCAAGGAAATTGTGGGTCATTATTGGAGAAGAAAAGGGGTAGAGTGAAAGCGTTTTATTTTTAACCAGAAGTACATTTGGCATATTATTGTGCGCACGTAAAAATGGAGAACGAATGCTTCCCGCGCAAGAAGCACTCTTTTTCACGTATGTGGTTTGCAGTAACCAGGTACACTGAAGCAGTCGAAGCTGAATCTCACAACAGTTTTCTACCCTAGATTTGAAGCGAAACTTTGTAAGGCAAATAGACTGAGACGTACACGAAATAGAGCCCGAATATGATACACCTAATGGCCAATCGACGAATTGGCATCACCTTCTGACTGAGTTATTATTGTCATGCCGGACTGAACCGTCCGAAAGCTTTCTCAATTAAACATTATTTAGTCACATTGCTATAATCGTTATCAGGAGTGAAATCGGGCTGTCTTGTTTTCCGCGCATAATTGACACCGGTAGGTGCTATTAGGCACAAGAATGCGAAAAGGCAGGATTCCATGGGTAACCAGGATATGGGTCCTTTGCGACTGAGGTTGTTTAGCAGGCGAGAGGTTAAGCTTTGATTTATCATTATAGTTTAACCCTGTATTTAGGTGCCCCCGACAAATAAACGGATTGCAAGCTCCAAATCTCTGATAGCATTAACACTTTTATTGGGGATCTCATAAGTTCCTTCAGAGCAGTTGTCACGATTCATTAGTCCTATTTTGGAGATCATGCACGCGATTTTTGGAGCCAAAGTTGCCCGGAGAGCCTTCTACAGGTTAAAATTTGGTCAATAGATTTTTCTTGTCTAGGGTTACCCACAGGCTTCTACAAAGTCCTATTGCTCTGCAGTAATTATTCAGGCTGCCGCAGGGTTGTTCTAGCAGACACTCAGTCATGGGTATACACACACGTAAGATGACAGAAATGCCCGCTAAGATAGAGTTCTGGCAAGCGACACTCTCCCGAACAAAATGTATACAGATGCCCTCTTTTTCCATGAATCTGTCTTCTCGAACAAAACTTCGGAGATAAAAATACTTCGGAAAAGAAACAAGTATGATTAAAAGAATTCACAAATCAAGAAGAGTATAAGGTCATGCTGCTGTCCCCTGAAAGATACCGGCACACGCGGTACCGAGTACTTCTCTGGAACTCACGCAGTTTACTATCCTATCTTTTTACAATATCGTGAATAATGAAGCATTTGGCCGCCACGATCGCTCAGTGGTTATGGCTCTGTGTTGCTGAGCCTAAAGGCACGGGTTAAATACCGGCCGAAGCGGTCGCATTTCGATGCAGGCAAAATGCTACAGGCCAGTGTACTGCGCAATATCAGTGCACGTTAAACAACCTCAGGTGTTCAAAATTATCCTGAGCCTTGCGCAACGGCGTCTCTCATAGCCTGAGTAACTTTGGGACGGTAAACCCCGAAAACAGAATTAACAAAACTTAAGCACTTCGCTGTCTGCCGAAGAAGCAGATTCTTCGCTGATTTTAGCCCAGGGCGAATGTGGGCTTCCGACAAAGCGAAAAAAAAAAACTTCCCGACACTGACGCTTGCGTGAAAAAAAAGTTTTTCATAAAAACTGAGAAAATCAAAAGTTCAACGCGTGACCTTATTTTTTTAAAGGAAGCGCATTATGTGCGTCACGATTTCCTACGTTCCAGCGGAGAAAACCCGAGGTTCTTGTGTGATAAAGAACGGACAGGAACGTTGAAGAAGTGTGAGTACACAAAGCACGTTACCAAAAATTTTATGGTATGGTTCAAAGATGTCTTGCTCACGCAAGTAGACGGTAGTTGGCTTCTTGAAGTAAAAGTAGCCTCGTGTGACTTGTTTGTTCTTTCAGAGACAGCGGCGCACGTATAAATTCTGGTCACGTACATGGCAGCATCGATGAAGGTTCTTGCTTTTGAGGTCGCATTTTGGCACTTTTGCCGCATCACAAAGCAAAGGAAAACACTACTTTTTTAGAGCACAGAGCCACAGTCACAGATGTTTATTTTGGTTCACAACAAAATTTATAGGCTGCAGAGCCTTCTGTTTTATGATTACGGCTAACAAACCATGGAGTTGTGGTAAATGCACATGTGCCAAACGCTGAAACGTTAGTCATTTTAAACAATGGGCCGTCAGCCAACAGCCATGCATGTGCTCAGTGCACCTCCTGTTCCCAGTCCAGCTTTCCGGGGAAAAACTGTTTCAGACTTGAAATACGATTTAGACTTCGCCCGCATTTCAGCGTTGGTATATCGCATCAAAGGCTTCTGACTGTGAAGACGTCAGTCGCAGAGGTTGTGGGTGGATGAAAATAGAATTCAAGATATTACGCGAATATATTTTACTCGTTCCTTGTTTTATTTGGCTCTGGTTTGTTTTTGTGACTCTGCTTGTTTCACGCGGCTGGTTCCTACTGGAAACTGTATGTAAGGAGAGACGAGAAGTTGGACATTGGATGGAGGGTTTGGAAAGTCAAAATACAAACGATGCTGCTTTTCTTCGGTCGCATTACGCTCATGTTATAAATTTCAACTTTCCTTGACGGTAAATATTTGTTCATAGTCGGCGCTCGTCTGTGCCCTTCTTTATGCGTCGTCTTGCTTCTCTCTGCTTGGTGGACCTTGAGAATAACCGTATCATGATATTTGTGCATTTGCAGGGGCAGCTTTGTGCAATCGAGAGGCGAAAAGAGACAGGCATTGATACCGCTCAGGTTTTGAGAAAAATAGCTTATTTGAAAAAGAAAATAGTGCAGGAGAGATTGAAGAAGCATGGAGTGAGGGGAAGGGGGATAGAGGAGAGAGAGAGAGCAAATTCTGCATTACACATGAGTCTGTTTATGAGCGCTAATGTGAAATCCTTTCCCTGCCCTTTCTTCTGCCTTTGTTCTTTTTTATTCACTTTTGTTTTGAGATGCTTTATTCTATTTTTATTGCCATTTTTTTTATTAAAGATTGCTTATTTGTAATTTTTATATATAATTTTATATTTTATTTCTGTTGTGTTTATTTTTCTTTTATTTATTATTTTTAATCATTTTAATTTTCTAAAGTATTTTTCATTTCGTTTGATTGACAGGTGGAGCGGACACTTCTTGCACATGTTTTCTGCGGACAGGTCTTGCGCGCACTGATGAGCCAAGAAAGGCTTTGGTTTTAAAAAGGAGGGAGAAGAAGCTGAGTGTCAACCTGCTCTTCAGCGAAACGAAAATGTCTGGTGTGCCACTTTCCCAGAATTCATGTTGTTGTGTACAAAGGAGTGACAAGGAGCTCCTGTGGGTTTCACTCGGTTATTCCACGGCATTTTAACTTTTGGTTGTTTAGATTTTTAGTTGATTTATTTTAGTTCTCGCATCAATGTTCAGATTTATTTCGGCGTTCAATGTTCGTTCTCTGAGGCTTTAATGCACAATGTACGTGTTTTTACCGTGGTTTGCTTACATATTACACCCCCCTCCTCTTACACTGCAAACAGAAAAACACCCGGATAGGAGTAAATAGCTCGTCGCAGAGTGGACTCCCAAAAGTAGGTTCATATACCACTCGAAAAGGAGAGTTTGCAGTCAAATGGAGTTTGTTTTCATGGTTTTATCATCAGGGTATGTACACTGCACACATAACGTAATCATAGTTATATCTTCAAATATTAACCAAGATTTACAACCTTAGCACAAAAAATTCTTCTGAAACCACGTGGTGCTCAATTAACTTGGAAGCCAGCCATGCTCGGTAAAACCATTCCACCCTTGCCCAGACCACTCAGAGTTCTGACGAAGATAACCTGAAAGCAGTGTTTCCAAATCAGCATTATTCAAGAAAGAGCCAGCAATGCAGCCAGAAGTGTGGTTCTGAACTCAGCCGCATATTTCGAACCCCAGTGAGAGCACTGCTACCATTCCGGGAGTAGATCGGTCTCACAACTGTATGCGATTCATTATACATGTCCACCTCCTCACACACGCGTGACGCGCAAATATCGACTAAGGCATCAAGTTTCTGGCTCTTTGTTTTGTTTTGTGTATTTAAACTTCCTGAGCATCTATTTACACTGAATGTTGTGGCGTTCAGGGTAGCCGTTTCGATCAATACCGTCAAGATGTTTCGCGGATCAGGAGTCGAAAGACAAGGTTCGGGATTTAATATGGCTTGTTTTCCTGTCAGCCGCTTTGTACTGCTCCTCAGCGGTGTAAATTCTAAGACATGTCTTATGCGCTTTGAGTCGCTGCTTTCTCTTAATTTAAGACTAGTGGCAACGGAGTGCAATATACAACGGGGGAACGCAGAGCGGAGAAAACATTGCTTAACACTGCTTGCAGCGAGAGCACCGTATTGAGTGACTACAAAATCTTCGTTTCTACAACAAGAAGACAACAGGAGGAACTGATGTAATCCTCTCCAAGAGTTCTTCGGCTTAAGTTGAAAACGATGAGCTGTACTTCGCGTAATATTTATTATAAATAGCTTGTCTCTAACCCATTGCCTTTATACATTTCTTTTTGTACCCTCACCCACTTTTTTTCAAAGCACTACCGGGCGTGTGCTTTAGGTCGATTAAACACAGGCATTCTAAATTTTGTGTTGAAAGACCAGCTCTCGAGCCAGCTTTTTTTTATTTCTCAAGGGAAGTATGCCATCAAAACCTGCAACCTTTAAGCAAAGGCTCGGTAAAGTATCTTTTCAGACACGTGCAGGCCTGTCTTGTTCGCACCTAACATTTCGTTGTGTTTGCACTTGCGTCGAAACGTCAACGCATTCTCGTACAAGAAGTCCTGAGGCCGCATTTCATAAGCGGTCCACGTTCCGTTGTTCATTCCACGTCGATCTTTTTCCCACTTTAATTACTCAATCAGGTGTACCTGCGGCTTTCAAGTGTGTGGAAAGCCCCCGGTCATTGCGTGCTTGGCGACGGGAACTCAACATTGACTGCCAGTAGTTGCGATATGCAGTCAATGGTGAGGTGCATCGCAGCTCTCTGTGAACAGCAGCCCACCGCACCGTGCAACTGGCTGCCATTGACAGCCATTGGTGAGGTCCGGTCTCTAACCACGCAATGGCCGGATCGCTTTCTACGGAAGCTTGAAAGCTGCGGGTATATCTGAGAGACCCGTGACTAAGGACAAAATCTTCGCAAAACGGACAGCAGAAAACGGACAGCTTCTAGTATACCCCACCTGATTTTGATTGCCCAGGAAAGCACGGCCGCGATTGTTACGCAGATGTTTTCGTTCTACATACTGCTGGGGTAGTTAGCTGTACAGGTAAATACACTAGAAAGCCAAACATAACTCAGATTTCTGCACGTGCAACACCCGCTGCAAGAAGATGACATTTGCCGAATGATTTACCGAGCGCGCCGTTTGTGTTTGCGCCAAATGTGCCGTTCTTAGTGTTACATCTGTTCATAACGTGTATACTTTCAGCGTCGAGCTTACTTGAGGGCCAACAGTAAACTTCTCGCGTTTCGTTCAAAGAAATGTTTGCACAGCGAAAAAAATAGGCTGGTATTAGTGTTTGAGCTACAAGAAGAATCGATAGCTTTGTAGAGGAATATTGAGGCTGTTCAGTTTGCTTCAACGTAGTGCATAGCCGTCGTGGTCTAAACAAGAGTACCATGAATGGCCTTTCTCGTTTCTACACGACTCGAAACTATTATACACTCAACAACTGGTGTATTCAAGACTTAACTGCAACGAAAACTGTGGTGAGCAATGTGTAGATATAAAAGTTTGATATGTTTTCGTGTAGCTAATGTTCAATGGTATATACTGTT